>NC_089225.1:13356376-13668708 GCF_963924675.1 Phocoena phocoena
CATATAAGTACCTTTGTCTGCAAGAAACATGTTCTTTCTTTTCTTTGAAGGAGAGAATTGAATTCATGGATATTCATCTTGACTTTTCCCACAATTGAGGAGAGGTTACTTATGATGAAAGACTGAAAGTCTGTTGTAAAGCATTCCATTATGGGCAGCTTGCCTTCCCTTCTCTGTTTCTCTCTATCATTCCTTCTTTCTTTCTTTATTTTTTGAACTTTATTTTATTTTTTTATACAGCAGGTTCTTACTACTTATCTATTTTATACATATTAGTGTATATATGTCAATCCCAATCTCCCAATTCATCCCACCACCACCACCCACCCCCCTTTCACTTTCCCCCCTTGGTGTCCATACATTTGTTCTCTACATCTGTGTCTCCATTTCTGCCTTGAAAACTGGTTCATCTGTACCACTTTTCTAAACTCCACATATATGCATTAGTATACCATATTTGTTTTTCTCTTTCTGACTTACTTCACTCTGTATGACAGTCTCTAGGTCCATCCATGTCTCTACAAATGACCCAATTTCATTCCTTTTTATGGATGAGTAATATTCCATTGTGTATATGTACCACACTTTCTGTATCCATTCGTATGTCGATGAGCATTTAGGTTGTTTCCATGACCCGGCTATTGTAAACGGTGCTTCAATGAACATTGGGGTGCATGTGCCTTTTTGAATTATGGTTTTCTCTGGGTATATGCCCAGTGGTGGGATTGCTGGGTCACATGGTAATTCTAGTTTTATTTTTTTTAAGGAACATCCATACTGTTCTCCATAGTAGCTGTATCAGTTTATATTCCCACTAACAGTACAAGAGGGTTCCCTTTTCTCCACATCCTCTCCAGCATTTGTAGATTTTCTGATGATGCCTATTCTGACTGGTGTGAGGTGATATGGCATTGTAGTTTTGATTTGCATTTCTCTAATAATTAGTGATGTTGATCAGGTGCCTCTTGGCCATCTGTATATTTTTGGAGAAATGTCTATTTATGTCTTCTGTACATTTTTTGATTTGATTGCTTGTTTTTTTATATTTAGCTTCATGAGCTGCCTGTATATTTTGGAGATTAATCCTTTGTTCATTGATTGGTTTGCAAATATTTTCACTCATTCTGAGGGTTGTCTTTTCATCTTGTTTATAGTTTCCTTTGCTGTGCAAAAACTTTTAAGTTTCATTAGGTGCCAGTTTTTAATTTTTGCTTTTATTTCCATTACTCTAGGAGGTAGATCAAAAAAAATCTTGCTGTGATTTATGTCAAAGAGTGTTCTTCCTATGTTTTCCTCTAAGAGTTTTATAGTGTCTGGTCTTACATTTAGGTCTTTAATGCATTTTGAGTTTATTTTTGTGTATGGTGTTAAGGAGTGTTCTAATTTCATTCTTTTACATGTAGCTGTCCAGTTTTCCCAGCACTTTGCTGGGAAAAGACAGTCTCTTATTGAAGAGACTGTCTTTTCTCCATTGTATATCCTTCCCTCCTTTGTCATAGATTAGTTGACCATAGGTGCATGGGTTTATCTCTGGGCTTTCTATCCTGTTCCACTGATCTATATTTTTGTTTTTGTGCCAGTACCATATTGTCCTGATGACTGTAGCTTTGTAATATAGTCTGAAGTCAGTGAGTCTGATTCCTCCAGCTCTGTTTTTTTCCCTCAAGATTGCTTTGGCTATTTGGGGTCTTTTGTGTCTCCACATAAATTTTAAGATTTTTTGTTCTAGTTCCTTAAAAAATGCCATTGGTAATTTGATACGGATTGCATTGAATCTGTAGATTGCTTTGGGTAGTACAGTAATTTTCACAATATTAATTCTTCCAATCCAAGAACATGGTGTATCTCTCCATCTGTTTGTTTCATCTTTGATTTCTTTCATCAGTGTCTTATTGTTTTCTGAGTACAGGTCTTTTGTCTCCTTAGATAGGTTTACTCCTAGGTATTTTATTCTTTTTGTTGCAGTGGTAAATGGGAGTGTTTCCTTAGTTTTTCTTTCTGATCTTTCATTGTTAGTGTATAGGAATACAAGAGATTTCTGTGCATTAATTTTGTATCCTGCAACTTTACCAAATTCATTGATTAGCTCTAGTAGTTTTCTGGTGGCATCTTTAGGATTATCTAGGTATAGTATCATGCCAGCTGCAAACAGTGACAGTTTTACTTTTTCTTTTCCAATCTGGATTCTTTTTATTTCTTTTTCTTCTCTGATTGTCGTGGCTAGGACTTCCAAATCTATGTTGAATAACAGTGGTGAGAATGGACATCTTTGTCTTGTTTCTGATCTTAGAGTAAATGCTTTCAGTTTTTCATCATTGAGAATGATGTTTTCTGTGGGTTTTGTCATATATGGTCTTTATTATGTTGAGGTAGGCTCCCTCTCTGCCCACTTTCTGGAGAGTTTTCTTTTTTTTTTTTTTATCATAAATTGGTGTTGAATTTTGTCAAAAGCTTTTTCTGCATCTATGGAGATGATCATATTGTTTTTAATTTTTCAATTTGTTAATAGTCTATCACATTGATTGATTTGCATATATTGAAGAATCCTTGCATCCCTGGGATAAATCCCACTTGATTGTGGTGTACAATCCTTTTAATGTGTTGCTGGATTCTGTTTGCTAGTATTTTGTTGAGGATTTTTGCATCTATATTCATCAGTGATTTTGGTCTGTAATTTTGTTTTTTTGTAGTATCTTTGTCTGGTTAGGGTGATGGTGGCCTCATAGAATGAGTTTGGGAGTATTCCTTTTTCTGCAATTTTTGGAAGAGTTTGAGAAGGATGGATGTTAGCTCTTCACTAAATATTTGATAGAATTCACCTGTGAAGCCATCTGGTCCTGTACTTTTGTTTTTTGGAAGATTTTTAATCACAGTTTCAATTCATTATTTGTGATTCATCTGTTCATATTTTCTAGTTTTTCCTGGGTCAATCTTGGAAGGTTATACTTTTCTAAGAATTTGTCCATTTCTTCCAGGTTGTCCATTTTATTGGCATAGAGTTGCTTGTAGTAGTCTCTTATGATGCTTTGTATTTCTGTGTTTTCCATTGTAACTTCCCCTTTTTCTTTTCTAATTTTCTTGATTTGAGTCCTCTCCCTCTTTTTTCTTGATGAGTCTGGCTAAAGGTTTATCAATCTTGTTTATCTTCTTAAAGAACCAGGCTTTAGCTTTATTGATCTTTGCTATTATTTTCTTTGTTTCTGTTTCATTCATTTCTGCTCTGATCTTTATGAATTATTTCCTTCTACTAACTTTGGGTTTTGTCTGTTCTTCATTCTCTAGTTTCTTTAGGTGCAAGATTCAATTGTTTTTTTTTGAGATTTTTCCTGTTTGTTTTCTTTTTTTTTTTTTTTTTGGCTCTGTTGAGTCTTCATTAATGTATGTGGGCTTTTTCTCTAGTTTCAGTGAGTGGGTGCTACTCATTTCTGTGGTGCACAGGTTTCTCCTTGTGGTGGCTTCCCTTGTTGCAGAACACAGTCTCTTGGAATGCAGGCTTCAGAGTTGTGGCTCATGGGCTCTAGAGCACAGGCTCAGTAGTTGTGGCTCACAGACTTAGTTGCTCTGTGACATGTTGGATCTTCCCAGACCAGGGCTTGAACCCACCTCCCCTGCATTGGCAGGTATATCTTAACCACTGTGCCAGCAGGGAAGCCATTTCTTGAGGTTGGATTGTATTGCTATAAACTTCCCTCTTAGAACTGCTTTTGCTGCATCCCATAGATTTTGGATCATCGTGTTTTTGTTGTCATTTATCTCTAGGTATTTGTTGATTTCCTCTCTGGTTTCTTCAGTGATCTCTTGAATATTTAGTAACGTATTGTTTAGCCTACATGTGTTTGTGTTTTTTACGTTTTTCTCCCTGTAATTGATTTCTAATCTCATAGTGTTGTGGTGAGAAAAGATGCTTGATGTAATTTCCATTTTCTTAAATTTACTGAGGCTTGATTTGTGATCCAGGATGTGATCTATCCTGGAGAATGTTCTGTGTGCACTTGAGAAGAAAGTGTAATCTTCTATTTTCAGATGGAATGTCCTATAAATATCAGTTAAATCAATCTGGTCTATTGTGTCCCTTAAAGCTTGTGTTTCCTTATTAATTTTCTGTCTGGATGATCTGTCCATTGTTGTAAGTGATGTGTTAAAGTTCCCCACTATTACTGTATTACTGTCGATTTCCTCTTTTATAGCTGTTAGCATTTGCCTTATGTATTGAGGTGCTCCTATGTAGGGTGCGTATATATTTATAATTGTTATATCTTCTTCTTGGATTGATCTCTTGATCATTATGTAGTGTCCTTCCCTGTCTCTTTTAACATTCTTTATTTTAAAGTCTATTTTATCTGATATGAATACTGCTACTCCAGTTTTCTTTTGATTTCCATTTTCATGGAATATCTTTTTTCATCTTCTCACTTTCAGTCTGTGTGTGTCTCTAGGTCTGAATTGGGTCTCTTGTAGACTGCACATATATGGGTCTTGTTTTGGTATACATTCAGCGAGCCTGTGTCTTTTGGTTGGAGCATTTAATCCATTCACATTTAAGGTGCTATCAATATGTATGTTCTTATTACCATTTTCTTAATTGATTTGGGTTTGTTTTTGTAGGTCCTTTTCTTCTCTTGTGTTTCCCACTTAGAGAACTTCCTTTAGCATTTGTTGTAGAGCTGGTTTGGTGGTGCTGAATTCTCTTAGCTTTTGCTTGTCTGTAAAGTTTTTGATTTCTCTGTCGAATCTGAATGAGATCCTTGTTGGGTAGAGTAATCTTGGTTGTAGGTTCTTCCCTTTCATCACTTTAAATACATTGTGCCACTGCCTTGTGGCTTGCAGAGTCTGCTGAGAAATTAGCTCTTAACCTTATGGGAATTCCTTTGTATGTTATTTGTCATTTTTTCCTTTTTGCTTTTAATAATTTTTCTTTGTCTTTAAATTTTGTCATCTTGATTACTATGTATCTTGGCATGTTTCTCCTTGGGTTTATCCTGCCTAGGACTTTCTGTGCTTTCTGGACCTGGGTGGCTATTTCCTTTCCCATGTTAGGTAAATTTTTGACTCTAATGTCTTCAAATATTTTCTGGGGTCCTTTCTCTCTCTCTCTTCTCCTTCTGGGACCCTTATAATATGAATGGTGGTGCGTTTAATGTTGTCCCAGTCTCTTAGGCTGTCTTCATTTCTTTTCATTCTTTTTTCTTTATTCTATTCTGCAGCAGTGAATTCCACCATTCTGTCTTCCAAGTTACTTATCCATTCTTCTGCCACAGTTATTCTGCTATTGATTCCTTCTAGTTTATTTTTCATTTCAGTTATTGTACTGTTCATTTCTGTTTGTTTGTTCTTTAATTCTTCTAGGTTTTTGTTCTTTAATTCTTCTTGTTAAACATTTCTTGCATCTTCTTTATCTTTGCCTCCATTCTTTTTTTAATGTCCTGTATCATCTTCACTATCATTATTCTAAATTCTTTTTCTGGAATGTTGCTTATTTTTACTTCCTTTCATTGTTTTTCTAGGGTTTATCTTGTTCCTTCATCTGTACATAGTCCTCTGCCTTTTCATTTTGTCTACCTTTCTGTGAATGTGCTTTTCTTAACACAGGCTGCAGGTTTGTAGTTCTTGCTTCTTCTGTCTGCCTTCTGGTGGATGAGGGTATCTAAGGGGCTTGTGCCTCTCATTCCTTCTTGCCTTCTCCTTTCTGGGAGCCTTGAACTCTTCTACTATCCCCTGGCTATGGGGCTGTCCAAGCTGGAGGGCCCTAAACAGGACCGTGCAAAGCCCACAATGTTCTTATCTCTGGTCTCATCAATATTTGCCAGACTTAGCTTCTATTTCTTACCCCTTTGCTCTTTGCTGGGTTTAATCTCATAAACTGCTATGATCTAGCACATTAATGGTTATGAATTAGCAAGCATGTTTTACTGTCTTTTGCACATGAAAAATATCTCATGAATTAAGGCATCCTTTGGTGTCTTAATTCAAAGGAAGTGGTGATGGATTTCATGGGGCAGAACCCAGGTCCCCACTTCTGCACAGAGGCTCTCATTCCCCCAGCTGCTCAGGGTTGGCTGCTGATGGCTCACAGTGCATCCCTTTCCAAGAATCACAGGGGTTGCCTTGCCCAAAGGGGCACACCAGCCGTATTCAATGACTGGTGATGCAGGGGTACAAAGGTCAGTTCCCTTTGACACATTCGGGAACAACTCTGAAAGGCCCTCCTAATGGCAGAGCTCCCTATGGGCATGGCTGTGATTGGTGTTCCTGATGCATTGTAACTCAGCTTCTCTCTGCTCAACTGGCTTCCTTCATTTCCTCAGAGGTTTTGTTGCTAAGCACACTTCTCTATCAAACTGTTGTATGTAAATCTTGGACCTAAGACTGAGTGTACCAGAAGTGACCCTAGGGAGCAGTCTCTCAAATGGGATTTTGGAACTAGATCCCCCACTGGCTGGCTGGCAAGGAGGACCCCAAGGTATGTAGTAGGTACAATCCTCAAAGCTGGGTTAAGATATCACTGGAAGGTACAATATCTCAGATGTTTGGAAGGTAGAGGGGAAGTAGTGAATCTAAAGAATATGTAATCAGATGACTGTTTCTAAGTGCTATTGGTGCATTGGAGAGACATATCAAAAGGCTAAAGGTGATTCATCACTAATTTAGGGTAAACTATGGCAGTGAGAAAACCTCCTTGGTAGCATAAAAGAAACTCTAAGTCTTTTGCAGCTGGAGAGCAGAGAAAACTGAGATTAATTTTATTCTTTATATTTTTCAAAAGTTTCCAAACTTGCTAAAAATAAATATGTCCTTCCACTTTGGTAATTTGAAAAATAAATAAATAAATCTTATTTACATACATTTGGTACAGAGATCAACTGGACAGTTAAGTGTGTCTACCCTTACAGGAATTCTAGCTCAAATCACTAAAAATGTTTAGCTGAGGATCAGGCCCAGGGTTGTTGAAGTCCAGATAAGGTTAAATTCTAAGCCTCAGCAAGTCTTCTGTGACAAAGACAGCACTCTAGTTTGGATAGAGTGGGACTTGAAGTCTTGGGACAGTGACATCTGTGTCAGCACATTCAAGATGTTTGAGATCATCTCTCTCCCTCTACCCTCTGGCTTGCAGAAAGGGCAAATTCTTTCCTTTGAAATATCAGTTTTCCCTCCCTTGCTTGAAGACAATGCAGAAATCTCTGCCTGCAAGATGCCATGTGCTGACCTTATGATGAAACTTCACTCCCCTCTCTTGGCCGCCAAACCCATAAATATTGTCAAATCATGACATAACTTGGCCAGTCAGGTTCTGAGTCTGCTGAGGGAAAAACAAACCCTATGCCAAAGGCACTGCAGGACCTAGCCATTACATACCTGCAGTGCTGGGATAACATTTATGGGATTGGATCCTGAAGGTGCTGAATCAAGTAGTGATAAAACATAAAGACAGCTAAGGGAGAAATGATGAAAATGAGAGCCCTCTCCTGTGATACAGGATTCAACTCTCCCATGATACAGAAAAGGACTCTGGGAGACTGTGCTAACAAGCTGCTGGAATGACTCTTGGAAGCTTAGAGAAAGCAATGAGAAGTAGAAACACCACAACTGCTGTGGCAGACAATAGAAGAAAGGCACAAAATGCTTAGAAAATGAGGCATGGTTCTGTGGATATGCTATGAAAAGGAGGAAAGCTGACTGTTCTTTAGGAGGGTCTGCAGGACACTCCATTTATTAAAGCAATTAGGGACGCCCTGGTGAGAGGGGACCTAGGAGCACCGAGATTAAACTAGGGCTGAGGGTAGGAGGTGCTGTCACAGAACCATGCTCCCTTGTTGCAGTGGGGATGATCAGATCTTGAAATAATAGAGGCTGGCTGGTAACAGTTAATCAGAAGCAAAATGGGTAAAATTGTAATGAGTGGCAAGGTTGGAATGGCAGCCCTGGGCACAAGCCACAGAGAGTTCTAGAGACAGTTACTAGAACATGGTGTCCCTAGGGGCAAGAGATATACACTGAAAATGAACTAATGCTACTTTAGCCCCATTCAAGGCTTTCCTTAAAAGACAACAGCACTGGGAAAACTTTTCAGGGGCAAAGATTTGGGTGCTGTAATCAATTATCCACTTTTTTGGAAATAAAATTGGCCCTAGGTAAGAACATGTATAAACTCATAGCCATTGATGAATGTCTTGGTTAGCTGGTAAGGGGTCTGGAATGAATAATATTGAAAGATTGGGAGCATGAAGCCATGTGAATGGACATAGGGAAGTGGGCACAAAGGGTGATCTTTGTAAGCCATGTGTATGCCCATCAGTGAGCATCTACCATGGGAGAGACACTAAATAGGTAAAGAGAGAGATAGTCCCGGACAGTTCATGTCAGCCAGCCTCTGTCATCAGACACTGCAATGCAGGTGCAATGGGCTCACAAATGAGTGCCCTGATGGTAGGGATGGAAGCTGTGCATAAGCTGGTAGCGTGGGCTTTCTCTTATCAAGGCTGATATAAATGTGCTGTTGCTGAGGGTTCAACCTTCCTGCAACAGAGTCAGATCCTGAACCCCTACTCTAACACCATCCCTTAAGGAAAGCAACCACCATTTTGTGGTATACTGATTACACTGGGGCCCTTTCACCCTTGAAGGACAGTAATTTGTCCTGAGTGAGGTCAATGAATATTCTGGGTACGATTTTTCTTTCTCTATACCCAGTGCCTCATCTAGCACTAGTATCCAAAGATCTACAAGATGTAATTCAATGACAATGGAATTTGCATAATATCCAAGATGAAGGGTCCCACAGCAAAGGAGGTGAGGCAGTGGGCATGTGATCATGAGATCCTCTGGCCATATCATATAGCACATTCCCCAGAGGCTGCCAGCTTGATAGGATGGTGAATGGCTTTTGGAAGGTGCAGTTGTAACATCAGCTGGAGGACACAGTATACATTCTAAATAAACAACCTTGGTTAGATAGGTTACAAGGGTCTGAGAAACATGGAGTAGAAGAAGGAGTGGTGACCCCTTTGGGGAGTTTGTGCCTCCTATCTCCTCACTTTGTAAGTCTAGAGGTCTTGATTTTGAGAGAAGGAATGCCTCCATCAGGGGAGACAGTAAGGGTCCATTAAGTATTAATCTAGTGCTTCTACCAACCTACCTTGTGCTACTCATGTCAAAAGGCCAGCAGGAGGAGTCGCTGGTTGGCAGGGATCATTGATCCTGATGGTCAGGAGGAGGTGGGGTTGCTGTTTCACAATAGGGACAGAGAAATAGCTTGTCGCCCAGGTGATCCACTGTATGTGGGCGGTCCTCTTGATAATCTCTTGCCCAAGGTGACATAAATGAATATGTGCAGAGCTTGAGAAGGACATATTGACTAGGGGCTCAGGCCTCTCAGGATGAAGGTCTCAGACATGCCACTATGTAAGCCACCTAAACCAACAAGGTGCTAACAGATGGAGATGGAAATCTAGGATGAGTAGCAGAAAAGAGAGACAATGAGTATCCTTTAAGGCCTTGAGAGCAGGTATAGCAGCAGGAGATATGGTTCATCCCACAAACCTTCCACTTAAAATTTACCTGAGAAACAGGACCAGCATGGGTCCTGGAGAATCTATTCCCAAGTGGGAATAGCTAACAGATGGAGCAAGTAGATCTGAACGTAGTGATGTAATGGAAGCTACACTGCCCAGATGCCCCACCCCCGACCCTGTCCCACTCCACCCTCCACTTATGATGGACACATTCATTCCTTAGATGCTGAGAATGTCAGCTGTTGATTGCTCTAAGCTGCATCCTTCTCCTGGCATTGTCTTTGCCCTTTTGAAGCTGACTCAACCAAGTTCATGCCCCTTGCAGGGAGTTGCTTGCATCTAACACTGGCTGACGCTGGGGTATAAAGGTCTAGCTTCCTTACCTTAACTGGGGATAACTCCGAAGAGCTGTACAGTTCCAAAACTCCCTGTAGAATCACCTGAAGCTGCTTTAGAAATTTCACTGTGGTTCAACTCCTCCCTCTTTCCCAACCCATTCCTCACTCCCTTTACATGTATTGTTCCTGAATATACTCCCACCAGACCTCCTACATAAAAATCTTTATATCAGAATCTGTTTCCTGGGACCTGGGCTAAGATGGAGCGGTTGGGATATTTTGAGAACAAGTAGAAGTTTCCTTCAAATCTTACCCTATACGTAGGTGGTGCCTCCTCATTACCTTACACAGGGTTGGCCCTTCCTTAGGGAAATGTTTTTCTTAGAAGCATGGAGATGAAGTTCTAGGAGAGAAAATACCTCAGTAGACATAAGTCAACAAATGGGTATTGTCTTAATGATTTTTGTTTACTCTGTGTCATCTAGTCAAGTTGAAAGGGTCTAAGAAGTAATGTTTACTTTAACAAAATCAATGATTTATGCTTTGAATCAATTTATATTAATTCTAACTCATAGTTTACGTATAAGTTGGTGAGAAATCATGAAAAAATGAAAATAACTTGACCTTGGAATCAGAGAAGACAGGATTTAAATTCCAACTGGCCATTTACAAAATGTATATTATACAAATGATCTTTTTTGAACTTTAGTTTTGTTAATTTCTAAGAAGGAAGTAATACTTACATCATGTTTTTTTTTTTTTTTGTGAGAATTGAAGAAGGTAATGTCTACGGAGTCTCTAGGTCTGTAGCTGTGAAAGCATGATGTATGGAGTCATTCTTTCACTCAACAAACATTTACTCAGCAAAAATCTTTATTAACAACAAATATTTATTATGTGCCAGGTCCTATGTTAACTGCTTGGGGTAGACAAATGGACAAGCACAGGTCCTAATTGAAGGGGTTCACACTTTGGACAAGAGACGTACACATAAAGAAGAGGGAGCTGTAGTAAAGACTGTCTTAGTCCGTCTGGGCTACTATAACAGAACACCATAGACTGATTGACTTACAAACAACAGAAATTTATTTCTTACAGCTCTGGAGGTTGGGAAGTCCAAAATCAAGGCAGCAGCAGATCCAGTGTCTGGTGACATCCCAGAAACAACTTCCTGGGGTCTCCTTATAAGGACACTAATCCATTCATGAGAACTCCACCTTCATGACTTAATCAGCTCCCAAAGACTCCACCATCAAATACCATCACACTGAAGATTAGGTTTCAACATGTGAATTTAGGGGGGGACAAAAACATTCAGTACAGCAATTTGTTCAACTTGATGGGTGGTAATGCTCTAGATCTTCCAGTGATTTTTGAAGTAGGCAGGACTGATTAAGCATGTGGTAGTTAGGTGGGATTCCAGGAAGTCAATCTGTGAGGTATCAAAACATCCCTGGGTGAGAGGGAGAAGATTGTATTTCCTGGAACCCCTCCTGGGGAGAGTGGGTTACACATGTTTGGGCCCAGAGCTGTTGTTGATAATGGAGAGACAAAGCATTGCTGTCCTAGTTCACCTCCTTTGTGCTTCTGCCCCATGGTGGTCTCCAGCCCCTTCTCTCACCATGCCTTGGAAAAATATTTTTTAAATATAGTTTGGGATTGACATGTACACACTGCTATATTTAAACTAAAATGCCTTTCCATGAAAAAAAAATGTTTTGAAGGAGCACCTATTTTATGAGCCTGTCATGGTTGCTACATGTCTGAATCCAGGCCATTGCATCATCATTTTTAGTAAAGAAACTGAGGCTGAGAAAGAGTCAAGTTTGCAACTGGTGTGTAGCTGGCAGAATCATGTTAGGGATTTAATCCTTGCAGACCCCAGCTTGTTTCATCATGCTCTCCCTCAACATTTAAAATACTGGCAAAAAATCGAGGCCTACGGCAGTGACATAAGCTCTTAGCATAAATTTTATTTAAACAACGTTTGTAGTGGTCATTTTGTTGTCATGCTTGCCCCAATCAATGAAATAGATATAGGGTCTTGGGGCTGCAGCTGTTTGTCTCATCATTTAACCTTTGGAAGCAGATTTTATTAAAGTGTTCCTGTTGCTGAAAATGAATTACAAAGCTTTCCCTTTTCTTTAGGAAATAAGAGTGCCCAGATGAGATTACATGGCTTCCTATGATATCTAAATAAGATTAGTTTGCTGAAGATCACATTAAAATCCCATTAAAGAGATGGTTCCACTCCAGGCCCCCTTCTCCTCAGGCAAGTTCTGAGCAAGCTGATGAAAATTTCTCAGGATGACACACAGGCATTGAGCACCCTGTGGAGACATGGGGGTGGGAGTGGAGATAGTCCCCATTCATCGCAGGAATAGGATCTATGTACATAGCTCATTACTTACAGCTGACAGTTCCTGACTCTAAGCGGGGAAGACTTTAGGGAGGAAATGGTAATAAGATGATCAAGGGATTGAGGAAATGAGGTCATCCCCGGAGAGGATCCAGGAAATCATTAGTTCTTTTTTTTTCTTTGACTAGGATAATAACATTAATGCTTAAGTATTTATAGCCTTCCCTCAAGCCTGCTCTGAGGAGAAAGGTTGCTTGGCTCTCAGGAGGCTGCTAGGCCTGGATCTTTGTTGTGTTGCTCTAAATAATCAGTGTAATCTTAGACTGGTGCTGAGCAAAGTTAAATTATTAAGAAGAAATAGGGCAACTCCTACAATGCCCAAACAGGAGTTTTGAGAGAGCAAAGGAGCCAGGGAAGAGAAAAAGAAGGGGGAATTTGGGCCTTTGGGGGAGTCAGGAAATGATAAGCTCTGCAATGTAATTACCCTTTTCATCTCTTCAAGGGGCTTCTTTGAAGATCTAAAGTGCTTTTCAATGATTTTTTGGATGTAGAACTGAGATTTATGTGAATGACAGTGATGTACCCTTAAAATGGCCAAACTTCATTTGTTCATTAATTTAATTATCAATTTTCCTTGAGTGCTAGGTGTTTATTAGAGATACAGAGAAGATGGATATAGACCCTGCTGCTCAGGGGTTCATAGTCGAGTTCTGCAGATGTGTAAACAAACACAATTTGATGTAGTAGGTGCTTCAGTAGAAGGAAGTACAAGGAGCAAAGGCCAGGTCCCCTTGATGTGACAATCAGAGAAGTCTTCACAGAGGAGTCCTGGGCCATGTGAGAACTTGGAGGGGTCTTTCTGCCCGAGGCTTACTAGAGCTCATGCTTGGGTGTTTTCAGTTGGCTGCCAAAACATCTCCTGTCCTGTTCCTGCCCTCATCCTGGGGGGGAGCTCAGTGCTCAAACTTTATATGACTTTCTCTGCTGATGGGAGGGAAATAAAAGTAAAGAGGGACAGTTTTCAACATTTGGTGACCCTACTGACATTTGTTTTGAGGGCCTTAATGAAAACAGCACTGATAGAAATTGTATTAGATCTTACTGGGCCCTTATCTCACTTCTCAGCATACCTCTTTATTAATACTATGTAGCTTTTTTTTTCTTGTTACTAAGGTGAAAAATGGAATCAGATCCAGTCATTTGGAATCCTTTGCCTCTTTTTTTTTTCTTGAAATGAATATAATCTGCATTGTTAAAAGTTTTATTGAAACACTTGAGGCCACTTACTTTTTATAGCAGTCGGAGCACAATTTAATGAAATATAAAATAAAAATAACAAGATGGAATGGGCCAATCAAAAAACTACCTCTTTAAAAATACAGAGAATTCTTACAAAAATACACCTCAAGCTGCACAAAAATAAAATGAACTCTCAGTAAAAACACCAATTTGCTAATAGCACTTTTGTGGGGGGCAGTATTATCAGTTGGGGTGGAGATTAATTTTATTCTTCATATCTCTCAAAAGTTTCCAAATTTGCTAACAACAAAAATATCCTGCCACTTTGGTAATAAGAAAAATAAATAAATAAGTTTATTTATATAAATTTGGTACAGAGGTCAATTGGACAGTTCAGTGTGTCTATTCATAAGAATTCTAGCTCAAGTTACTAAAAATGTTTAGCATTGTTAACTTTTTCAAAGACTGTTTTTAAAAGATGAAAATAGGCCTTACATCTTTGTCATTTGTGTTCAATTCAGTAACAGTTAATGAAACTGTGGAAATAGGCTCACACCATGCTTTCTCTAATGGTGGTGGTGGTGGGTATGATGAAAATGTTTAGTGATGATGATGACTTCAAAAAGCTGCTGATTCCTGTAGAGTTAAATAGGATCAGCTATGTACTCTATTTTACAGGTAAGGAAATGGAAATTTAGACGTTTTTTCAAAGGTATTTATCTTCCCCAGGTCATCTACCACAGATGGAAATGAACCAAAACTCACATCTTCAGATTTCTAGTTAGTTTCTCTCTCCATTACACCATGCTATTATTGTTATATTGTTGTTAATGCTTCTTTGCCTGCCAGAAACTACACAGATTAGTTTTCGGTGTATTTATTCAAGCCTTTTTAGACTTTAATATTTTTGTATGCCCATGCATGAACTTAGGTGGTTAGTCCTAGAAAATGAATTTCTTTCTTTCTTTTCACTTGGGGGTAGCACTTGGTAGTAGTAGTTTTCTTTTTAGCTTTGATTTGATTGGTTTGAATGAAGACTGGGTTTTTGTATTTGTTTTTTAAAAACAAAAGCTTATTTCAGTTAGCTTAGTGGAAAAAAAAGAAACAAACCATGGCCCTGTGTCATTTCATGGAAAATGCTGTTCGAACTTTCCATTTTCAACTAATTGTGCTATTATGTAGACACTAGTTATGTGCAGAACTCTGATCCTATTTGTACTGTGAGGTTGAATGTAGTACTTGTATGATGTGGGAGGTGAATGTCATTGACTCTAAGTCACAAAGGCACTCTGAACAGGAAGGATAAACATAATCAAATTTATTCAGAGAATTTAAGGTCCCCAGATTTTGTTTTTGGAGCAACTGAGAAGAGGGCTAACACAAAATTAATCAAGTTTCTATTTTGTGATTCAATTGAATAAATCCTTGTGGTTTGAATGACAAAGTGTAAGCAGTTTAGATAGTAATCTTCACCTTGCTTAATCCTTATTAAAGAATTTGACTTTGGCAAGGATGCATGTCAGGTACCTTCTGTTTTCACTAGCACCTCACAGTTGATTAATTTGCTTCATCCTCAATTTTCTTTTTTGTGTTTATCTTAAGGCAGATTAACTTTGGTCAGGTATTCCATCCTTCCCATGTTAAAATGGACAAACAGTGATTCATTTTCTGCTATTTGTTTTATTTATGAAAATGAGTTTGACCCAAATGTAAATGCACTGTGTGCATATGACTTTCTGGGATACTTTAAACTTCAGCTTCAGGAAAAAAAAAAGAACTCAGCCAGATTAAATAAGAGCAAATGAATGATAAGTAAGTACCTTATATAATGAAAGTACAAAGGAGTATTTTCTTTGGAATTGAAAGGTAACTTAGCTGACTTCCCTATCAGTGAGATGACAAACAAACACATTTCCTCCTGCATCTATAGGTGTCACTGTTGAGATGTACTTACTGGAATAAGCTCTATGCAGATCTGAATCTCAGAAAGGGCTTCCAGGATGGATTTTATAGAGTGCTTTTGACTAACTCTTGTAATATATATATTTTTTCATATGAGCGTAGTACTTAAGTCTGATTTCCTGGCACAATTAAAGCAACTAATTGAACTAATTGAATGTTCTATTCTTTTGGAGCAAAGAAGTCACTTTGGGCAATGACATATCAGTGCAGAGTGGAGTAAAAGGTAGGAATTACTCCTCAGATTTTGCCTCAATACTCCTAGATTAGTAATTTGGGGAAATTAATGTTTTCTTGATTCTTTTTTTTTCCCCTTCCCACTGTCAACACACAGCAACTAGAACCTCTGATCCTGTAAGGTCTTCTGTGTGCAGGGCTTCACTTCCAGATGATATGTTTTCTTCATCAGGACACTAATGAGAGAATCAAAACAGTGTTTAACTGATGTCACTGATTTTCTGAAAGGGATTCTTAAGTTAAAACCAGGATAAATTCCAACATGTTAGAATTCTAAGAGTTTGACTTTATAAGAGTTTCCTTATCTTTTTTGTTCACAAAGTGATTTGAGAATTTGGGGAGATTTCTTGGCAGGACTAACCTTCAAGAAATTGTTAAGGAGTGATCTGTGTTCTGCGCATATAAGACTGCTGCTAATTTCCCTATTTTGTCCAAGTACCCCCTCCTAATCAATATTTGAGTTAATTATATTATTAAGCAGTTATTGCTGTTCTATTATGCATGTTTCATTTTCCTAGAGGTTAGTGATATACAGAAATATTGGGGACAATCCTTTGCCTTTAAGAATCTCAGCATTTAACAGAAATAAGAAACAAGCAAGTGAAGTGTAAGAAAGAAAGTTAAGTGTTTAGTTTGTGTGGAATGTAAAGTGGAGAGCTGCCAAATTTGCTTGGGGGTCTGGGAGTGTTTCAGAGAGAAGTTTATTGAGTCAAGTTGAATAGAGTGTACTGTGAGGAAAGGGTGGTAAGGAGAGGTAGAAATATTTGATGTAGATGGAGCATGACTTATGAGGGCCACAGCCACAAAACACCGGGTGTGTTAGGGAATAGTGAGTAGCCAGATGTGGCTGAAGATTAAGGATGAGAGTATGGTGGGAGGAGGCAGTGCTCCCATTATGTCCCTTTTGTTGGATGCTCTGAGATCCTCACTGTGTTTCACCGAAAGAGAATGGCCTCACATACTAGTACCACAGATATTCTTTTTCTTTTCTTTTTCCCAACAATCTTAACTGCTCATGTTCAACTCCTTCAAAAGAGAGTAAATAAGTTCATTTGTACCATTTATTTTTAGATTCCACATGTAAGCGATATCATATGATATTTGTTCTTCTCTGTCTGACTTACTTCACTCAGTATGACAATCTCTAGGTCCATCCATGTTGCTGCAAATAGCATTATTACATTTTTTTAATGGCTGAGTAATATTCCATTGTATATATTTACCACATCTTCTCTATCCATTCCTAGAGTTACAGATGTAGAAAACAATCTTATGGTTACCGGAGGGGAGAGGGGAAGAGGGATAAATTGGGAGATTGGGGTTGACGTATACACACTACTATATATAAAATAGATGACTAATAAGGACCTGCTGTGTAGCACAGGGAACTCTGCTCAGTACTCTGTCATGACCTATATAGAAAAATAATCTAAAAAAGAGTGGATATATGTATATGTATAACTGATTCACTTGGCTATACAGCAGAAAGTAACACAATATTGTAAATCAACTATACTCCAATAAAAATTAAGCAAAAAACAAAAGCAAAGACCAGAGTAAGACAGGTTTCTAATGGACAGCTTCTATGTTGAGCAGACACCTATCGTTGGGTTTGTTTTAGGTAGTAGTTGTTTCAACTACTATTGGTCTTGGAAGATGAGGAGGTCAAATAGAAGGATTGTGTCGATGGGTTTTCTGTGACTGATGTAGTTAACTAAACTATTTCTGTTACAGATGGGCATTAGATGTCTCTTGCTTTGCACTGAACATTAGCTAGCTCTTTGTGGCTTATATAAAAATAGCCAGTACTTATATAGTTCTACTGTGTGCCAAACACTATTCTAAATATTTTACATATATTCAATCATTTACTTTTTCTAACCACTCTGTGAAGTAGGTAACATTAACATCCCAATTTTATGCATAAAGAAATGAGGTGCAGAGAATTAGAAGACTTGCCCAGTCATACAAGTAATAAATGAAAGAGCTGGAATTAGAACCTGGATAGTTTGGTTAAGGTTACATATTATCTAGTAATTGGATATTTCATTAGCTTAATTGCACTATATAATAAGTTACTTTTAGTAGTTTTTATTTTATGAGAAATGAGGGATAAGTATAAATCTTTAATTTGGGTGGATTTCTGTAAGAGCAAACAAGAGAGATACATGGTCAGAAAAAGTGGAGTTGGGGGGACTAACAGCTTCTCTGATCAATTCAGAAAAGCTCTCTGGATGATGAGTGATTTCTTTATTCTTGAAGGATGACTAAAACAAGCAGCTCTGGAAAGAAAGAGAGAACTTTCTGTCATCTTAGAAATTAGTTTCTAAGCAGCTGCTAGGAGAAATCCCAACTGGATGTATCAGACTCAAGCGGTTTGACAAATGTACATAGCAAACTCTGAATATTACTATTTTATTTCATGTTTATAGAGTAACAACAGTATCCTTGGGGCTGTACAGATTCAAAACGACATCATTCCTGCCCTAAGGGTTTACAATACAAATAGTCAGACTTGCAATATTTTACCAGAACCAAGTGTTTGAGTGTTGCATACCACTTGCCCCTCTCCATTTCTCTCCATTTTTTTTTTTTTTTTTTTTTTTTTTTTTGCGGTACGCGGGCCTCTCACTGTTGTGGTCTCTCCCATTGCGGAGCACAGGCTCCGGACGCGCAGGCTCAGCGGCCATGGCTCACGGGCCCAGCCGCTCCGCGGCATGTGGGATCTTCCTGGACCGGGGCACGAACCCGTGTCCCCTGCATTGGCAGGCGGACTCTCAACCACTGCGTCACCAGGGAAGCCCCTCTCCGTTTTTAATTAGCATACACTCCCAGGGCAATTGACACTCCACACTGAATTTACTCAATGCTTTAGTCAGGGGAAAAGCAGAATGTGCCTAACATATTTTTTCGGCAGTTTTAGTACATCAGAAATGATATTCACCAATTTTTATGTTTATGGCAATTAGTTGTTCCATTAGCTTTCCCTGTCAAGCTGAAATATCCAATCAAGAATTAAAGGGATGAGAGAGAAATGCTAGGAAAATCCATTCACCTGCAAATTCACCACTTGAAGTGCTGGCCATATAGGCATGCACAGTAGGTGATTTAAAAGTTCTTGGCATTTCTTGAGAGTTTGTTATGGATAAGCAGATGTTTCAGTGTGGAAGAAGGACATCAAGATGGGTGAGGCTTCAGAAGCCCAGATGCAGGGGCAGTAACTGGCCCATCTCTTTGCATATTTTATGTTATTGAATCTTCTCAGCTAATTTGGGGGATAGGTACTATTTTACAATCACGGAATTTGAGTCTCAGAGAGGTTACATTGTAAGCAGCTTTTTGCAGGAAACCATCCTCAACAGGAAGCCCCTTTCCTTGTCACTTTAGCAAAGCTATATTGTAACTAACTTTTAACTAGGCACCCCCATGCTCTACTGGAACACACCTTTCAAATCTTTTAAGCACACAATACCTTGCCTAACTTGTCAGTTCTTTCTGTAGATCAAAGAAGTAGAAATGAAGAATAAGTAATTAACAGGTGACCAGATCGCTTCCCCAGCTTCCCCTTCAGTAATCTCCTGAACAAACTGTGTGACCAAGCTGTGTGAACAAGATAACATCTAGAGGAAGACCACGAGGAGCTGACAAGTCTGCACACAAGGCTGCATGCAGTGGGGGATGACGACGACTCTGATCCCCCATCTCAATGATTAACCGAGATTACTTCCCTCCTTTCCTTTAAAACTTTCATGGCCAAGCAGAATCTTCAGAGGTGGTTCTTTGGGGACACTGAGTCCACCATCTTCCCAGATTGCTAACCTTCTGATTAAAGATAGTATACTAATGTTGATGAGTTTGATTTTGTAAGCAGCAAGCAGCAGGGCCTGATTCGTTCAGTATCAACATGACTGGCTGAAGGTCACACAGCTAAGAAAGTTGGGACTGTGATTAGAAATCTTGTTACTCTCATTAGTTGCCCTATTACACTACTTTCTTTTTTAGAGGCAAGACATTAAGATTACTCTTCTAGCTTTCCCCTAATTGTTTTATTAAACACTTGACAACTGCAACATTATCATTGAGATTTACATTTAAATTCCATGTTGAGATTTAAATCCTCATTTATACTCTTTTTCAAGAGCAGGTGAGAAGATGGCAATATAGGTTGCTCCTAACTTCAGTCTGGCTCACAAAGAGACCAACTAGCAACTATCCATAAACAAGACACCAATGTGATAATCCCAGAATCCAAGAGTGAAGCCCAAGCAGCCCCCCAGACCATGGAGACTGAGAAGGATGAATTAGAAAGGTAGGAGGAGCAGTTTCACTTTGACTGCATCAATCCATACCCAGGCTGGCACAGCACTGAACCAAGAGGGCCCCATGGACCTATCATTTCTTCAGTGAGAAAAGAGAGCCCAGGATGGACAATGCAGTGTCCTCAGCATTGTGGGACACTTCCCAGATGGCCCACTTTACAGGGTTCGACCACTAGGGATCAGATAGAGGTGAAGGGAGGCAGGGCTTACAATAGCTCAGATCTTGGCAAGTTGAATTCCTGCTTTCAGGGGTACCTGAGGATAGATCCCAGCCAGTGGTTCTGTCCATCTGCAGAACTGAGCTAGTGACCCAAACTATCCAAGGAGCTTGGTTTGGCAGTCCTTCCAGTGGCTGTGCCAGCCATGGAACTTGTTCTACAGCCCTGCCTGGGGAGGGAAGCAAATTTCCAGCCCTGCCTGACAGCTGAAAATAGCCACCAGTCCTCCCTGACCAGGAAGCCTGGCCAGACAGCCTGGACAGCCATGGAGCTCATCCTACAGCTCCATTTGGGCATGGCTCCAATCCTGCCACCCTGCCCAACTGTTAAGTATAGAGCTTGTGGCCTCACATAACCAGGGTGCCTGAAAATTTGGAGCTCAGCCTGTGCCTTTGTCTGACTGCCAAACACAGCCTGGGACCTCATCCAGCCATAATCCAGCCAGTGACTCTGCCTAAATGTGGAGCATAGCTTGTGTCTTCAGCTGATCAGGGAGTTCAGTGACCCCTGCTTGACCACAGAGCAGTTTCTAGTCCCATGCAATCGTGGAATACAGCTAGAGGCCCTACCAAAGCAGAGAGCCCTAGACAGTGACTTCACCCAACAGTGGAGCATAATCAGTGACCTACCTTATCTCAAAGCCAAGCCTGTCACCCCATATGATCTCAGAGCACAGCCCAATCATGAAACCTTGCCTGCCTGAACATGGAGTCCTGCTAGTGACAACATCTGAGACTCTATCAGACAAGGAGTGACTGTGGATGCCAGCCCATAGCTCTGCTCAATTATAGAGTCCAACCAGTGGCACTTCCCTGCTCTGCCAAAGAACATATCCAGTGACTTCATCCGACCAGAGGCATTTGCAGGGCTCAGCTAGTGACTCCACCTAACTTCAAAGTGCAGTCAGCAGTTCATCCCAATGGAGGCCAGCCTGCATCACCTCCCCCACCTCAGAGTAGAGACAATGGTCTTCCTCAACTAGAGACCTTGATAGGAAGCTCCACCTGCCCATGGATGCTACCAGATGACCTGTCCAGTACTGCAATCTGAGCTGACTGATGAAGGACTATCCCTGCTGATGTGAGCCTACAAAGTCTGGAAGAGGAGACTGCTTACTTATATGCACAGACAGCAATGCAACAAATCAAGAGTCACACAAAGAATCAGGTAAATATGACACCACCAAAGGAAACTGATAAATCTTTAACAGCTGATGCTAAAGAAATAGAGATCTATGAATAAATATTTCAGAATAATCCTCTAAAAGAAGTTCAGTGAACTATAAGAAGACACAGACAACTAAACTAAATAGGAAAATAAGGCATGAACAAAGGAGAGTTCTAAAAAGAAATAGAAACCATCAAAAAATGGAAACAAAACACCAAATAGAGATCCAGGAGCTAGCTGAAGAATACAATGATTGAACTAAAAAACTCAAGAGAGAATTTTACCAAACAGACTCAATCAAGCAGAAGAAAAAGTCAGTGAATTTGATGATAGGTCATTTGTAATTATTCAGGCAGAGGAGAAAAAGGAAAAAAGAAGAAAAAATTGAAAAGAGAGTGAAGAAAGCCTAAAGAACATATGAAATATTATTAAAAGAAAGAGTATATGCATTATAGAAATCCCAGAAGGAGAAGAGAAAGATAAAGGGACAAAAAGTCTAGTTAAAGCAGTAATGGCTAAAATCTTCCAAACTTGGGGAGTTAAACAGACATCCAAATTCATGAGGCAAAAGGATCCCAAACAGGTTGAATCTGAAAAGGGTTACACTTAGACATATTATAGTTAAATTGTCAAAAGTCAAAGACAAAGAGAATTTTGAAAGCTTCTAGAAAGGCCACTTATCATGTACCAGGGAGCCCCCATAAGACTATCAGTGGATTTCTTAGTAGAAACTTTGCAGGCCAGGAGAGAGTGGGAGGATGTATTCAAGATATTGAAAGAAAAAACTGTCAACCAAGAATACTATACACAGCAAAGCTGTCCTTTACAAATGAAGAGAGATAACAACAAAACAAATAAAAGCTGAGGGAGTTAATTATAACTAGAACAGACTTACAAAAACTGTCCTTTTACAGCATTCTTCAAACTGAAATAAAAGTATGCTAATTAACATCATAAAACACATGACTATGTAAGACTCAACAGTAAAGGTAAATATATAGCCAAAGTCAGATTCTCTAATGTTGTAATGGAGTATACCAATCACTTTAAAACCTAATTTAAACATTAAAAAACAAACTATTAAAAACAACTATAACTACCATAATTTGTAATTGGCAGAAAGAAGTAATAGTATGAATTCCTGCATGCTATCAAAGTTAAGTTCTTATTAGCATAAAATAGAATGCTACAACTATAAGATATTTTATGTAAGCCTCATGATAACCAAAAAGGAAAAAGTCACTAGTTGATACACAAAATTGTGATAAAAGAGTCAAAACATACTACCACAGAAAATTACCAATAACAAAGGGATACAGCAAGAGAGGAAGCAAGGAACAAAAAGGATTTACAAAACAGTCAGAAAACAATTAACAAAATGGCAATAGTAAATTCTTATCTACCAATAATTACTTAAAATATAAATGGATTACAGTCTCTAATTAAAAGACAGAATGGCTGGTTGAATAAAAAAGGATCCAACAGTATGCAGCCTACATGAGAGTGAAAATATGGAAAAATATATTGCAAGAAAATGGTAACCAAGTGAAAGCAGGAGCAGCTACACTTATATGAGCCAAAATAGATTTTAAGCTAAAAATGGTGAAAAGAGACAATGAAGGTCATTATATAATGAGAAAGAGGTCATGAAGTTATATCAATTATAAATATTTATGCACGCAACATCAGAACCCCTAAATACATGAAGCAAAACTAACAGAACTAAAAGGAGAATTAACAGCAATACAATACAATAATATTTGGGGACTTTAATACTCCACTGTCAACAATGGATAGATCATCCAGAGAGACACTCAATAGGAAACAGGGGATTTGAACAGCACTATAGACTAAATGGATCTATCAGGCATACACAGCAGATTCCAACCACCAGCAGTAGAATATGTATTCTTCTCAAGTGTACCTAGAATATTCTCCAAGATAGATCATATGTTAGGGAACAAAAAAAGTCTTAACACATTCAAGAACATTGAAGTTATATAAAATTTTTTACCTAACACTATGGTAAGAAACTAGAAATCAATAACAGGAATAAAGCAGAAAAGTTTACAAATATGTGGAAATTAAACTACATACTCCTGAATAACCAATAGATGAAAGAAGAAATCAAAAGGGAAATCAAAAAATGTCTTGAGACAAATGAAAATGGAAACACAACCTACCACAACTTATGAGATACAAAAGCAGACATAAGAGGGAGGTTTATAGCTATAAATGCATATATTAAGGGAAAGAGCTCAAATAAATAACTTAGCATTACACCTCAAGGAACTAGAAAAAGAAGAACAAATTAAGCACAAAGTTAGTAGAAAGAAGGAAATAATAAAGACTCAAGTAGAAATAAAAAAATAGAGAACAGAAAAACAATAGAAAAGATTGACAAAACTAAAAGTTGCTTCTTTGAAAGAGAAACAAAATTGACAAAACTTTAATTAGACTAACCAAGGAAGACTCAAATAAATAAAATTATAAATGAAAGAGAAAACATTACAGAAATACAAAGGCTCATAAGTGACTACTGTGAACAATTATAAACCAACAAATTGAATGACCTAGAATAAATGGATAAATTCCTAGAAACATGCAACCTATCGAAATTTAATCATAAAGAACTAGAAAATCTGAACAGATCAATAAGAAGGAGGTTGAATTAGTAATCAAAACCTCCCACAAAGGGCTTCCCTGGTGGTGCAGTGGTTGACAGTCTGTCTGCTGATGCAGGGACACAGGTTCATGCCCCAGTCCGGGAAGATCCCACATGGCGCAAAGCAGCTAGGCCCATGAGCCATGGCCACTGAGCCTGCGCGTCCAGAGTCTGTGCTCCACAATGGGAGAGGCCACAACAGTGAGAGGCCCATGTACCACAAAAAAAAAAAAAAAAAAAAAGTAGTTCCAACACCTGTAGTATAAATGGTTAACTGATTTAGTCAGTAGATTTCAAGAAACATCCTTTGTGGGCAAAGCATTCTGTGGGCACTGCAGCCCGAATTTGGGGGATTTTGGCCCTCTTGTGAAGAAGTGCTAGGAAGATTCAGTTTTTATATATATACTTCTTTTTCTCAAATGGTCAGCGGGGGGACTTTAAAATCTCTGTAAGTGGGCATTCAGGGCATAATTCCAAACTTCTCATTATATTAGTGCATGGCAGATGACCATGGGGTTCAAAAGAAATTTCGGATCACTAAAGAAGATAAACAACAAAACAGCAACAAAGATGAGTCTGTTAGGGACATTCTAAAGGGGTGTAGAAAGAATAATAAATTTTTTTTAGTGGGTTGAGGTGGTGGTATAATTTCACCAGAGATTGGGAATAGTTTTGCTGTTAACTAGCTGTGTGATTAGAAAATCTCTTAATGTCTGGGGGCTTCAGGTTCCTTATCAGATGAGATTCCTCTTAGGCAGGGTCCCTGACCCCATGTTTGCTGCCCAGGGCACCCACTTCCTGTTCCTCATGTACAGATGAGTCTGGCCTCTGTCCTTGTTCTCTAGGTCCATCCCTTCTTCCCTACCCAAGGGTGTAGCTCCAGTGATCATCCCCTCTGTCTTTTGCTCAGTATTTTTCTTCTTCTAGATCATCCCCATGAACCAACAACCTGCTTTAATATCTCCCATCTGAAATAACACTCTTTCATCTCCACTCTCTTCCAAATTTCCCTCTAGCTTTCTTTATAGCACAACTTCTCAAAGTGAAGTTAATCTTTCCTCAACTCCTCCTTTTTCATGAAATAACTCACAGCAGGCTTTTGTTCCTGATGCTGCATTAAGCTGACCTTGTCAAGGTCACTGATGCTCAAACATGCCTAAATCCAATGCTCAATTTTCATTCCTCAACTTATTTAACCAGTTTGTTTTTTTATGGTTTTTATTCATCAATTTGATAATATGGTGTATCACATTGATTGATTTAGCCAGACTCATCAAGAAAAAGAGGGAGAGGACTCGAATCAATAAAATTAGAATTGATGAGTCTGGCTATATTGAAGAACCCTTGCATCTCTGGGATAAATCCCACTTGATCATTGTGTATGATCCTTTTAATGTGCTGTTGGACTCTGTTTGCTAGTATTTTGTTGAGGGTTTTGCATCTATATTCATCAGTGATATTGGTCTGTAATTTTCTTTTTTTGTAGTATCTTTGTCTGGTTTTGGTATCAGGATAATGGTGGCCTCATAGAATGAGTTGGGAATGTTCCTTCCTCTGGAATTTTTTGGAAGAGTTTGAGAAGGATGGGCGTTAACTCTTCCCTAAATGTTTGATAGAATTCACCTGTCTGGTCCTGGACTTCTATTCGTTGGAAGACTTTTAAACACAGTTTCAATTTCATTACTTGTGATTGGTCTGTTCAAATTTTCTATTTCTTCCTGGTTCAGTCTTGGAAGGTTATACCTTTCTAAGAACTTGTCCATTTCTTCCAGGTTGTCCATTTTATTGGCAGAGAGTTGCTTGTAGTAGACTCTCAGGATGCTTTGTATTTCTGTGTTTTCTGTTGTAACTTCTCCTTTTTCATTTCTAATTTTATTGATTTGAGTCCTATCCCTCTTTTTCTGGATGAGGCTGGCTAATGGTTTATCAATTTTGTTTATCTTCGCAAAGAACCAGCTTTTAGTTTTATTGATCTTTGCTATTGTTTTCTTTGTTTCTATTTCATTCATTTCTGCTCTGTTCTTTATGATTTCTTTCCTTCTGCTAACATTGGGTTTTGTTTTTTTCTTCTTTCTCTAGTTCCTTTAGGTGTAAGGTTAGATTGTTTATTTGAGATTTTTCTTGTTTCTTGAGGTAGGCTTGTATAGCTATAAACTTCCCTCTTAGAACTGCTTTTGCTGCATCCCATAGGTTTTTGGATCATCATGTTTTCATTGTCGTTTGTCTCTAGGTATTTTTTGATTTCCTCTTTGATTTCTTCAGTGATCTCTTGGCTATTTAGTAACGTATTGTTTAGCCTCTATGTGTCTGTGTTTTTTATGTTTTTTTCCCTATAATTCATTTCTAATCTCATAGTGCTGTGGTCAGAAAAGATGCTAGATATGATTTCAATTTTCTTAAATTTACTGAGGCTTGATTTGTGACGCAAGATGTGATCCATCCTGGAGAATGTTCTGTGTGCACTTGAGAAGAAAGTGTAATCTGCTGTTTTTGGATGGAATTTCCTATAATTATCAATTAAATCTATCTGGTCTATTATGTCATTCAAAGCTTCTATTTCCTTATTAATTTTCATTTTGGATGATCTGTCCATTGGTGTAAGTGAGGTGTAAAAGTCCCACACTATTATTGTGTTACTGTCGATTTTCTCTTTTATAGCTGTTAGCAGTTGCCTTATATATTTAGCTGCTCCTATGTTGGGTGCATATATACTTATAATTGTTATATCTTCTTCTTGGATTGATCCCTTGATCATTATGTATGGTCCTTCCTTGTCTCTTGTAGCATTCTTTATTTTAAAGTCTATTTGATCTGATATGGATAGTGCTACTCCTGCTTTCTTTTGATTTCCATTTGCATGGAATATCTTTTTCCATCTCTTCACTTTCAATCTGTATGTGTCCCTAGGTCTGAAGTGGGTCTCTTGTAGACAGCATATAGATGGGTCTTGTTTCTGTATCCATTCAGCGAGCCTGTGTCTTTTGGTTGGAGCATTTGATCCATTCACGTTTAAGGTAATTACGATATGTATGTTCCTATGACTATTTTCTTAATTGTTTTGGGTTTATTTTTGTAGGTCTTTTTCTTCTCTTGTGTTTCCCACTTAGAGAGGTTCCTTTAGCATTTGTTATAGACCTGGTTTGGTGGTGCTGAATTCTCTTAGGTTTTGCTTGTCTGTAAAGCTTTTGATTTCTCCTTCAAATCTGAATGAGATCCTTGCTGGGTAGAGTAATCTTGGTTGTAGGTTCTTCCCTTTCATCACTTTAAGTATATCATGCCACTCCCTTCTGGCTTGTAGAGCTTCTGCTCAGAAATCAGTTGTTAACCTTATGGGAGTTCCCTTGTATGTTATTTGTCATTTTTCCCTTGCTGCTTTCAATAATTTTTCTCTGTCTTTAGTTTTTGCCAAGTGGATTACTATGTGTCTCGGCATGTTTCTCCTTGGGTTTATCCTGTGTGGGACTCACTGTGCTTCCTGGACTTGGGTGGCTATTTCCTTTCTCATATTAGGGAAGTTTTCGACTATAATCTCTTCAAATATTTTCTCAGGTCTTTTCTCTCTCTTTTCTCCTTCTGGGACCCCTATAATGCAAATGCGGTTGTGTTTAATGTTGTCCCAGAGGTCTCTTAGGCTGTCTTCATTTCTTTTTATTCTTTCTTCTTTATTCTGTGCCGCAGCAATGAATTCCACCATTCTGTCTTCCAGGTCACTTATCCGTTCTTCTGCTTCAGTTATTCTGCTATTGATTCCTTCTAGTGTAGTTTTCATTTCAGTTATTGTATTGTTCATCTCTGTTCGTTTGTTCTTTAATTCTTCTAGGTCTTTTTTAAACATTTCTTGCATCTTCTTGATCTTTGCCCCCTTTCTTTTTCTGAGGTCCTGGATCATCTTCACTATCATTATTCTGAATTCTTTTTCTGGAAGGTTGCCTATCTCCACTTCATTTAGTAGATTTTTGGTGTTTTATCTTGTTCCTTCATCTGGTACATAGCCCTCTGCCTTTTCATCTTGTCTATATTTCTGTGAATGTGGTTTTCCTTCCACAGGCTGCAGGATTGTAGTTCTTCTTGCTTCTGCTGTCTGCCCTCTCTATTTAACCAGTTTTGCAGCATCATTTGAAACAGTCGTTCAGTGCTTCCTTCTTAAAGCATTTTTCTTCTCATGGCTTCTAGTTCACCACCTTCCCTAGATCCCTGCCTATCACATTTGCTCCCCTTCCTCACTCCCGTTTACTAGACCCCCTCCCCATTTTGACCTTTAAAGGTGACAGGGTCTCAAAGCTTCTTCTTCTCTGTCTTTTCTCACTCCCTAGGTGAAGGTTTCCCACTTAACATGTTAAAGACCATGTACTGAAGATTGTTCCATGCCTTGGAGTCATTACTGACATCTCTTTCTCATTCACCCACACATCCAAATTCGTTATCAAATCCTGATGGACATATGTCTAGAACGTGACCACTTGGCTCACTTCACCTTCATCCCTCACCTTGACTGTCACCAAAACCTCCTATCTCATCTCCCTGTTCCCATGCTTCATCTTCTCATGGTCTATTCTCTCCATGGCTGCCAAACTGATCTTTCAAAAGGTAAACATGATCATGTCACTCTTCTGCCTAGAACCCTTTAGTAACTTCCCATCATACTCAGAAAGAAACCCAATACCTTACTATGTTGTAAAAAGCTGTGCATTATCTGTCCTTTAGCTGTGTTCCTGATTTCATCTCCTAGGTTTTAAACCTTCCAAAGTTCCAAGCACCCGTAAGGATTTTGCACCAGACGTTTTCTCCCTCTGGAGCGCACTGCCCACAAACATATGTGTAGCTTGCTCTCTAACTTCATCGAGGTCTGTGTTCCAGTGTCACCTAATCAGAAGGGCTTTCTACGGTCCCTCTATGTGATACCACCCCATATTCCTATCTACTTATCCTGCTTTATTTTTCTTACCACACTAATCTCTCACATATCTATATTTATTTGTTTATTGTCTATCTCTCCCAGTAAGATATTAAGTTCATAAGATCAGGGACTTAGTCTCCCTTAATTCATCTTTGTATCCTCAGCAATTAGAAGTTTGCCTGGCACACAAAAGATGCTCAATAAATCTTGACTGAATGAATGAATGATAGAATTAATGAATGAGAGGATTAATGAGCATTTGACTTCAACAGACTTGGCTGGTAAAGAATGAGGTAACATATTTTTTGTATCCTTTCAGATCATAATTTCTGGAACTGGGATAAATAGGTAGATATAGGGTGACTCAGAGGCAGCCTTTCAGATTAGCACTGATTCACAGACAATAGTTGTAAGAGCTAACAATGATCTAGTGCTTACTCTATGTTGAATGTTCTAAGCATTTACATATTTCAGTTATTTTCAAAACAGATATATGAAGATAATTCTGTTAGTGTCTCCATTATACAGATGAAGAAAATGAGGCTTAGGGAGGTTAAGCAATTGCTCAAGGTCACAATTGCTCAAGCTTCTAGGGTAGAGATTTGAACCCAAGTGGCCTGACTTCAGATGCCATTATCTTAACCACTGTGCTATGTGGCATTCTTGTACTAAAAGAAAGTGGCTCACACAAAGAAGAATTTTCAAGGGCTCCAGTAGTACCTAAGGAGCAGAGTGATGACTTCAAATCTGTCTTTCTAGTCCACAGTGGAATCTTAACTGGATTCTTTCTTATAGAACAGATAAAATCAGGGCCATCTCGGTGGAATCAGGGATGGGGGCTGGGCTTCCCTTTGTATCCCAGGAGGAGCCCTGACACATCTCTTTGAATAATGGGACTCTGGAAAGTCACAATGCCATGAGGTAGAAACAGCATGAATCTGGAATCAAATAGACCTAATCATGGGTCTGCCACTCCAAGGCCCTGTGACCTTGGCAAGAGTCCGCCTTCTGAACTTCTGTTTCTTCTTCTGTAAAATGGAGTTAATAATACTGACCTTGCCCAACTGTCATGAGGTTTGGTATTTATTTATGAAAAGTGCAGTGCCTGGTGCATAGTAGATACTCAAATAGTCATTGATATATTATTATTTACAATCATTATCCTTGACAAAATTGTCAATATGGGTGAAGGTTATTTAAAGTGTTCTTTTTGTTTTGAGCCTCCCCCTCAGGTAATGCCCTATTGTTCTCAGTCTCCACCTGCTCTGCCCCCCCTCCAGTGGTCTGGGATCCCTTGATCCACCTGGTCCAGGTGACCCCTTCCTGGATGAGAATCCTTGTTACTCATCTTCCTGTTTCTTTTCCATGAGAAACTCAACCTAAATGTCCTCTGAACTTCGTAATTATTGTCCTACCATCCTCTGGTTCTCCCTTTATGATGTCTCATATCATAATCATTTGCACTTATGTCTTTTGTTCCCAACTACAGTATGTATTTAGCACGTGGCACAGAGAGGGCATTAAGACACACTTGTTAGATGATGAAGATATTGGCTTGAAAAATGGAAATATCACAGAACTTGCTTCCACTTTTTGGGCACACATTAGGCCAGACCCCATTATTTACCCCCAATTCTCACAATAAGGATACTATCATCTACTCTTCTTTGCAAGATGGGGAAACTGAGACATTGATGTCACATTGTTTTCCTAAAATCACTCTGGTAGTGAGTAGCCAGAGGTTGAGTGGAGGTAAGCTCGGGTCTGTAATGCTCCTGAGTTTATTATGTGCCCCTCGGTGTAACCAGACAACTTCCGTCAGAGAAGCTCTCTTGTTTAGATCAGTATTTTTCGGAATGTGGGTCTCTAATGAATAGCAAGGGAATCTCCTGGGAACCTGTCAGGAGTGCAACTTCCTGGGCCCCACCCTAGGCCTGCTGAATCAGAAACTCTGGGGTGGGCCCAGAGTTTGTACCTTAACAAGCCCTCCAGGGCTTTCTAATGCTCAAATTTGAGGACCCCAAGTTTACGCCATTCTCCCGAGACTGTAATTCTCTCCTTCCTGTGCTTTGTTATCTTTATCTTTTCCTCACATATTAGAATTTTTTATATTCCTCGAAGCCTGATTCAAGTCCTTCCTCCTTCATGGAACTACTCTTCCCCCTCAGCCCACAAGGATCACCTCCACTGATGGCCCTGCATTCCTGGATGTTTTTTCTCTCCAGGGTGAAAATCCTTTGTCTCTAAGCTATACTGGAAGCTTCTTGCTCTTTGTTACACTTATTTGTAGTCCTTACAGTTCTTTGTACATAAGAAGACACAATAAATTCTTTGTGGTGACTGATGGAACATTGAGTCTAAATATTTTATTTCTGACTATTCATCATTTTACATGCCTATGTGTAACATAAAAGGGGAAGGATTCTTCTGGTAACAAAGGGGAAATCTGTTTTTATTTTGTTATATTGCTTCTTGTTCCAGAAAGGATTTAAGAAGGCTTAAAATGTAACAATAATATATGTTAAAAAATAAGAAAGAAAAAAAAAGGCAAGTCAAAGTTAGGGACATAAAATGGATCCAGGAGTGAAACCAATATAAAAAAAGCTGTTACATAGTACAATACATTCACTGCAGAACTACCAAATATTGGCTCTTAGCTTTCTTGTCAGGGTTTTGAAAAATAAGGGCTTTTAAGCCCCAAACAGAAGTCTGAATAGACTTACCTTTTACGAAGTCACATAAACTCCAAAGTTATTTCTTAGTTCCCTTCCCTGCTTTTGGGTTGAACAAACAGCTGCAGGATGTCAAGAAGCCATCTTGGATCTTTTTGAAAGAAGATTCCAGAACATGATGGTCCTCATTATTGCAGATGGCAAAGTGGTAATTATTGTGAATAAAGACACCCTCTCTACCTCTGAAGGGCTGGGAACCATCCCAAGGGAAGTAACTGGATGGAGGAAGAGGGCCGTGGCCTCCATGGAATTCCCACAGAACAGAGAGACGTGGCCCCTGTCTTGTATATTGTTTCCATTGTCAGCAAAAACATCTATTAAAGTGAGTGGGTACCTGTATGCTTTTTGGATTACAGTGACAGAGACTCATCTGAACTAGCTGTGGCACAAAGTGGGGCTCAATATAAGGATAATGGAGTGTTTCAGGGAATGTCAAAGGCCTCAGGAATGGACAGGCATCAGAACATGGGAGCCATAGGGAGGGCTTTTATTTGGCCCTGTCATCTTTGCTTCTCGCTGTATGGCTGTTTCTTCTCTCAGAAGACTGGATTTCTCAGCTCCTCAGGCCACAAGCCAGGGGATGGTGGCCACCTTAGTAACCATGCAACAAGTTCTAGTCATCGGAAGGACCTGGAAATTGCTCTAGATCCCAATTCCAGTTTCCTCTGGAAGGGACTCTGGATCAAGTGCCCACTCCTGGTCCAATAGATAGAAATAGATAGGAACACTATGCCCAGTAATCTGTAAACTAGAAGCCTAACTCCTAGAGAGGTTCTAGGTCGTGAATTTAAATCAGGACAGCACCTCCTAGTTCTACTAGAAGTGTATGGCTATTTTCCCTCCCTTCACTCATATTATTCTTACCATACTTCTCTAGGGGTAAGGAGCCTGGAGTTCTAGCTCAACTGCATATATGAAATGAAAGCCCAGAGAGTCTAAGTGACTTTTCCACAGTCACACAGCTGGTTACCAGCAGGAATGAACTACGAGTCAGGAAACCATTTTGGACTTGTCTCTACCACTCACTGGTTTGTCATTTGGTCAAATCTCACCCATCTTCACTTTCCTTGTCTATGAAATGGATTAATTATTCCATCTGAAGCCAGCATGCAGAGTGATTGCAAGAATCAAATGAGTGATTCTTGAATTTGATGGATCATTAGAATCATATAGGAATCTTTAAAAAATATAGATCCCGGGACTCCAGCCCTGGATATTCTGATTCAGGAGATCTGCAGTAGCACCCACAAATGTGTTCTTATAATAGTCTCCGGGAAATTGTGATGATCAGACTGGATTTGTTAATCCTAAAACAGCATGAGAAAATGGTCCATAAGTTGCACAGCCTGGTGTGAAATACATTATGACCCAAGGGACAGAGTCAGAACAATCTCTTCTGCGTGATGTTTCTAGGCAGAAACTACTTTCTCCTTCAAGGTCATTTAGGGGGATTATCTAAGAGGTAGTGGGGGAGAACAGCCGCCCATTCTAGGCCATGAATTTGAATGTGTGTGTGAGTCTGTGTGTGCATGTGTCAGTGTGTAAATGTGTGCATGAGTATATGTGAGTGTGTGAATGTGTACTTGTGTGAGTGTGTATGTGTATAAACATGTTTATGTAAGTGTAATGTGTAACTGTGAATTTGTGTAGCATGAGTGTGTGCATGTGTGTGAGCGTGTTTTTGTATATGTGAATGAGTATGTGTGTTTAAGTGTGTGCATCTAGGTGAGTGTGTGTATAGGGAATGGACAACGACACGTTGCAGGATGCACTTCTGTCCAAGGCTGAAGAAGCTTGACTATGTCCTGGGTTTAAAGAGACAAAGTATTGTGATACTGGTGGTACCCCTACTGTACACCAGGCATTTTAGACTTACTGCATGTAATTTCTCAAATAACCATGTGGTGTGGGTACTATGATCTCCATCTCATAGAGCAAGAAGTTGAAACAGAGTTTTCTTTTGTCTGAAGTCAGACAGATAGGAGGTGGTGGAACTGGGGTTCAAATTAAGTTCATAGTTTTTTGATTTGGAGAACTTTTTGAGTGATGAAGCTTCTTGAGTGGCAAAGCTTCTGACAGTATCTGAATGGCCAGAAAGTGTTAATAGGAAAGACTTAACATCACCACTTGGATCACTGAAAAGGATTTACTTATTTCTGCTCTTACACTATTTGCCTTTGCCTTGGTCTAATGTTGGCTGTCTTGGGTATTAAATAATAATGGGGTATTGTCAAATCAGGCTGATATTTTAGCCTGGCTAATGATAGGAGGAGGAGTAGCAGCAGTAAAAGCTGTATTATCATGGTATCTGCAGTTTCCTGCTGGCATTAATTTATGGATCAGGCACCATATTGGAAGACTATCACTGTAACTGACAGCAACTCTACAAGGCATCTGTCACAATCCCATTTTACAGATGAAACTGAGGCTCAGGGCTAGGTAGCCAAAGACCAGGAGTTTCACAAGCACCAGAGGGAGGATTCATTAGAACCCAGGTCTGTTTGGCTCTCGGTGTTAGGCAGAGCTGCCTCTGTCTTCTTTCCACAGCTTCCACTTCTCCCTTCATGATGGGTCCCAACTGACTGTGTTTCCATCTGCTTTTCTCTGCCTCAAAAAGACTCTTCCTTTCTTCCCTGACTGGCATTTTTGTTCCTTAATCCAGAAAGGGAAAGAGACATCAGCTGTACTTGTGTGGGCCCCTTTAGAAGCAGAGAGTTTCAAAATTAATGTCTCTTGGAGTTAGTCAAGGAAGTAATTACCACCAGGGCACAGAGGGTACCCTCAGCCTCCAACGTCTGGCTCCAGGAAAGTCGACTGTTCATTATTAGCACATGATTAAGTAGTTTATCATGTGAAGGTAGTGCTTGTGGAGGGTATGCACTTACTTGTATTTATTTGAGGCCTGCTTTTCTTTTTTTCTCACAAAGTCTAGAAAGGTGGGTGAGGGGCTGACCACACAGGCAGGTGCAGGAGGGAGGTCTCAGGTCTGCATGGGGCCAAGTGCAGGAGCAATACGGGTAGAAGGACTGTATCATTTATTGAGAACAGTGAATGGGGAGGTAGTTTCATCCTCATTTATGTGCACGTGAGAGCTAAAGATCAGAAAGATGACATTATTTGCCTAAAGTTGTATAGGAGCAAGAAAGGGAGAGCGTTTTGCTTCAGTCTGACCTCAAATTCAAACTCTTACACCTTAAAGCTATTGGCAGGACACTGAGACAAACATCAAGACCTGGGAGTACTCAAAGCACCATTGAAATGGAGGTGGTACCAGAAGAGGAGGGGTCCAAAGATTGACCAAAGAAAAAAGGTAGGTGTGTCAGGTGGTATTCCTAACGATGACCACGCTATGCTATATTTGTCTCACCTCACTTACTCTGTTTACAGTGTAACGCTGAACTTCACCCTCAAGAGGTAGAGTCTATTTTCCTCCCTTCAAGCCCTGGCTCACTCACTCTTGGAACATGCACCTTGGAAGCCCTTCACCAACAGGTAAAATGTCTGACTATGCTGAAGCTGCCTAGCTGGAGAGACCTCATGGATAGAGCACATAGAGATACAAATTCTAGAAAAGCTCCAGCTGTCCAGCCCCCAGCTGTGTGAGTCTCCCCAGCCCAGACACCAGGGTTGGGGGCAAGTGAGCTTTCAGAAGAGGATTCTAGCTCCCACCTTGAAACTGCCCCACCGGCTGAAAAGGAAAATGGAGAAATGGACTCACATTTTCCCTGCTAAGTCCTGCCCAATTTGCAGATTTGTGAGCAAAATAAATGTTATTATTGTTTAAGCCACTACATATGGGGACAATTTATTATTACCAAGTCATGGTAATTGCTGAAGTAGTACTTGGTGAAGCAGATATTTCAGAATGGAAGTCTTTGAGATCTGAATCTCTATCTGGCTATCTCTTTTAGGCTGGCTCAAGCACAAAGTCTTACATGAGCCAAGGAGGCCACTTGATTTTTGATATTCTTCTGAGAAGCATCCAAGAAACATCTGTCTTCATATGACCCCATGTGTATCCTAACAGTGTGTGGTTTTAGGCTTGCACACGTGAAATATCACTGTCAACACAAGACAATGCATTCCAAGGGCAGATTCAGAGAAGCTAAGTTGGCCTTGGGCTGGGACACTTGGAGAAGCCTGCTCTGGCAGGCTTCTAGATTCAAGCTAGGTCCTGAAGGATTTTGTGTGGTACAGGATCAACAGGGCATCCCAGTCAAGAAGCCAATCTGGACAAAGGCGTGGGATGGGCAAGCTTACGGTAACCTTGTGATCTGAAGGACCAACCTGGTCAGAGTGAAGGATCCAAACCTGGGGAAAGGCCGGTGCAGACTTGGAGGATTAATCTACCTGAGAGGATTCCAGAGAAGGGCACTGAGAGCTGGGCCTACAGGAGAAAGGAAAGCGCAAGGTCTCCTGTAGAAGGACTATGAATTCTGTTATATTCAGTCATTCATTCAACAAACGCCCCCTAGGATTACCAGGTTCCCATAGCCTGCTCTGGAATAACGGCAGATACCCTTCTATTTCTGGACATTAGTAGTCAGCAGAGCAGGCAAGGAAAGGTCTGAGGCTATTGTAACTTCTCTACTTAGGCTCTAGAGGGCACCGTTTCCAGTGTCTTTCAGACTCTTGCTCTCAAATTAGCACTTCTTCCTCTGGCCCATTTAATCTATCCTACTCCACTGCCTTTAAACACAGATATCAAACCACAGCTAGCATTTTTTTTTTCCTTTTGCTTGCTTTCTTCTTGAACAAATGCATCTACTGAATTTACTCTTCAAAATAGCTTCATTAGCTCCCTTTAGTCCAGCACGAACCCTCAAGCTTTTCTATTACCTACATATTTCCCATGGCGATGGTGATCTTCAATGACGTTCCTTCTCTCTGTTGCATTTGAGGATGCCAGCCAGCCACGTTCTCTGAATCAGCACCTTTCCCAATCATCTTTCTACATCATTGCCTACCGCAGTCTCCTGTTGTGCTTGTCTCTGTCTCTTGTGCTTCTGCTTTGTTCTCTTCCTGAACGCAAGTGTTTTCCAAGGCTGATAGACGATGATCTCTGCTTTCCCTTAGGCTTTCTCCATCCCGGGGTCCATTTAACTATCACTTCTAAGTGAACAGCTCAATGTTCATGACGGTAGCAACTGCGGTACTCCCCAAGTACTGAGCAATAGCTTGGGCTGTCTACCATGGTAAGTACTTTATGCCCTGTGAGATTGTTGGTAGCATCATTTAACAAGTAAGCGAACTGAGGTTCATGGGGGTTAAATAATGGTGGCTAATCAGAACATGGCTTTGCCTGACTTTGAAGCCAGTGCTCTTAATCCTTGAGTTGGATTGACTCTTTTATACTCTCCTGCGCACCCATATATCAACTGTCACTGGATACTTTCACCTGGCTGGTTTTCTGTCATTTTTAGCTTTTTTGTTCAAAATCTCAAAATTCTCTTTTTCAGAACTGCCTCAGTTCTCAAGACCAGAAAAATACACGATCAGGACAAAGTGGTCAGTTTGAGGGCTTATGATCACCATGGGTGTGGGCACCAATCTGCCCCACCAGAATGGAAACCATCACATAAGTTTGTGAGTTAGAACACAAGCTACCAGCAGCAGAGGACAATTTTTGCCTGTGCAACTTTGAGAATGTACATTCATTTGTTGAAAAGAGAGCAGAAGATTGCAGTGTGCGATTTACAAACATGATTATGGACTTCTCTGATGAACACCCTCAACAATCCCAGGCACCCTCCTCTTCCTGTTCTCACAGCTGACCCAGGAAGAGTAGCCCCTCAGTCCTGGACTATTGATGGTGGGATGTCTGAACTGTGGGCAACCTTAGCAGTTATTTTAGGCTAATTGCCTTCTTTTACAGATAAGGAAATGGGGATTCAGAAAGGTGAGGCATCACCTCCTCCGTGAGGTCTACCCTGATCACTCTACAAAAAATAGCTAATGATTTCCCTTTACCCACATTCCAGACTCGCCTCTCCCTGTCCTGCTTTCTTTCTCCTAAGGCTAGCATGACCCTGCCCCCACATTTTCCCAGTACACTTGTGGTTCATAACTGCTGTTTCAATATAATTATTAATAGGGCCTCCTTTCACTGTCAAGTATCCCAGTTTGGAGGATAAATTATCTGGTGACCCTATCCAGAGGTCCAAATAGTTATCCCTCTCCTCCCTGGAATACTTCCTGCCATATTGGCTCCCCAACTGCAGACAGAACCATACTTTCTTGACAGAAGTCAAATTATGCCATTCCTCTGCCCAAATTGCTCCATCTCTTCTTCCAGACAATGTGATCCAGACTCCTTAACACCTTATAACACATCATATAATTTACTTATTTAGTGTTTCTCATTGACTGTGTGACCCTCCCCCCTAGAATGGAAGATCCGCGTGGACAGGGATCTTTGGTTAATTGCTGTATCCCCCGTAATTAGAATAGTGAAACCATATAGAAATAAAACTGATAAGCAGGCTTCTGATCTCCTCCCTTCCCTCTCCCCAACTCTCCCCAACACTGGGGCATGGTGGGCTGGGAGGTGAAATGAAGTAAATGGAGTTTGGTCAAGTACAAATCCTGTGCTTGAGAAGTTCCAGAGGGTGAAGGGCAGGGTGAGATGTGTGACTCCCAGCTCTGCAAAGTCCCTTTTTTTCCCCAGCTCTGTGAGAGACTCAGAGGAAGTCAGGGATGCAGGGACAGAAAGAGCAACCTTCTAGGAAAACTATAATTCTTGCTCATTTTTCTCTAGCCTGCCGGCTTCCCACAGTTTCCTTGACCATACTTGACCTTGCACTTACTCTCCAATTTCACAATTATACTTCATTCCCCAAGTTCGCTGTGATGTAGGGTCATCAGTTCATTGTAACAATTTTGAAAATCTGCTTTAAAATTATCTTAAGCCTGAAGACGACTGTCATTTACTAAAGTGACTTATCTTTTTTTTTTTTTTTTAAAGGAAAAATGAGCAAGAGTGACTTCTGACTTCTTCTTCCCCTGCTCCCCTGACTGTCTCCAGAAGGCTGCAATCTGTCCCAGATGGGAGGAAGGGTTATGTTTGCCAGAAACATGGGGTTTTTTTTTGCCTTTATTCCATCCTGCAGCTCATATGCAGGAGCGGTGGTGGATTACCAGTGGTGTCACATGCTTGTCGACCCGCAGCTGCAAGATCATACTTTTTCATTTAGAGTCAAATCATGGAAAGAATCAGAAAGGCTTATATTGTCAGAGGTAGCAGGAAGGCAGTAAACAAACGTCTTATTAAACAGCCTCTGTGGAGCCTCCAGGTTCAGGCTGATTTCCCTGTCGAGGAGATGGAAATAAAATCCCTGGCATTTTCCACAAGACCCTGGAGATAAGGTTGCTCTGTTATCTGTCTGTGCTGTCATAGCATGGCCACAGTGTATGGCATTACTGACAAGTGTATGGTTCCTGTGCAGCCCGGGCCTTCCCACGTTTCTAGAGGTTCCCAGTGGGGGAATGGTGGCTGCTGCAAGCAGTGTGATCGGAGGCCTTAAGGAGAGAATCCCCAGGCATCAGGCACCAGGCACCATTTCCAACTGGAGGGACAAATGGAGTCTGGGCATCACAGCAGCTGCAGAACAGCTTCTGCAAAGAATAAGGCAAGGGAAGGGTGGGGGAAGAGGTTCTTTCTCAAGCTGGGTGTGCTACTACTTATTACCTAAGTACCATGTGTGTTCTCAGCCCTGTGCTTCTTCTAGAAAGTCCTTTTCTGCCCTCTTCTGATTCTTTCCTTCATGGTCCAGATCAAAGCCCACCTTGTCCTGGGACACAAAGGCCTCTCCTTTATTGCTTCTGCTTATACAGCTTATTTGTCAATGACAATAGGTGGCATTGGATTCTGACCTGCGGGAAAAAAATGCACAACCTAAAAGCTGAGAATTATGTTTTAGTTGGCTGACAAAACTGAGGACTTAAGCCTGGGACACAGCATCTCAGATAACACTGAGAGACTGCTCCAAGGAGGCAAGCGGGGTGTGCCACTATTGACACTACAATAAAAAAGAAAAAAAAAAAAGAGACAGCAGGAGTTTTTGCAACAAAGACTAGGTAGTCTGAACATCAAAATATTACTGTTAATTAAAGAAAACCAGATATCTCATATTAAGGAATTTAATGCTTTTCTATGCATGGGAAGATTCAAGAGTCTGGGCTCATTGAAATTATTCCTTTGATGTACATCTTAACCATCTGGGGCCAGTATCCTGGTTTTCTCCATCCTGAATCCACTCAGGTGCACATTTGGGGGTGACTGCAGTGGCTGAGGGTTTGTCTCCATCCTAAGTTCCCTCACGACTCACTGTCGAGCATCTGTAACGTGATGGCTTGATGGCTGCAACATCCTTTGTTTACTGATATGAAAAGCAATAGTTTTCATTCACACCTGGAAGACGTTGTGGAGACAATTTTGATCAGCCTCTTCTTTTACAGAGATGAGGATCAAGAGCCAGACATAAAATATCGTGTTAAAATTTATACAGCTGGATAGTGACAGAATAAGGAGCACCACATAGGGTTTCTGTCTCCCAGGAAGTTTTCCTTTGTTAGGCCATCTTGAGCAGTGCTAAAAGTGCTGAAGTTTTTGAATGATTCGGGCTCATTATGGACAGGGAGTACCCTGTGTGCCTAGCTGTGTGTGGCTGTCTTGGTCACATTAAAGTTTTTTACCTTTTATGTGTATTAAAGTACTGTATTTTGTGCCTGTATCTTTCTTTATTTCATCAATTGTTGTAGTCCTTGCGATAACTACCCGTCATTCATGTAACTACACAAATATTGAACACCTATTATATGTGAGGAAGGTGCTAAGTGGTAATGACATTACAATAAAAAAAAAAGAGACAAAATTCCTGCCTTCTTAGAGTTTAATAAATGTAAACATAGAGCTGTGATAGATGCTAGGAAAGAGGGGTATGGATTGCTGATTGCAGGTGCATGAAGGGGACTCAACTTGTAGGGGCTCAGGAAAGACTTCTCTCAGGAAGTGATATCTGAATTGAGATCTGCAGGATGAAAAGGTGCGGAGGAAGGGTAGCGACTGCTAGCCAGGAAGAGGAATGGTGGGAAAGCCAGAGTGGCTAGAGCATGGAGAGTGAGGGGGTGAATGTCTGCAGGGGCAGGAAGGACCAGGCCATTTTAGGTCTTGTAGGTCATTTTAAAAATTGTGGTACTATTAAGTTTTAAATGAATTATTTTGACACAGGAGACGTGAGTCTGGGGACATAGACTTGAATTTTGAAATTATTTCTCTGCTTGTAGTGTGGAAGTTTGATCAGAACAAGCCAGGTGTGCCTACATCCAGGCAGTCTAGACTTGGGTACTCGTGGTGGAGATGGAGAGAAGTGGGTGGTTTCTCTTAAGACATCTTTAAGGGTTAAAACTGACAGGAACTAGTGATGGTTTAAGTGTAGAGTATAAAGAAATGTCAAGAATGACTCTGAGGTTCTGGCTTTTGGAACTCAATAAATGGTTCCCTGAAATGGGGAGCTGTGGAAAGAACCAGGTTTCTGGGGAGAAGATCACTGATTTGATTTTGGAAATGTTGAGTTCGAGATGCTTGTGAGCTATTCAAGATGAGATGTCAAGGAAGCATGTGAATGTATGGTCTGAAACTTAAAGGAGACATTATACCTAGAGACATAAATTTGGGGGTCAAAAGCATTTAGATGGTATTGAAAGCATTGTTAAGGTAATATAGCCTATGAAGAAATTATAAAGGGAGATTAGATGACCCTGCACAGAGCTTCTGCCTTCCAGATAGAGGAGGATATAATGAAACAGGAAGAGGTGCCAGAGACATAGGAGAACCAGGAGAGGATGGAGTATGGAGCCAAGTGAAAGGGTGCCACAAACCATATTCCCACCTATTCCCACCATCAACTTGATTGACTCTATCCCCAAATATTCTGCCTTTACTCCTGTTATAGCAGATTAACTCTCCGCCTCCTAGCTAAGACTAGTTCCTCCCCTTGTGCCTTGTACCCCATCCCCTGTCTGCTCTTACTCCTGAAGCTGCTATTGGCCCCATCATTGTTTTCCATAACCATGGTATCATTTCCATAAGCATGCAAGCATGATGCAATCATTCCCATTATTAAAAGCAATAATAATGGCCCACTCTCCCTTCCAGATAAACCCATCCTTACAAATAAATATTTGATAGAGTTAGAGTCTTGTTGTATGTTCTTCAGCTTCTTTACTTTACCTCCTTGTCTTTTTTGAGCCTACTCCAATGAGTTTTATCTCTACTACTCCACCGAAACTGCTCTTGTCTAGGTGACTCGTGACTTCCACACTGGCAAACCCAATAAATTCTCAGTTCCCATCTTATTTGATTTGTCCTTCTGAAACACTTTCTTTGCTTGGTTCTGTAACTCGCCTCTCTTTTGGTTCTCTTCCCAGTCTAACAAGCTGCTTCTTTTCAGTCTCCTTCTCATCTTCCTGGTGTCTAAATGTTGGAGTGCCCAAAGGCTCGGTCCTCAAAACCTTTCTTTTTCTCCAGTTACGTTCACTCCTGAAATCATCTCACTTAGTCCCATGGCTTTAAATACCATCTAAACACTGGTAACTCACATAATCTTATATCCAGTCCAGCGTTTTATAAACTCCAGATTTTAAATCGATTTGATAAATGATTTGCCTACTTGATAAAATGACTTGTCCAAAATTGATTTCACCACCCCTCAGCAAATCTGCTTCAACTGCAATCTTCCTCATCTCAGTAAATGGCACTTTCATTTTTTTCAGCTTTTAGAACCAAAAAAATTAAGTAATACTTGACTCCTTCTTCTGTTTCTCCCATATTCCACGTACTCCACCAGTAAATTTTGTTGACTCTTCCTTTGAAATATATCACATAATCTGATCACTTCTCATTATATTCTCTTTACCTTGGTCCAAAGAGTTATCATCTCCTCTCTGGAATGTTCACTTCCACATTGGTTCCCTGAGAACAGACAGAAAAATCCTTTATAAACAGAAGTCAAATTATGTCATTCCTCTGCCCAAACTGCTCCATCTTTTCTCCCATAGAGTGTAATCCAGGCTGCTTACTGCGTCGCCCCAGACTCTATACAATCTGGCCCCCACTAACTCTCTGACCTCATCTCTACCACTGTCCCCCACGCTAACCACCTGTTAGCCACACCGTTCTCCTTGTTCCTTGTTCTTCTTAGAACACAAACATCCCAGCCTCAGGATCTTTGTACTCGATAATTCCTCTACTGATAACTTTCTTTCCCAAACATCTGAGAAGCAGATTCTCTCAATTCCTTTAGGTTTCTGTTCACATGTTTTGTAGACGATAACATTACAGCCTTCTAATCTGAGCATTCTCCAGCTCTTTTAGCTTACCTTCTTATATTTATTTCATACTCATTACTCCTGACGTATTATACATTTATTTGCTTTGTTCATGGAATATCTTCCCCTAGCCTCATATAACTGAAATACTGGAGGTCAGAGATTTTGTCTATTTTGTACTCTGATATATGTCGAGGTCACCTAGTAAGTGATGATTAATTATTATTTGAATAATTAAATGAAATTATTTGCAGGAGGACAAGTAATTTGCTCTATAAAAAACAATCATTAGAATTAACTACATGGATGTCACTGGAGTGTTTATTCAGAGCCACTTCTGTTGAATCAGTTAGAAGTGAGTGATGAGAAAATAGAGAAAATAAGAATAGAAAACACTTTCAAGGAGCTTGACTTTGAAGGATAAAACAGGGTGATATTAGAGTAGAATGTGAAGCCAAAGTTAGCTTATTTTTAAAGATGGATTAGACCTGAAGATGTTTAAATGTTTATCTCTGAGAAGATTCACTTTAGAGTAAGATGTTAATTATACCTGAATGGGACAAATAGCTATCAGTGAGATGTTCCTGAGAAGAAGGGTAGGTCTGCTATCTAAATACAGATGGAGGTTCTGGTCTTTGAGAGGAGAAGGGGTAGCGATGGAGTTGGGGTTGGAAGTGCCTGTCTCAAGGATTCTTTCTTCTTAAGAGTAGATGTCAGTGTCATCTGAGGGTGAATGGGTAGATGGGGTGAAGCAGTAAGGGTAGGGGTCTGAGGAAACTGGAGAGTATACATAATAGTCATCGAGGAGAGTGGGAGCGTGAGTTCACCAGGGCAGAGTAGCTGGATTGTCAGACAAGGGGAGGGTCCATTTGAAGTTAGTGATCATGAATTTATAAAAATGCTAATCTAGTCTGGTATTTCTGGCATCATTAAACTGTTCTGGTAACGGTGTGCAAACAATGGAGATAAAGGGATGATGGGGCAGATGATCATCTGGGATGAGGAGGTCAAGAAGTTGAGACATTTGGGTGATATGTCATTTATACACATCGAGAAGTCATCCAGGGTCATGTCAGGACTTCTATGGAGAGAGACACAGAGCTGGTAGACTAGCTAAGCTAGGCTACAGTGGATGATCTGGGCTTGAAGTTGTCGAGAATGATGCCTTGGATATAATTTCTCCTGAACCAGCAAAGGACATACGTGAAATTGAGGGTGTAAACAAGAGGCTGGGGATTCTTGATGTCTTCCTAATTCCTCGTGGAGTTATGGTGAAAGCATAGCAGTCTCACAACCTGATCAGAGTGAGGATCTGCTTGGCCAGAATTCAGATTTCTCTGCCTTTTATATTGTCACCTTTTATTGTGATTCTTCTGCTTTCTGTTTCTCGTCAGGTCTTAGCAAGCCTGTAGATAACAGGTGAAGAAGTGGAAATGGAGCATATAAGCAAATATCTTATTTTTCAAAGGAGGAGGTTTAATTGTTTGGGAAGGCAATGGGGAGAGGAGGGGACTGTTACACCTGGGATGTGAGAGAAACAATATTTACCCAGACAAGAAAAAGTCCTACCTTCAGTAAAAGCCAGGTTACAGTGAATATGAATATGTAGGGATTTCTCTGGGAAGTTGTTGAGGAGCTGGAGAATCAGCTGTGTACATAACAAGTTGTGTTGGAGAATCTAAGGGTTCCGGAAGCAGACTGCTTGTTTCAAATCTCTATTCAGTCATTTGGTACATGTGTGACCTCCAGCACTTCATTTAACATTTTTTTTTATTGCCTTGAGACAACAACAATAATAATACCTAACATTTCAGAAGTACATTAAGAGAAAATAATGTGAGCAAAGAAACCTGTATATTGTTTATTCTACTGTATGTTATGTTCCCCTGAAGTCTGTATAACCATTACAACAAGTTTAATTCTTATTCCAACAAAAGATCATTTAACTACTTTGGTGGTAGCTCTTGAGGGCACAGTGAGAGGGTCTGGAAAGTAAGGGAGCAGTGGAGAGCTGGATGAAGTCAAGGAGGTCCTGGGCATTGTTGGGGATGATGATATAGAAGAGAGATGGCCAAGTGGCCTTACACTCCAGTCAGTGACTGATGGAAACAGTGATATGTGGCCTTGTGTAAATGGTCTCAACCATCTTTTTAAGAAAGATGGTCACTGGGTCTGATGGCTAGAGGATTTAGTGTACAAGTCCTCAGATTGTATCTATTCTTGAAACTCTCGTCTAAATGTATAAAACAGTCAGAGAAAGAAGCAGATGCATGAGTCAAGGGAGACAGATATAATGATAAAAAGTCATGATGATTGAGAATAAGGAAATCAGGGACTGATTTTATGTTTTTTTTTTTTTACACAAGACCATGCTCAAAACAAAGATATGGCACTTTTACAACCATATTGATTAAAAAGGTTACTTTTGCTAGAATTTGTCATAAAGTGTTACATATGTCACTCAAAATTTTAAAGTACAGTTAATGTCAAACTCTTCTATTTTTCTCCTTACCAGTGAGAGAAAAATCTCAATTTATTGCTTTGCAATATGAGACTATGATATTTAATTTCACAGCAAATAGATTTTCTATTTTCTGATAATATTCTATTTTATAGAGATTTTCCTACTAAAGACTTTATAAAACCATGTTGCAATGTGTTTTCCACAGTAGTAATGAAATGCGCTTCTTAAACTGAGTCCACATGTGGGAAGGAGTTACATAGAGGAATGAGGTCTCCCTGCTTTGCATAATAGGTATTGAGGCTGCCTTTCAGAATACACAGATTTTCTGGTTCAGCAACTTTGCTATTTTACTGGACATTGGTCAAAACTATGGTACTCACAAAAGGAAAGATGCACACCAAAGATTGGTTCATTGAAATACTATTTACCAGAATTGTTAGCATCTTTGCACATCTACAAAGTAAATATAGTAACTATAATAGTAAAAATAATTGACATTCGTACTAACTCTTGAAGTTTTCCAGTGCTGTTATATGTATTGTATCTTATTTGATCTTCGGAAAACCTTGTGAGTTAGGTGGGATTATCCTCTTAGTTTTAGAGCAATCTGAGTTATCTACTTCAGGTAACTCACACTGTCATATTGCTAATGAGTAGTAGGATGGGAATTCCAACTCAATTTCTTTTTTGTTATATAGTTTCTTTTGAAATATTAATAGAGATTAATTGGGTATAATTTTATCACTAAGATTAAATGTAATATTTTTGAAATTACTTTGATATGATGGTATGGATAATGTGTTAAACCAAAATATTTAATTATCCATTCTCTACTCTGACAAGTAACAGAACATTTGCTCTGTTATTACATGTGAATTCAAGTCAGAAGAAAAGTCCCTAACATGTCAGGCTTTCTTGGGCGAGGAATTGGCCTTTGAATATTTCCTTTTGCCCAAGTGCTAGGGAAAAAAACCAAACAACAAAACAACAGCAACAAAACCAAGAGGATTTGGCAGCTTGTAGAAATTATTTATTTGAGGCAGAGCAGTTACCCAAGCATATTAAGTGAATCAGTATTCTCATTAACATTTGAGGACAGGTTCAATGTGCTTATTGGGCCAAAAAGGACCTTTGTTTCATTCATAGTTAGAGGAATAAAGACACTAACACCTGGCTGCCTTCAGCAAAATTCCTAATAAAACATAATTTGGTCATTTAAAAGGATAAATTAGGTGAAGATACAAAATATTACAGTACTCAAACACACACACACACACACCACACACGCACACACATTCTAATACCTTCCTGTACAAACTCCCATACGTCACCCTTTACAACACACAAAATTCTGCCCAACAAATCTATCTTCAGTATATATAATAGAGTACTACTAGCTCCCATGTAAAAACAGACATACCTAGACTCAGACACACAGATGTATAAACCTCCATAACCCACCCATATTTTAAACACATTCACTGCCATACCTAATTCCTAGTGTCATTCACATGCACCAGTTAATGTTGGTCTGCAATTCTCGGGATATGTACCCTAACAATTCCCACACATGTAGCACAAGGACTCTCACACACAAAATATTCAATGATTAATACAAATAGCAGAAACGCTGTTCCTGTTTCCCTCCCCCATACACTGATATACCAGGGATTTTTTCCCCCCTAAATTCTCCAGAGTTTTTATTTTTATTTATTTTAATTAAAAAATTTTATTGGAGTATAGTTGCTTTACAGTATTGTGTTAGTTTATACTGTACAGCAAAGTGAATCAGCTATACGTATGCATATATCCCCTCTTTTTTGGATTTCTTTCTCATTCTGATCATCACAGAGCTCTGAGTAGAGTTCCCTGTGCTACACAGTAGGTTCTCATTAGTTATCTATTTTATACATAGTACCAATAGTGTATATATGGCAATCCCAATCTCCCAATCCATCCCCCTGCCCCTTTTCCCCTCAGTATCTATATGCTTGTTCTCTAAGTCTGTGTCTCTATTTCTGCTTTGTAAATAAGGTGGCCTATACCAACTTTTTCAGATTCCACATATATGCGTTAATATACGATATTTGTTTTTCTCTTTCTCACTTCACTTTGTATGACAGTCTCTAGGTCCATCCATGTCTCTACAAATGACCCAATTTTTTTCCTTTTTATGGATGAGTAACATTCCATTGTTTATATGTACAATGTCTTCTTTATCCATTCATCTGTCAATGGACATTTAGGTTGCTTCCATGACCTGGCTGTAGTAAATAGTGTTGCAATGAGCACTGGGGTGCATGTGTCTTTTTGAATTATGGCTTTCTCTGGGCATATGCCCAGTAGTGGGATTACTGGGTCATATGGTAATTCTATTTTTAGTTTTTTAAGGAATCTCCATACTGTTCTCCATGGTGACTCTATCAATTTACATTCCCACCAACAATGAATGAGGGTTCCCTTTTCTCCACACCCTCTCCAGCATATATTGTACCCCAACAATTCCCACACGTGTAGCACAAGCACCCTCACACGAAAAATATTCAATGATTAATACAAATAGCAGAAATGCTGTTCCTGCTTCCCTCCCTCATACACTGATAGAACAGCGTTCTTAATTTCTGTGTCTGTGAAATTGTCCTCTGCCTAGAAGATGCTGATGCTTGTTAATGCGTTTTATGCATCTAATTTTCTATTTTGCAAGCACAAATCTCACTTGATCTCTGCTAATCTAGAGGATGCTCTTATCAGGTAAGAAGAAAAAAAGAGTATAACTAAATGTCTCCTCCATTTTTCATTCATGACGTTAGTCCATGTTCCTAAGTAAATAGACTAGTGGAGGAGTTTAGCAGAGTCTTGAGGAGAATGGGGACAACAAAAGGCTTGTTTTTTCTCTGTGTTGTGCACCAGGAAGAAAACACTATTTTAGCAAAGTTCTTTTTTCAAAATTAGTTTCTGATAATTTCCGAAGAAGGCATGTAACATATATGTAAATTATGAGTACAGCAATAATGCACCATCCAGCTTAAATTCTATAGCATAACCAATACTAATTCTTTGTTTACTCAAACCATCTTTCTTTTTTTATTGTAGTATAATTTCTTTACAATGTCATGTTAGTTTCTGCTGTACAACGAAGGTGAATCAACTATATGTATACATACAAGCCCTCCCTCTTGGACTTCCCTCCCACCCCCCCATCCTGCCCATCTAGGTCACCACAGAGCACCAAGCTGAGCTCCTTGTGCTATACTACAGGTTCCCATTAGCTGTCTATTTTACACATGGTAGTGTATTTATGTCAAACCTAATCTCCCAATTCATCCCACCCTCCCCTCTCCCCACTGTGTCCACACATCTCTTCTCTATGTCTGCATCTTTCTTTTAAAACTCCTTTGATAGAAGAACTTCAGAACACTTTAACTCTGATCACACACCCACTCCTAATTTGTAATTTCTGTCCAGTATTCTATTTTTGTCCTTTAAGTCCCCACATTTGATATTATTGTTATTTTTAATATTTTTAAGATAATTTTGCATTAGATTTATGTGTTAACAATTTTATTGCTTATTTTTTCTTATCTCTATGATCACTATTTAATTTTAATTTTTATTAAAATATAGTTGATTTACAGTGTTGTGTTAGTTTCACATATACAGCAAAGTGATTCAGTTTTATTTATATATATATATATATATATATATATATATATATATATATATATGTTCTTGGTTATCTGTTTTATATATAGTAGTGTATATATTTTAATCCCAAACTCCTAATTTATCCTCCCCACTTTCCTCTTTGGTAACCATTTGTTTCCTATGTCTGTGAGTCCAGTTCTGTTTTGTAAATAAGTTCATTTGCATCTTTTTTTTTTAGGTTCCACGTATAAGCACTATCATATGGTATTTGTCTTTCTCTTTCTGACTTCATTATCATGATATCTCTAGGTCCATCCATGTTGCTGCAGATGGCATAATTTCATTCTTTTTTATGGCTGAGTAATAGTCTATTGTATATATTTACACCACATCCTCTTTATCCATTCATCTGTCGATGGACACTTAGGTTGCTCCCAGGTCTTAGCTATTGTAAATAGTGCTTCTATGAGCATAGGGGTGTATGCATCTTTTTGAATTATACTTTTGTCTGGATATATGCTCAGGAATGGAATTGCAGGATCATATGGTAACTCTATTTTTAGTTTTTTGAGGAACCTCTGTACTGTTCTCCCTAGTGGCCACACCAATTTACATTCTCACCAACAGCATAGGAGGGTTCCTCTATGATCACTTTATTTATTTATTTAGGAGTCTTTTATTGGAAGTCTGGGTATGCAATTCTAGGTTTAATGATTTTCTTTCAGCCCTTTTGAAGATATTATTCCACTGTTTTCTGGCTTCTGTTGTGGTTGAGAAGTTTGCTGACAGCTTTGTATGATCTTTTGTTGATCTATGTGTTGTTTTCACTACAATATATCTAGGTATAGAGTTCTTTATTTATCCTGCTTGGGATACATTATATTTCATGTTAATCAATAGCTATCTCTTCAGATATCATCTCTGACCCATTTTCTCTATTCCCCCCATTTTGGGAATCTGATAAGACAGCTGTGAGACCATCTCATTCTTTTTTCCATATATCTTAACCCCCTGTTCCTACTTCTCATCTCTTTGTGTTGTCTTCTTGGCCAGTTCTGTTACTATAATATTTTACTCTTTGTTATGTATAATCTGGTATTTAACCCAAACTTTGACTTTTTTTAAACAACTGTTTTCTTTTTTTTTCAATTATAGAAGCAATTACAAACATGCCTGGTCATTTAAAATATTTTCTTACTTCTTCTTATTTTTATGATTCCAATTTGTATTTCTTTATGTGTTATACTGATGATTGTATGATGGTCAATATTTGGTAATTTCAGAGTTCAAAGTCCTTAGAGAGCTAATCCTGTTTGTTTGTTATTCCTGTTGCATCTCAGTCATGATGGTTTGTTTTCTTGTCTGTTTTGTGATCTTTGATTGTATTGTATTTGTTTGATTTTAATTTCTGGGAATCCTGTGGGCCTAAATTACAGATGATTTCCTTCAGAGAAGATATGTGTTGGCTTCTGTTGGGGGATTCTCATAATTGTCTTCCTTTGACGGTCTCTTGCTTTGTTGTAAGTGTTTCAGATTCAGTTCCTCCACTTTGCTTCTGTCCCCAGAAATGGTCTCTAGATTTCAATGTTGCTGTTTACATTTGCTCTTAGGGCAACCCTACCTTTAAATTTGCTAACTACTCCCAGATTCCCTTTCAGCTTTGATGGAAGGGTAAGGACCTTGGAGACTGCCATTTCTTCTTGGAGGCCTAGCCATATATTAAAAAGAATATTTTATGTGCAATGTACTTGTTTTAGTATAATAGTTCTTTGGATTATGTGGTCTGTGACCCTGCTGAAAATGGATTTGCAAACTCTGATTTTAACTGATAATCTGCTTACTCTACTGATATTGAAAATCTCCCAGTAGGATCTCTGCTTATAAAAAGACTTTGAAAAATATTTCAGGGGGTATGACCATGGGAGCTTAGAGACTGATGCAGGAAATAGGCCAGGCAGGCATACTGAAGAATAAACATGTAGCCAACAAAGATATCACTGCAGAAGACTGAAAACTGGTTTATGCCTGCAGCAAGGAAAAACAAATGTCCAATTTTTGATGAATGTTGTTTTTCACTTTCATTATTAGAATATTATTATAACTTCTTTAATTAATACTTCTCTGACCTCCCCTAAGACCTACTCTCCTGCCAGCCCCAGTTCCATCCAACTGCACTCTGTGTCTCTCTGTGCATTCATTAGTAGTCCTAGGATGGTCAGTAAACTCCCTGAGTTCAGGGGGTGTTTCACATGTTTGTCACATCATACCAGTACTTGGCATAATGTCTGACAAATCATGGATGCTCAAACTATATTTGCTGAATGAGTTAACTCTATGTTGAATTGTAACCATTTACATTGTGAGTCCCTAGACTGGGTCTTATTTATCTTTGTATCCTTTCAACACTTAGCACAGTCTTAAGTAAGACAGGCATTGGAAAATATAAATAAGTGAACTAGGTAAATGTTAAGTAAATATGTATTTGAATGTTAATTATTTTAAGTCCTTATGCTTTTATTAAAGTTATCAGTGCCTATAGGTAAGTGAAAACAAAGTTTGCATTCTCATAAGTATGTATGACTGTCTCATCTTGCATTTCCTGGAGAAGACTTATACTGAGCCACTCTTTTATGTACTGACCCTTGTACTTTATACCACAAATGATTATTTTCCCAAATATACGTGTAAATAGAATTTGGGATTTTAAATTTCCTATTGTTCCTTCTTTTAATCATTATAGATAATGTAAAATGTCATAGCAATTTATTCCTCATTTTTATACATGTCTGAAGGATTGGAGTGGCTACAGAATGGAGCAAAAAGGAATAATGTGAGATACTTCCTGAGCAATCTTTACTTGCATTAAGTTTTTTTTTTAATTTTTATTGGAGTATAGTTGATTTACAATGTTATGTTAGTTTCAGGTATACAGCACAGTGAATCAGTTATACATATACATATATCCACTGTATTTTAGATTCTTTTCCCATATAGGTCATTACAGAATTCTGAGTAGAGTTCCCTGTGGTACACTTGCATTAAGTTTTAAAGGAGACTAGCAATATGGTTTATTTGAGGTGGGCATGTTAAGTTAAAAAAATATATAGACTGAGTTTATAGTTGTTCATTTAATCACTCAAGAAATATTACGGACTTCCTTCTGTATGGAAGGTCTACTAGATTCACAACTAAAGGGAACAAGCTACACAAAATAGTTCTTCAGTAAATTCTGAGACCATCAAAGATCTGTTCTTCCCACTCAAAGAAATGCATTCACCTTCTTGGATGGGCACTTATTAATCTCCTTGACTACTTTGGGTGGAGGAAGGTGCATGGGAGGAAGCCACTTTACAAATTTTTAAAATTTCTCTATTATATTTTAATCCCTCATTTGTGGTCACATGCTTAAGACTGGTAGCCAACCTGTAGTTGTGTCACCACAACTTTGTGTGCTGTCTTTGTGTCACCACATTCTGTGGTCCTTCTTGCTCTTTGGTATGAATGAGAAACTCCACCTTGACCTTGGACAGTTGTAAAAATTTCATGTGGGGCTGGCTCTTGAAACAATAAATTGCTTTCTTCTCTAAACTGAAGTATAAAGCTTTCTCTGACAAATGAAACCCACCAACTCTCATCTATGTGGAACTGAAAAAGACTGGGCATCAGATAACCCCAGAACCCCCTTTGAGAAGGATCACAGAGATAGACCTTCTGCGTGTGTGAAACTTAATGACCATTCCTAATAGCTTCTGTATATTCCACTAGATGGTTTGCAGAGCAAGCCTCTTCTGTTGTCATTGATCTTTACTAGTTAGAGTTCACAAAGGAACCAAGTGTGAACATGGAACATTCATGTGCCCTATATTATTGCTCTCTTTTGGGCTGCAGAAAAAGCAAGGCTGCTGGCATTTTGGAGATTTAAATAAAGCAAAAATTTATTTCCATCTAGGAGCAAAAAGAACTATGTTGTCCTACACTTGGTGTCTTGGTCCAGATTTGAAGTGGAGAAATGTAACTGGCTTGATAACTGGCATCTATTTCAGAAAGATTTAGAGAATTGTCTCTGTTTCTTAAATTGTGCTAGGCAGTGTGAAACAGGTGAGAGAGGTTTACAACACTGTCTCTGCACTCTGAAACTTTCATCTATCATTCTAGACAGAAGAAACAGATAAAACTAAGAAATGGTGTGGGCTAAATGCTAACCTTATCTGGGTTCTAGAAATTTTGGGGCATTTTCTTTGGCATAGTTGGTAGTGAGAGACCATAGGGTGCATCTGTTTGGGAAGAAAAACAGACCTTGACAATAATCTTTCCAATGTTGTCTGATTTTAAAGAGGAAATAGCATGGCTGAACCACAAAAGCTATCTTGGAGGTGAACAAAGACTGCTTTCATTGAAGTGGTGTAATTCTACAATGGTCTGGTTTGGATTGAGCCTCCAGGACACCTTGGAGCAACGTGCTAAGGTTACAAGAGCTCTCATTCCTTTTTTTTTTTTTTTTTTTACATCTTTATTGGAGTATAATTGCTTCACAATGATGTGTTAGTTTCTGCTTTATAACAAAGTGAATCACTCATACATATACATATGTTCCCATATCTCTTCCCTCTTGCATCTCCCTCCCTCCCACCCTCCCTATCCCACCCCTCCAGGTGATCACAAAGCACCTAGCTGATCTCCCTGTGCCATGCGGCTGCTTCCCACTAGCTATCTACCTTACATTTGGTAATGTATATATGTCCATGCCTCTCTCTCGCTTTGTCACAGCTTACTGTTCCCACTCCCCATACCCTCAAGTCCATTCTCTAGTAGGTCTGTATCTTTATTCCTATCTTACCCCTAGGTTCTTCATGACATTATTTTTCCTTAAATTCCAAATATATGTTGTAGCATATGGTATTTGTCTTTCTCTTTCTGACTTATTTCACTCTGTATGGCAGACTCTAGGTCTATCCACCTCATAAAAAATAGCTCAATTTTGTTTCTTTTTATGGCTGAGTAATATTCCATTGTATATATGTGCCACATCTTCTTTATCCATTCATCCGATGATGGACACTTAGGTTGTTTCCAACTCTGGGCTATTGTAAATAGAGCTGCAATGAACATTGTGGTACATGACTCTTTTTGAATTATGGTTTTCTCGGGGTATATGCCCAGTAGTGAGATTGCTGGATCATATGGTAGTTCTATTTGTAGGTTTTTAAGGAACCTCCATACTGTTCTCCATAGTGTCTTCACCAATTCACATTCCCACCAGCACTGCAAGAGTATTCCCTTTTCTCCACACCCTCTCCAGCATTTATTGTTTCTAGATTTTTTGATGATGGCCATTCTGACTGGTGTGAGATGATATCTCATTGTAGTTTTGATTCTCATTTCTTTAATGATTAATGATGTTGAGCATTCTTTCATGTGTTTGTTGGCAGTCTGCATATCATCTTTGGAGAAATGTCTATTTAGTTCTTCTGCCCATTTTTGAATTGGGTTGTTTGTTTTTTGTAATTGAGCTGCATGGGGTGCTTATAAATTTTGGAGATTAATCCTATGTCAGTTGCTTCATTTGCAAATATTTTCTCCCATTCTGAGGGCTGTCTTTTGGTCTTGTTTGTGGTTTCTTTTGCTGTGCAAAAGCTTTAAGGTTCATTAGGTCCCATTTGTTTATTTTTGTTTTTACTTCCATTTCTCTAGGAGGTGGGTCAAAAAGGATCTTGCTGTGATTTATGTCATAGAGTGTTCTGCCTATGTTTTCCTCTAAGAGTTTGATAGTTTCTGGCCTTACATTTAGGTTTTTAATCCAGTTTGAGTTTATTTTTGTGTATGGTGTTAGGGAGTGATCTATTCTCATACTTTTAAATGTACCTGTCCAGTTTTCCTAGCACCACTTACTGAAGAGGCTGTCCTTTCTCCACTGTACATTCCTGCCTCCTTTATCAAAGATAAGGTGACCATATGTGCATGGGTTTATCTCTGGGCTTTCTAACCTGTTCCTTTGATCTATCTTTCTGTTTTTGTGCCAGTACAATACTCTCTTGATTATTGTAGCTTTGTAGTATAGTCTGAGGTCAGGGAGCCTGATTCCTCCAGCTCTGTTTTTTGTTCTCAAGATTGCTTTGGGTATTCGGGGTCTTTTGTGTTTCCATACAAATTGTGAAATTTTTTGTTCTAGTTCTGTGAAAAATGCCAGTGGTAGTTTGATAGGGATTGCATTGAATTTGTAGATTGCTTTGGGTAGTAGAGTTATTTTCACAATGTTGATTCTTCCAATCCAAGAACGTGATATATCTCTCCATCTATTTGTAGCATCTTTAATTTCTTTCATCAGTGTCTTATAATTTTCTGCATACAGGTCTTTTGTCTGCTTAGGTAGGTTTATTCCTAGATATTGTATTCTTTTTGTTGCAACGGTAAATGGGAGTGTTTTCTTGATTTCACTTTCAGATTTTTCATCATTAGTGTATAGGAATGCCAGAGATTTCTGTGCATTAATTTTGTATCCTGCTATGCTACCAAACTCATTGATTAGCTTTTGTAGTTTTCTGGTAGCATCTTTAGGATTCTCTATGTATAGTATCATGTAATCTGCAAACAGTGACAGCTTTACTTCTTTTCCGATTTGGATTCCTTTTATTTCCTTTTCTTCTCTGATTGCTGTGGCTAAAACTTCCAAAACTATGTTGAATAAGAGTGGTGAGAGTGAGCAACCTAATCTTGTTCCTGATCTTAGTTGAAATGCTTTCAGTTTTTCACCATTGAGGATGATGTTGGCTGTGGAAGAAGTGGACAAATTCTTAGAAATGCACAACCTGCCAAGACTGAATCAAGAAGAAATAGAAAATATGAACAGACCAACCACAAGCACTGAAATTGAAACTGTGATTAAAAATCTTCCACCAAACAAAAGCCCAGGACCAGATGGCTTCACAGGTGAATTCTATCAAACATTTAGAGAAGAGCTAACATCTATCCTTCTCAAACTCTTCCAAAATATAGCAGAGGGAGGAACACTCCCAAACTCATTCTACGAGGCCACCATCACTTTGATAACAAAACCAGACAAGGACGTCACAAAGAAAGAAAGCTACACTCCAATATCACTGATGAACATAGATGCAAAAATCCTCAGCAAAATACTAGCAAACAGAATCCAACAGCACATTAAAAGGATCATACACCTTGATCAGGTGGGGTTTATTCCAGGAATGCAAGGATTCTTCAATATATGCAAATCAATCAACGTGATACACCATATTACAAACTGAAGGAGAAAAACCATATGATCATCTCAATAGATGCAGAGAAAGCTTTCGACAAAATTCAACACCCATTTATGATACAAACCCTGCAGAAAGTAGGCATAGAGGGAACTTTCCTCAACATAATAAAGGTCATATATGACAAACTCTCATTGCTTTTTATAACTGCAAAGAGAGACTTTTTTGTAGAAAAACTATGAAATATAGGAAGGGAGAAAAATAATAAAAATCACCTGAAATTCCACTATCCAGTTAAAAATTAACTTTCAATTTTTTCAGATTTTTATTCTAAACATAGATAAATAGTTATGACTGAAATTATCTTTCAAGTTTACTTTGTTTCATTTCATTCTATTATCTTTTCAGGAAATACCAGTGACCTGTATTTTGTGTTTCTTGTTTTGTTTTTTCTTACATATCTTTGATACCCTCCTTGCCATTTCCTTTAGCATTACATGCAGTACATATTTTGCTTCTAATTCAGTATAAATTTCTGCAATTATATCATTTTTCTGCTCAATTTTCCTCCTTAGCTCCTCACACTCTTTTCCACCCATTCTTTTGTCTCTTATATTTGATTTTTTTGTTGTTGTAAAATGAATTCTCAATTCTTTTTAAATTTCTCTGATAGTTCAGAGCAGTCGGTTGCATAAGATATTCCTCATTTTTCAGAGAAAGGCTTTTGTTTGAATTTCTGGATGGCTTTTCTTTCCTGGCTACAGAGTGCTCTTTATACTCAGTTGGAGAACAGATTCCAGTGCATTATGCACATTCTTCCTTGTCCACCCATCTCCGCAGTGCCCAGGTTACAGATGAAGTAATAGGGGCACAGAGAGGTCAGGTGGCAAATCTTAGCTTACAGTGTCAGTGGCAGGGTCAGGGCTCAGTGACTGTTTTCTTGAAATACTCTTATCCCAGAGTTTATGCTACAATACATACTGTGTCAGAAAAGAACTTTGACCTTCTTGTTAAACCACCCAAGACAGATGAGAGTTTTGTGTAGATATCTAGTACTAGGACTAATGCTGTCTCTGTGATTGGATTTATAAATGTAATGGTTCAGCCAAGAATATGAGGTTACCAAATGTTTCACCACACCATAAATGGACCATTTATCTAGCTTCTTATAGTAGATTTCTTATCATTTTCCAACCTTGTCTAGTAATTTCTCAGGATTTTTCTAATATTCTAAAAGTTTCCTCAGTATTTTCTAGCTTCCTGTCTTAGTTTGGGCTGCTATGACAATGTACCATAGGCTGGGTACCTTATAAACAACAGAAATTTCTCACTGCTCTGGAGGCTGGAAGGCTAAGATCAAGATTTGGTGTCTGGTGAAGCCTTGCTTCCTGATTCAGAGATGGCTGTCTTCTCTGTGTGTCTTCATATGGTCGAAGGAGTGAGAGAGCTGTCTGGGTTCTCTTTTTTATAAGGACATTAATCCCTTTCATCAGGCCTCCACCCTTTTAACCTGATTACCTCAAGGGTCCCACCTCCTAATACCATCACCTTAGGGGTTAGGATTTCAACATATGAATTTTGGGGAGAAACATATATTCAGTCCATAATACTTCCTACAAAAATTTCCTTGCTGCCTACTAACTGTTTCCAAAACCAATTCCGTATATTTTAAACTTTTGCTCTATCAGAACTCACATTCGGTATCAACTTTTGAATCAGTTATCTATTGTCACTATATAGTGCTGCATAACAAGCAAGGCCCCAGATGACAGATGATTGGTGCTAGGAAATTTAGCCCTAGTTTATTAATCCAATAACCAAAATACATGAGCATCTTCTGGTCTTAAGTATTGTTCTAGATGCTGAGATTGACTGTTTAACAAAATTGATGATGAGAGCTGTCCAGAAAGGGAGAGGAAGTTCTATGTAGGATGAGGTGGCATACCAGACAATGACAACTTTGCCAAGGAAAGCATGGTAATAAAACTCAGCTAACAGTTCCTCAGGGACATCCCACCACTACTGTAGACATTGTCAAACTTTTCTTCACAGAGTCACATGACAGATGCTGTTCACATGGGAGATTTTCCCATAGGCACCTTGATCTTGTTATGACTGCTTCTTGGCATGCTTCTTCAATGTTCTCTTTTTCACTCCAACTCAAGAAAATGTATAGAACAGTGAGTAACTAAGGGTTATGAATATCATTATAAGACTAACTTTGTAATTTATAAAAATTTAATCATGTAAAAATCTTAGTTATTTAAATTTTTATTAGTAATACATCACTTATGAACTGTCTCACTCCTGGTTGTGAAATGCCAATTTGTTTCCTGGTTGGTGAGCACAATGATGGAAAAATGTTATCTGATGAGATAAAGTCCAGACTTATTAACATTCATTGATTCAAGACTCTCCATGGTGTCTTCTCTGCTTAACTCTTCCCCAGATCTAATTCCATTAGATTCTACATCTGGTTTACCAAACTGGTTGTAGGAACAACATGGCACACAGTTTCCTACTTATAGCCTGTGTGCATGTTTTCATGTTTGGGTGCCTCTCTGGAATGATCTACTCTCCTTTCCTCCCTCCTACTTCTTGGACTGGTCAACTGTTACAATTTTTAAACAACTGGTTCAACCTCCTCCTCCAGGAAGTCTTCCTTGTCTCTCCCAGTGTGATTCCTCCAAATCCTCCTCTGAGTTCTCATAGCATCCTAAGCACACCACTATCCTTACCACATAGTGCAGCACACTTTTTATACTGGACTGAGGGTAGGCTCAACTATCTTTCTTATGTTTGAACTCCTAGGAAGACAGAAGACAGTTCTCTCTAGAGGTCTTGATTCTATTACTTTCCAGTTGAGGGTGCTGCTGATTTGATTATCTCCCAATTCTCCATCCAACCTTTTTCTTTTTCACTTCAAAATGCTTAACACATAGCTATTAAGTTGTTAATAAGCAGAATTTTAAAATACTTTATTCAGAGAATGGACTGTAACATTTCAGTGGTGACTTCACAATAATTAATGAATTTAATTTCCAGTGCTAAATACATTGTAATTGGAGGCTGAGTTTATGTGCTAATTGCAATTAGGCCCAAAAGAGAGTAAGTATAGCTTCTTGGACGGCCATAATCTGTATATTTTTGGTTTTCCTTTCGAAAAGCACATCTCCTAAAAGTGAACCTTCTAGGAGGTTGAGTTGGCAAGAACACTGGGCCCCCTGGGCCTCAGAATGCTCTTGAGTTTGTGTTTGCCAAGGATTATAGTGATTGGCTCTGATATAAAGGGCCACATTCAGGCAGGCCTCAGTCTAAGGACCACCTTCAACTCCTTCTCCTCATGTGACTTTGAGTAAGCTATTTCACCCCTCTGAACCCTTCTTTCCTTATCCAATAAAATAATTTAAGTCATAACTAAATGAGGTTTAACGATCTGACACATAATAGATGCTCAGTATACTTGGTGCTCATATTATAATCTTCACTACAACAGAGTTGATGGCCTCTATACATTGAGATTCAGTCTGTCTCTCCAACTCGCCCACGATCGGTAGTCTGGCTCAAATGCTCCAAATTTGAACTGTTATTCTTACAGCAGCTTGTCACTCGCTACCCTTTCGATCCATCACCTGCTGCTCCTGGGGTGTGAAATGAGAAGAGCTGTCATTTGCAAAGGCTGAATCACAGCGGGAGGGGACCCTTCTGGCCCCAGGGCTCTGGCCTCCGTTTGCTTGACCTCCCTGGGGCTCTCTGGTACCTTGGCTTCTTAATAAAAAAGCCAATTTTCAAAACTCAGAATAAAGACAGGCATGCACAGACTTCCCATCTTTCATTATGCAATTTTCCCCTGCTGCCTGGAATTACGTTCGATGCAGCAAACTCAAGAAGAGAGGAGACGTGGTTGGAGGTGGGAGTTCTGCGGTTTTGATTCCCACAGCTGCGTGCTGCGGAACCAACTGTTCTGCCATGTGCCCACTAATTACCCGCCGCACCCACCAGAGGAACCTCAGCGCGTTCCAAACCCGAGCTAGGAGGCTGCTGCCACCTTCCCAACTAATTGAAAAGCACAGAAGAGCCGGGCTGCTCATGTTACCAGCCATAAAACTCAGTTCAGGACACTGTGCTTGGATTTAATTGATTCAATGTTTCTTATCAAGTTGCAGTCAGGAAGGTTTTCAGGTCAGCTTGCATGGGAGGCCATTTTTGGTTTGTTGGGTAATGAGTTTCGTAAATAAGAATAGACGGAGACCCCTTTTGCTGTGGATCACAGGAAAGGTCCAAACTAAGGAAAACACCATTGAACTGGATTCCTCAGTTGACTAAATGGTATTGTTTTCAGTTTTAGGAGAAAAGGTCAGATGAGACTTTTACAGTTTAATATTGTGGTTTTTCTCTGAAGAGGAACTTCCAGGCTATGACCTAGAATTAGCACACAGTCTCCATTTCCCTTTAATAAAATGTCTAATGTTCTGAGTGATAAATTTGAGACTATGAATGATTCTGCTTTATTAAAGGAAGATTGAATTATTTTCCATAGGTTGAGCTGGGACCAGCCTTAGCGGTCGGCAGAGTAGTCTTTGGCGATTAGCTATGACTGCTATGGTTCTAGCAATGTATCTCCTTTTAAATTTCTTAAATGTTTAATATCCCTTTTATTCCTCATCTGAGATAAAGCTTAGAACGCATATCTGATGTGAAAGAAGTAACCCTAGACTTGCACACTCTCCTATAAATGACGTTCATGTGGTCTTTTTCTAATTTCGCTGAGGGGGAAGGAGGTAGGCAGAAGGCACTGGACACCGGCAAGTGGACAGGGCGCCACCTAGAGGCTGGAGGAGGTTGCAAATAGGAGAGAGGCTCAGCCCTGGTGTATTTTCTAATTGGCTCTCAGCACCTCTTTAAATATCCAGGTGTTGGCTTTCATTCCTCTTGCCAGAATCAGTCAGATGATAGTCTAAGTAGCTATTTCTTACACTTGGAAAGAGAAGCAGTCATTTCAAAAATAATTATTGCTTTTTTCTGGTTTTTGTTTTGTTTTGTTTGTGGAGGAGATATACAGGGTGGAGAGCTAACATTACAAATGGTTTGGGAACAAAATCAGGTTGGAAACAACACCTAGTGTGCATTTAGGGAGGTAATCACACATGGGCCAGGTACTATTAAATCCCATAACTGAGATTTAGAAAGGTTGACTAATTTTCCCAAGATCATACATCTAGAGATAGACCAGAAACTGTGGGCTTATTTACTTTGTTAACTGCCCTTGGAGTCAATGACCTGGTCCTCGGGTCCTTAGGTGGGCACTGCAGGGCACTTATCCTTGAGTTTCTTAGGTTTTAGGGGATTCCTGGTTCCCTTCAAGGCTATTGGTACACAGGATTGAATCTTGCCTTACACCAGTCAGCTGAACAAAGCCTGCTCTCATTTTATTCTTGTTCACTCTACATTTTCCCACCCTGGGCCTGGTGTCTTCTGTTCTTGCCTAGAAGAATGAAATTCTTTGGGTCACCTGACTTGGTATTTAACACTCCTACTGCTTTTGCTTTTCTTCTCCAAAGCCACCTTCCTGACATGGCCGTTTTGGGATTTGTCATCCTAGATCCTGGTTTTGACTCCGGGAAAGGTTTCCCACTCCCTGTTGACTCTTGTAATTTCCTGAAGTTTTCTTTCTGTTTCTATGCTTGTCTCTTGCGGTATTCACTTCTTTACCACTATGCCAGCCCTTTCTTGGACTTAGAAGAGTCACTATGATCAAAGTAGCTCATTGCAAGCAAAATAGATTTCTATGAACATTGGATGAAGTAAAAATTTCAATTAATTGCAGTCTATTTCATCAGAAGTTGCTTTCTGTTCCCTGCATATTCCAATCAATTGGAGCTTTGTTCTAACATGCCAAAAATACTGGACCAAAGGAAGAAACAAAATGCAGCATATTCTTAAGATGATTGTGATCTTTTTGACCCTGGAAGCTTGAGTGTTTGCTGTGTGGAGTGGCAGAGGTGGGCTAGGTTCAGGTATTATGAAATATCACAAACCAGTTCTAGCTGCTTGGAGAAGATGATGACTATCTCATTAATGGTACCTGACGCTTGAAGCCACGCTGAGCAGGGCATGAAATATTTACCATCTCCTTTTAGGTGAGAAGGAAGAGCACTCATTAAAATTTCATATTTACATTTCCAACCGTCAACCTCCTTTCTAGTTTGTGCCAGTTTCTCAAATTGTTCAAAGAACTCATGCCTTCAGGGAATGAATTTTGAGGGAGGCTCTACCATATGTCTGCTGAATTTTCCCTGGACTGGGGTAGTTGGGAAAAACTTGAGTATTTTTTGGATGGGGGAAGCAGTTCATTTCTGATATGTAAGGAGCCTGAATCTTGCAGAGGGACCCATCATGCAGTGACCTCTTACATTACTGCCCTTACAGACAGCAACGCCTTTCTCTCCCCAACTCAGAGAGTTTAACGGGCAAGGAAAAATGGTAGAGGACCTTGACTTCATCCATCTTAATCTTTGAGTGTACTTTATTTGCTAAATATTTTTTGAATGAGCTGACATAGTTTTATGTGGGAATGATACTTCATATGCAGGGAGTCAGACTATCCACAGTTGCCATCTCCCACTGAAACCCAGAGATGCCCTGATTACCCATGTTCACTGTGATGGAAAATTTGTGGGGCACTGATTTGTTTACACCTCCTCTAATCATTTTCACAGTTTAGTACTTAATTACTCTACTTGCTTCAGGGATGCCTGACTCATATTCTTCATTAGTTAAGATTTTCTGCATTTATTAAGCATTCATTTGACAAATATTGGTTAAGTACCCCCTAGGTATCAGGAGCTATGCTGGCTGCTAGGGATACAAATATAATCACATAGTTCTTGCCCATGAGGTTCTCTTTAAAGAGCTAATTAAGTAAGTAGAAGGTCACAGATTTTGTGTGTGTGTGTGTGTGTGTGCACTCGTGTGCCTAGAATGCCAAAAGAGAGCCTAAGCTGGATTGCACAAATGTGCTTGTCATCAGGCAAGAGATGAAAACAAAAAAAATAAGTTATTTAAAGTCATGGTTTCAGTCCCATGCCTTCTAGGAGAGCTGGTAAAGATGCTGTAGGAGGGACCAAAGGAAGCTTTTGGATGCTCAGGAAGAGGTAGAGATGGTGGCAGAGAAGAGGCAAAGAGAGAGACAGAGAAGCTGAGAAGCAGAAAAAGAGAAGTGGAAAAGGAGGCAGAGAGTGAGAAAGTACAGATAATGTGTTCTGCCTCCAAGGGGCTCACAATCTAGGAGGGAAAAGGCAACCAGCTGAGCAGGAAAAAAGACAAGCAGAATAGTAAGGTCAGCACAACTCTAAGGGGAACCCTTGAAATGGAGGAGAGAGAAAATCTAACTCCCACGTGTCATCACTTCTGATTCATCCTGAGGAGTTAATAACGTGTGACCTGGTCAATGAATTCTGCCCTGAACGCCAGGGGTGCTGGCTGAGAGTCTCACTCTTCCTCTACTCCAGGAGCCTCGTGTCTGTGGCTGTAGATGATTCCCAGGCGGCCTGACCTGACAGCCCTTCTTGCATATGAGGACCTATGAGCAGGAATCCTGCACATCTTTACCTTTGTTCTAACATTGGAGGGCCTACTTTAAAAATCTTGTGGGTTTATTTTGTATCCATTCAGTTCATGGTATTTTTATTTTTTGAAAATGGCTTATAATCTTTCCTCCACTTATTGTTTTAAAAAGCATAGTTTGATTATTTAGGGACAGACCATGTTCTGGCTGACATTCATTTAGAGAATGTTAACATTCCTATCTGGAAATCAGAAACTTCTTTTCATCCTTCTTAGTAGTTGTTGAATCCATCTGTTTCTTTTAATCTCTACTGACATTCCTTGGCTAAGGTCCCCTCCACGCCTCCCTCCCTTTCCTTCCTTCCCTCCCTCCTTCCTCCCTCTTTTTCTCACCAGGATTACAGCATCAGCATCCTCATTTGTTTTCTTGCCTTTAGTCTAACCACTCCCTCATCCTCAGTCTACTTTCTATTCTATGGCATCTCTGATGTCAAAGACAAAAAAGTAAGTCCAAGACAAAATTAACACAGGCTGTGTATCATAAACTTTTGGAGAGGGACCCATAGCTGTCACTTTTGTTTCAGCAGAGTTTCAAAGGTATAGAAAGGAGAGTCAGTTTTCTAGAGTAATAAAAGGAAACACCAAGATAATCTGATTGGCAAGCATTCTACTAAATTGAGAGTTTGGAAAAGATTTTCTAATTGCTCTTTGTTACATTTGGCAGTCTTTGGCTGCAAGGGGACAAGCAAGCAGTTTGGGGACATTTCAAAAGAGGAAGGACTGTTCACTAGTATAAGCAGAGGATTTTCTGTGACCTGTTATTTCCCAGAACAAGAGGGAGTAGGTGGGGAACTTTTTAGGGAAATGGTTTATATGAGACACCAGCTGCTATGGTGAGCAATTTCTCACTGCTAATATCATTCTTAGGCTTAACCTTCTTCAGTTGCTTCCCTTAACTTTTAGTAAAAGACCAGTTACCTTGGCCTGATATAGAGAGACCTCTTTAATTCTTGAATCTCATAAAGTAATTTATTAGCAGTTGCCCCAATACATGTAAGCTCTCTTTCCTCTTTCCTCTGGGACTTCTCATATGTTTTTCCTTCTATCTGGAGATTTCTGCTTCCCATCACTATTTCTACACCAACAAACACACACACTTATACACACACACGTACTCTCCTCACCTAGCTAACTTTTACTTCTCCTTTGTGAATCAGCTGAAGTGTCTTTTCTTATGGGAAGCTTAGTTGACTTCCTCCTTGTCTAAGCTGCAAACCTTTTCTGCTCCAATAGCACCTGGCCCATGTATTCTTAGCATTATCACGTTGCATTAACATCCTCATTATTGTTATTAATTGTTTACTGTGGTTCCTCTCACTCTGCATTCTTAAGAGTAAGGACTTAGAAACTGTGTGTCATCATCTTTATAGTGTCAGTGATCAGCACTTAGCAGGAGCTCAATAAATATGGGTGAGTTGATGAAACCAGTAATTAATTCTTGTTTTGAGTTTCCCTTTTGCAATGATCTCTGTTGCAGCATATTACAAAATGCTGGCTCAAAGGAAGTGAGGATTCAGGGCTAAGGCCCTGTATTCCTGCTTTCTGGGCAAACACCACCCATAATTTCAACAGCAGCCCATGTTGAAGTTCCTTTTCAAGTATCTTTTTATGGTATATGAGCCCCTGTGTGCTGGTGTCCTATGCACAACCCTCAGAATGGGAGAAACTATTTGCAGATGAAGCAACTGACAAAGGATTAATCTCCAAAATTTACAAGCAGCTCATGCAGCTCAATATCAAAAAAACAAACAACCCAATTCAAAAATGGGCAGAAGACCTACATAGAAATTTCTCCAAAGAAGATATACAGATTGCCAACAAACATATGAAAAGATGCTCAACATCGCTAATCATTAGAGAAATGCGAATCAAAACTACAATGAGATATCATCTCACACCAGTCAGAATGGCCATCATCAAAAAATCTAGAAACAATAAATGCTGGAGAGGGTGTGGAGAAAAGGGGACACTCTTGTACTGCTGGTTGAATAACTTTTTAAGGGGAATTAAGGAAAACATCACAAAGGCAGTTTCTTTCTTGAAGGAACAAGAGGACCATGATAGATGGACCCCAAGGATGAGATGTTCTATACAGCAGTGGTCTCCAACGTTTTTGGCACCAGGGACCGGTTTCCTGGAAGACAATTTTTCCACGGACAGGGGCGGGGGGCGGGAGGATGGTTCAAGCGGTGATGTGAGTGATGGGGAGCTTTGCGGAGCAGCAGACGAAGCTTAATTGCTCACCCCCTGCTCACCTCCTGCTGTACAGCCCGGTTCCTACCAGGCTGTGGACTGGTGGCGGTCCACGGCCTGAGGGTTTAGGACCCCTGCTCTACAGAGAGAGCGACATATATGAAAGCAAAGCAATGTGAAATCCCTTGTAATCTAGTCATAAGTTAAAAAGGCAGAAACTGAAATTTTACAGTGCACAAATTATGTGCCCTAAGGACTAAAAACAATATGGGAAAATGGAAAATGTTTGGTTTTAGGATTGCGGAACTGTTTTGTTACTGCTAAGAAAATAATAGTCTGAAGAAATTATTTTGGTTGAATTGAATTCTTAAAAAGAATAATCTTTCAATTGAACTTTGCTCTGTTTTGGTCATTGTGCTCACAATGAATAACCACACTGACACAATTATAATATTATCATAATAATTGAGGTTAACGTATTCTTTAGCAAATAATTGTTTTTCTGAATATAAGTAGAACTTTTCTCCAAATGTAAGGAGCATGGACTCTTATTAATTATCTGCTTTTTCATGATTTCATCACCTTCATCATGCTGAGTGCCTCGAGGGTGCTTTCATCAATTCAGGTTTAATTTTATTTCAACCAAGCTCAGTGCCTTTGTGTTTACAGCTGATAAGTGCTATGTAAAAATAGATGGAAACTGGTAGGGGATGTCATTATTATTTTAAAAGGCAAGAATTAATTTGTCTTTCACAGAGAAGGAAACTCTCCTTGGCTGTGACATGTATTATTCGGTCCAGAATCATTACATCTTTTGCTTTCCATTCTGTTCTTCTTGGGGCTTCCATGAACAGTCTGGACAACCACCTCCATGAGAAGTACAAGCCACAAGTCATGGGGCAAGGATATCCCTAGCATATTTAAACATTTGTAACTGAGTTGATCTGGATAACTTTAATCACCTTTAACTTTTCTCCTACAACAAGAGATCTATTTTGCCATCTCCTTGCCTTTATTCATTGCAACTAGGACGGCCATGTCCTTTCCAATTTCAGAGCTGCAGACTGGCTTAAAAAGTAGATGGAGAGCTGGGAGATCTGGAGCTAATCTCAGATCATTTATTAGTTTGACATGCCACCTGCAGCAAGCTTCTTCTCTTTCGGGGGCTCAGAGTCCTTTGTGAAAAATGAGATTGTACTTACTCTCAGGGTGGTGGTCAGGATCAAATAAGACAATGTCTATGAACCACTATCTAAAAGTATAAAGCACTAGACAAGCCCTGAGTGGGTTTTTATGTTTATCAAGAAGCTGATTCATACATAGAAATATAAAATTGATTCATTCAAGTATGTTAGTAGTTTGGAGCAGTGGTTTCTTACATAACTAAATTTAATTTACTTAATTCTCTTCAAGGTAAAAACATAAGAGTTTCTACCATCATGATCCAGTTGTAATTACTTTTTATTATGTTTTTATTATCTTAATCAAGCTAGTATCAACATTTTATGACAAAGATGTATATGTTCATTTAAAGAGCAAACATTTGGAAGCCAGAATGATATGTCTAATAATAATAATAGCTATTATTTGTTGTACTTATGTGCCATTGTGATAAGTGCTATATATGAATTAGCTCATTGAATGTTCAGAGTGATCTCACAAGGTAGTGTCAATTTAGATCCATTTTACACATGAATAAACTAAGATCCAGAGAGCTGCAGTTGGTTATTAACCAACACTGGCCCACCTGCACTCCTTAGAGAGGCAGTACTGTGTAGGACCATGGATCTGAGTTTGAATCTCACCTTCACCATTAATTAGCCCAGTGACTTTGTGTGAGTCACCTCAAATGTGTAAGCCTCAGAATCTCCTTTTGTAATGAAATAAATAAAAGTGAATATAAATGTTCAACAGTAGATCGTGGTAAAGATCAAATGTGATTTGAAGTGTTTCTTACAGGGCTTAGCACATTATAAGCACTCAATGAAAGGCAGTGCTATTATGATTATTATTACTGTTATTATTTTAATTAGGCTTTTTGTACTTGGTAGCATCACAAAAGTAAATAAAACAAAGTCCCTGATTGTAAGGTGTTTAAATTATTGTATGGTTTTCCTTTAACCTACCATCATCACTGCTGAACATAATCTAAAAAGTGTCAGTAGCCTTGGTTCCCAATCATCAGCCTTGCTTTGCTTTACCAGTTACCAGCCTACTTACCTGCTCTATGGTCAGGCCACTCAAGATGCTGTTCTCTTGTTCTCTGTACATCACCTGCTGGACCAGGGACTGCTTCACCTACATCCTGCTCACACAACAGGTCACACAAGTATGACCTTCCTTCATACTTGCCCCAGACCCCAGCAAGTGACTGTTCTTATCAAAGGGGTAGTGAGGGGCATGTCCCTCTCTTAGTTTCCCTGCTAACTAATAAGCCAACCTGATGTAATTCCCCCAATGACTGGCAATCTCCCCTTCCCCACCCCAGGAGCAAGACTGATGCCATGTCCTGCCCACCTTCTATGGCACACTGTGGGGTGTCACTCTAGGACCTTGCTTCAGATGTGTAAGCTCCCCCATCCACTGAGACACTGATGTCTATGTTGCTGATTCTGAGCTCTTTCTTCGGTCTTGAAGCTGGGAAAGCACAGGGCTCTAGGCCTACAGGGTACAGCCCAACACTCTCATTCCCACTCTCACCGTCCCCTTGGACCTGATGCAGGCCTGTTGTATGACTGAGGCTTTGGCTCTCCTTTTATAGTGATTTTGGCTCTTCTTTCAGGTTACACGGCCTTGCGCTGCTCTGGAGGACCCTTTCTTGCTCTTACTCAGCCACATGTGGACTCCCCTCACCCCTCTATTCCATACTGCTCTCTGGAGGTACCTTATAATGTGATGTGGGATAGTCAGAGAAGAGAGGGATAAATCTCTCGAGGAGGTCTCTTTTGGTTTAAGAATTAGTGGGTACTTTCGGTGAACCAGACCCAGCAGAAATAGGGCATATTTTCTTTGTGAGCTGCTATCCACAGATTAAAAGAGTACTGAGAATGTAGTTGACTTTCATTCAATATTTGCTGAATGACAGAATTTTCAATTTTATCTTCATAACAACCCCACCCAAGAGGTAGATGTTATCCACACTGTAATAAAATGTGCAAACTGAAGCTCAGGAGAGTTAAGTCATGCACTGTTAAAAGTTTGAGTCAGGATTCTAATCTAAGAAATCTGATCCCACTTTCAGCCTGTCAATCACTATGAGATATGGTCCCCCAGATGCTTTGGGTCTCTAGGAAAATCTGTACTTTCTGGGAGCTTAAGAAATGGCCTTGCATAGAGTTAAAAGTCAGATTGGACTGTACCACTGTGTGCAAGGGGCAGGCTGTACTGTTTTTGTTTTTTTAACTTTTATTTTATATTGGAGTATAGTTGATTTACAATGTTGTATTAGTTTTAGGGGTACAGCAAAGTGATTTAGTTATACATATACATGCTATCTCTTCTTTTCTCAGATTCCTTTCCAATATAGGTTATTACAGAATATTGAGTAGAGTTCCCTGTGCTATATACAGTAGAGCTGTGCTCTGCTTTCTGCAATGCTGGGCACTTTTCTACTTTGTATCTTATACTGGTGTCTATGGGTGCTTTGGTCATGACATTATATTAACTGGAGATCATTTTGTTACCAAATAACCTCCATCCCTAAAGTATGAATATGAAATTAAGGTTGACACTCCTCAGCATCAGAAGGTCCTAGAACTCCATTAAAAATTTATATGTGGGGGCTTCCCTGGTGGCGCAGTGGTTGAGAGTCCGCCTGCCGATGCAGGGGACACGGGTTCGTGCCCCGGTCTGGGAAGATCCCACATGCCGCGGAGCGGCTGGGCCCGTGAGCCATGGCCGCTGAGCCTGCGCGTCCGGAGCCTGTGCTCTGCAACGGGAGAGGCCACAACAGTGAGAGGCCCGCGTACCACAAATAAATAAATAAATTTAGATGTGGGCTCACAGGCAACTTGGAATATTTAAATAGCTTGCCCTGATTCTGTTTCTAAACCAGGCTGACCTTTCACCATGTGACTGGAAGTCAATGAAAATGACCACCAGGCTTCAAGACCCTGTTTTATCTATGGCCTTCTCCTCTCTCTTAGTTCTTCCCTGGCTCACACTATTTCCAACTCTTTAACATTTTGAGCTTGTTTCCTGTTTTTGATGATAAATTTGGCTTGTCTGTTTTTTAAACTCAACATTCCTGAGAATATGGCTTGTAGTAATTCTTGGCTTCTCTTCCATTCATTCATTCACTCACTCATTCATTCACTCATTTAGAGTCTAGAAAATCCAGTTTACATAGATTTGCCTCTTGATCTTGCTGCTGTGTGGCTATGGGAGTTTCTTAATGTCTCTGGACTTATTACTTTATTTTAAAAATGGCAGTAATGGTAATATCTGTCTCATAGTGTTATTGTGAAGATTCAGTGAATTAATACATGAAAGTTGCTTAGAATCCTGCCTGTCACATAGTGAGGGCTATCTATATGTTTGCTATCCTTGTTATTATTATAATTAATTCCTTCATTATTTATTTATTGGGCATATTATATACATGACACTATGTTATGCTATACGCTGGTTTATATACACACACCATCTTGGATCTCATAGTTTATTAGGGGAGACACAGGCATATAACTAAACAAGGGTTGATAGTACAGTTCATGAGTTATAAGGCAAGGAATTACAGAGAAACAAGAAAGCACAAATCAGCAACCTCTACTAAAAGCATGAATTAAGGGATCAGGGAAGGCTTCTGCAAGAAAAAATACTTTGGGGCTAAGGCCCCAAAGTTAAGCAGTAGATAAGCAGATAAGTAGACCAGACAAGCCTCCCTTAACTTTTGCAGGGACTGGGAAAAATATACAAATAGAAGCTCATGTATCATAGGTCTGAATATTTGAAAGTTTACATCAAACTAGGTAATCAACTAAGTTTTATCTTTCCATCATTGAAAAATATACCTTCATAACAATCTGGAAGGCTGGGTTCAAAATCAGAATTCTCAGATGCTCTGAGTTTTGTGTTGAAATGGGGCAGCACAGGGACAGCTGATCCCTGACCCCTCCCTGGTCACAGACAAGTTCCCTTTGCTTCCCATGCCCAGATCCCTCAGTCTCATGTGAGGCCTTGTGTGCACATGCATGGAAGGACAGCTCCATCCACATGATTGCTCCCTGCCCAGCTCCCTCTTGACCAACTCCCAGACCTGGGGATGCACAGGCCCGTGGCCAGGTCAACCCTCAGGATAGATTCAGAGTAGACAGACACTGAAAGCAAGCTTGAGGCCCCTGAGACAGGAATTCTGGGATCCCACGTCCCAGGAATGAGGTCTGGAAGGAGAAGGCATGATCTCTATGATTCCCATTCTGTGGAGGGGTACACTGCTAGGAGAGGACCAGACTAGGGCCCTGAAAGCAGTGGTTCTCAAACTTTAAGGTTAGTCAGAATCATCTGTATGGTTTATGAAAACACCGATATCTGGGCTATAACTTACAGAGTTTCTGATTCAGTAGGTCTGTGCTGTGGTCCAAGAATTTGCATTTCTAACAAGTCCCTAGGTGATGTTGATGCTGCTAGTCTGGGAACCATTTGAGAACTATCGCTCTAAGCATGGGGCCAGAAAAGGACACTTCCTTCTCATGGCTAAGGGAGTGGGGCATAGAATCCAGGAGTGTTCCAGGTGTAGGGGACAGTGTGTGAAATGACCCAGAGACAGGTGAAGCTTCTGGTTATAGTACATGGAACTGATCCCCATACCTTAACTCCAGCCATTGGGTTGGCCACAATGTGTCCCTATGGGGACACTGCCACATAAAATGGCATCCAGCCAGGCTACCAGGGTTAAATGCCAGAACCCTGGGGTGAGCAATCTTCCTTCTTGTGTTATCTTTGTGTAGCAACGGTGATCATGAATCAGAAATCTGCCAGAACTTAGACTGTATTCTATGAACCTTTTATTTTCTCTTAGTTTCTTATACTGTCATTGTTATTCAGTCCCTGTAGCTCAGCTCCAGCTGGACATGGTAAGCCTCCAAGCTGGTAACTTTTGTAATGAGACCCCCAAAAGTTACAACCTGGATCAGGTTGTCTAGTAATCTACAGAGGCCTCATCTGATGAGTAAAAGATAGCATGTTTAGGTTCTTCCAGGAAGTGTTTACTCTGCTTTGTTGTTAAGAATCACAGTAAGGCTGAAACTTAGCTGTGGAGATCAATACCAGATGGATTTATTTAGCACGTGCAGGAGAAAATGGCAGAAGTGTCTGTTAGCCTGATGACATTCTGGGCTGTTATTGAAAGTTCATTATTTAACTGATGTCTCTGCGCAGGAAGGCTGAACTTTGACACATTAGATATGCGGACTGAAGCCATGGCTGGAGTATGCAGGTCTGAACATTTAGTTTTCTTTCTGGTGTAGCAGGCCCCCAAACACTGATGTTGTGCTTTAGCATTTAGGCTACACAGGTTCTCCCCTTGCCTCTCTCTTTTATCATGGAGTTTTTGCATATGCTCTCTAAATTTCTTAGAATGACTTTATTCTTTTGTTCAGCAAATCCAGTCTTTCCTTCTTAGTCATATGCCAAGGCCACTTTCTCCAGGTGGGTCTGGTTTGATTCCCTTTTACAGAGTTCAGGGCCAACAGACAGTGTCTGTCAAGTTACAAAGAGCTGAGCCGGTGCCAAATTCAGGGCAGGGCCAGAGAAGGTGTTTGCAGTTTATAGAAGCAGATGTAGTCTGAAAGACCAGAGAAAACTGAACATCTATGAAGAAGCATTCATGCAACAGATCCAAGAGATGAGAGAAAAATGGTAGGGTGTGACAGGAGCAGAGAAGAACAAAGAGGAACTGCAGTGTCAGAAGAGACCAATAGATATATCCAGATACAGGTCCATGGGGGCTGTTCAATTAGTTAGACTGGTTTCACTAGTTATATATACTAGCTTTATGCACACCAGTCTTATTTTATATTCTGATTAAACTTGTTTTGGTCTCTTTCAACACTTTACATGTGTTAACTGACCCCAATTAACATATTTTGGGATAATTGAGTTGTTTGTGGTCACCTGATTTTCCGGAACTCAAATGGAGAACAAGAACAACAATAAAAAAAAAAAAAAAAAGCAAAAGATCCCCCAAAACTTTAAAGGCATTTCCTCCCCTAAGGAATGGTAGAAGGTTCTGATCGGAGAGTATCAGAACAATTGCATTTTGGCAGGTACTTAGAGTCCCTGCTAACCAGGAACTAATCAGGACAACTATTTTAATCAATGCAAAAGTAGCTGAACTGCATTCCATTGTATTTATATTGGTTTATCCATTTACCAGTTGAAGACATTTGGATTGTTTCCTGTTTTTGGAATTTCTGAATAATTCTGGTATAAACATTTTGTGTTTATTTTTTTGAGTGAATGTAAGCTTTGTTTCTCAAGAATGAATATCTAGAAGTGGGGTTACTGTGTCATATAAAGTGTATATTTAACTGTATAAGAAATAGCCAAGTTGTTCTCTAGGTTGGCTGAAAGATTTCACATTCCCACCAGCAAAGTAGGACAAGTCCTGTTGGTCTACGTTCTTGCTGTCATTTGATATTGTCAGTATTTTAAAATTTTAGTCTTCTAATAGATATGTAATGGTATTTCATTGTGGATCTAATTTGAACTCCCGTAATGACTAATGGTGTTAAACATCTTTTAACGTGCTTATTTGCCATCTGCATATTTTCTGGTGAAGTGTCTCTTCAAATCTTTTGCTCATTAAAAAAATTGAATTGTTTGTTTCATTTTTGAGAGTTCTTTAGATATTCTTGATACAAGTCCTTTGTCTGATATGTGATTTGCAGATATTTTCTCCAATTCTGTGACTTGTTTTTTTATTCAGTTAACAGTGTCCTTAACAGATCAAAAGTTATTAATTTTGATAAGGTCCAATTTTTCAATTTTATTGGTTGTAATTTTGGTATCATATCTAAGAACTTTTTGCTTAAATCAAATTATGACAAATTTCTCCCATGTTTTCTTCTAGAACTTTTATAGTTTTACCTTTTTCATTCATATCTATAATTCATTTGGGTTAATTTTCTTATGCCATGTGAAGTGTAGGTCAAGAATCATTTTGTTGAATATGGATGCCCATTTTCTACACTTCCATTTGTTGAAAAGGCCATACTATCTCCATTAAATTGCTTTTGTACTTTTGCAAAAAGTACAACTGGATTCTATTCAGTCTTTCAGTAGAGTTTGGTATTTTCATTCTTGAAACAATCTCTTACCCTTGATTTTCTTGATACAATAATCTCTTAGTTTTACCCTACTTATGTAATGGGCCCTCCTCTGTCTCTTTGGAGGGGATCCCCAGTCCTTTGCCTAGCTATACTATTTTCATTCATTAAGGCTCACTACCAGACATCATTTTTCTTTATCCTCTATTCTCTCCCTAAGCAATTTCATCCGTACCCAAGGTTTTAATAACAATCCATAGGTAGATAAACTTATAAACTTATATCATCAGCTCAGATTTCTCCTCTGAGCTCCAGACATTAATGTCCATCTGCCATCTTGATGTCTCAATTTAAAAGTCTGCGAGTCTGGAATGATCTCATGATTCATATAAATTATGATTAGTTTCAGTGTTTCCTATCTATCCTGTTCTGTGGTCATATCTGACATACTCCTTTCCCTCTTCCATCAATATTTAATATTTCACAGTTGATTTCACCTCTTAAGTACCTCTCAAGTATGTTCACATCTCTTTATCTCCACTGTCATGATCCAAGTCCAAGCCAGTATCATCCTCCCCATGATTATCACCATTATCTTTTAGCTTATTACTCTGCATCCCATATTTCCTCCTCCAATCAGAATGAGCTTTTAAGAGATGAGTCTGATCATGTCAGCCTGCCTGCTTAAACCTGATTTGCTTTCAGAATGCTCTTTACCTTGGACTACAAGGCCTTCTCTGATCTGGTCCTTGCCTAACTCTCCAGCTTAATCAATTAATTCACTCATGTACTTATTCAATAAATATATACTATGAAAAAATAAAATAAAATAAATATATACTGAGTGTCTACTATGTGTCAGGAAACTATTCTTACTGCTGGGCATGTAGCAATAAACAAAAAGTCCTTGTTTTAGTGGAGCTTATATTCTAGCAGGATTGTACATACACAAAACACATAAATGTATAAATAGTATGTATTTATATTGGTGAGTGGGAAAATGCAAAACATATAAATGTAAGGGGACAGTGAATTATGGGGGAGGTGCTGTTTTAATAGAGTTGATGGGGAAGGGCTCCCTGAGAAGGTGATATTTGAGCAGGGATCTGAAGAAAATGAATGAGCAAGACATGCCTATTCTAGGCTTTGGGATTAGTCTCTGAAGGCTCCATCCATTCAATCCTTTCCTCATTTTCATGCACTGATTCATGGCCTGCTTTTACACCCAGCAGTCAGCACCTCTCTGTCAGAGGGTTACACTCAGGTTGCCAGAGCCTGCTTTCCTGAAGTGCCTGGTAATTTATGTCTCTCCTGGGAACCTCCTTTATCCAATGACTGATGGGTGTAATGAGTGAATGAGCATAAATATTTAGGATCCCCTGTCCCTAGTCAGGAGAACTCTGGGTGTGACGTACCGTGTTTCCAGACTTCCCCTGCAGGATTAAGTCAACGTTATCCTCTGCAAGGACATCAGACCCTCACTTGGCTTCCTTCTATGCTGCTGTCATTTCTTCATTCCCCTACTAGTCTTTCCTGAGAGTACTTCCTAATAAATTTCATTCATTAGGATCCTTGTCTTAGGGATTGCTTCTGGAGAATCCAAATGAAGTCAGATGCTATATAATATATGATAGAAGTTTTGCATTAATTTGAGAAGAGAATTGCAAAAGTAGAATCAAATCATCGTATAGCATATGGTAGTACCATATCTGTGTGTGAATTAAAGGCTTTTGTGGATCAGGCCATGGCACATTTCAACTTGAAACAGAGCACTAGCAGCAAAAGTATAGCAGTAAATATGTAATGAGAAATTTTTATTTTCCTAAGTTCAGTGATAACTGCACTAGGTAACTATTTAATCCAGATTTCAATAATGCCACAATTCGCTTAGAATGCACAAGAAACTAGCTTCGCAGAGCTACTAAGAAACATCTTATTAAAACTGCCACTATGGTAGTGCTCACTGGCAGAGTTTTGATTAAGCATGAGGTTGGAAACAGAGCCTGGAAGTTATTAATACCATTTTGTTGAATATACTTATGCAAATAGCCATTCCTTACACAAGTATTACAAAAAGAGATTAAAACCAAAATTGGTTTTAAGGTTATATATATATTTTTCTTGAATACAACACTGGTCCTTTAATTTCAGCAGAACACTGTAACATGTTACATTAAAATTAATGTTAATTTAAATTTTATTAATTTCATACTTTGTATTTAATTTAAATATGGTTTAGGTTTTATTGTTGTATATGAGCTATATGCAAAAGAAGTTTATACCTAATTTTATATCTGTATATTTTTAAGTAATACTATAATAAAAATGGAGGGGAGGTATTGGTGGTCTCAATAATGTATTTCACTAAAAGTGGTCCATATATCACTGAGGTTTGAGAAATAGTTCTTTAATCCATTTAATTTAAATCCACTCAGTCCATTCAATTTAAAAATGTGACCCCTCAATAAGTATCAGCAGCATCAACTTGGAACTTGTTAGTGTTTCAAATTCTTGGGTCCCAGCCAGACCTGCTGAGTCAAGAAACTCTGGAGTTAGAGCCCAGCAACGTGTGGTTTCACAAGCCTTCCAAGTGATGCTGGTGTGCACGGCACTGAAGTTCCAGAACAACTGCTCTAATCCTTCCTCTCCTCCTTTGTTGAAGCTCTCATCCTCTGATGCGATGTACCATCTCTACACTCTTAATCCTCCTCTGCACAGCTGTGAAAGGGATCTTTCTAGAGCAAATTTATTGTGCCACTCCCCCTTTGAGTACCTTACATGGATGACTTCTCTAAGACCGTTATCTGTAAAATGAGAATAATAATGCCCTTCATCAAGTTGTAAGGGTAAGCATAATATAGGCATTAATTAAATGGTGATGGTCACTGTTATTATTATTCTCCCCATCATTCTTGCTATCAGCAGTAACATCCTCTATTGCTTAAAGAATTAATTATAAATGTTTTATAAGTTTGGGAAATTATCCACCATATGAGTCTTGATGGAAGATGATCCCAAATGTTCCAGCCTCTCTTGTGTCAGGCACTTGACTTATGTTGTCTCTCAGATATGTCCGCCCCTGACTCTGACCCGGGAGTGAGTGACTCACAGCAGCAGTGAAGGCTTCACGCCGGCTGTGGGTCAGCAGCTGCAATAAAAGTTTTCAGGAGCAGCAATGACAGAGCACCTAATGGGGTCCAGCGTCCAGGGTCCAGCATTTGTAGTGTCTGTGGGAGAAGCTGTGAGGGCAGTGGTGTCATCCGAGCACTAATTTAGGGGAGACTTTTGGGATAATTTGGGGGCCACTTAGCTTCTCTTTTTCTTGCCTGTTTTCTGTGCCTGATTTTTCCAGGTCTTTAGGAGATTCTGTGACCTATTCAAAATCTGTTTAAATCTACATCTCCTTTGGGGGCATCAATCAGCCAGTCACAGTATCTCTTGCTTACAACTAAGAAAACAACTGGTACATGGGCCTCAAACTCCATTTCCACATTCAATTTTCCTCCCTACAAGCCTAATGCTTTGACAGTCCTGGAGCATTTACCTTTTCACAAATATATCACATAATTTCATGCTTCTTTATCTGTGCTTATGATATTCCCTCTGCCTTGGAAATTCTTCTTGTCACCTATTTTGTCTGGTAAAATCCTATTTATCCTTTAAGACCCATTAATACTTGCCAGAATTAATTTCTCACTGTTGATGATAGATGGGTGGCTTACTTGTATTCTGAACAAGAATACGGAAATGAAATACTGAGATGTTTAGAAAAACAGTGAGGAAAAATAACAAAACTTCCTTTAGCTAGTAGGCCAGTAGGACCAAACCGAATCCATCATTTCTGTGTTTGATAATTGCCCACTTTCCTTCTGGGGGATTTATACAATTTAGGCATTATAAGTGTAATGAGAGACAGTATATTTTAGCATTATGAAATAACTAGCCCACTAAAAAAACTGTGACACTGGAATATGATGAAGAATATTGATAAAAGGAATCAATGTATAAATAAAGACACAAGGTCAGCTTGCCTCATATTGGACATAGACCCAGTTCTGGACATTGTGCTTGACTTCCAGTGTATTTTCCATCCTCTCCCATTTGTGCAGCAGCCATGTGGACCCTAATTCCAAAGATGTACCCTAATTAGTCTGGGGCAGCCACCATCACCAATGGTTTAGGAATCCAAACTTAAGCCAGTAACATGATATCATACTTGTCTAAGTAACTATGTTGGCCCAGTCAGACTAAAAGACTTTTGATTCTCTGTCTCCTTTACACACTTTCTATCTATCTATCTATCTATCAATCATCTATCAATCATGCCATCTATCTATCTTCCTGGACAGGAAATTTGAAGCTTTAGTGACCATCATGAATCACACTACAATCCCAAGTTTGAAGTCAGCACTGTAAATAGCAGAGTGGAAAGACAGAAAAAAAAAATCTATGTCTTGATAATGTTGAGCTACTAATTCACTAGCCCTGAATCCTACCCAATGCAGGCCCACTGCATAGCACCATGCAGTTTATACATGTTGTAACTGAATTTACATAGACTAAGATGTGACTGGTGGCTCTGAGGTCCTTAGTCTGACTTATTGATATTAAAAACAATATATCACCATTAATACTTAAGACACTTTGAACTTTTTCAAAGTTATTACTTGCAGACAAAAGGGCTCTGATATCTACATTCCATGTATGCACCTAATTTTCCTATTTTGTTACTGCAAATTACATACAGCTCCCTGGCTACGTTGATACCTCCTTAAGAGTAAGTAGAAATATGTCATTTTTGTGTAGCTTGGATATGTCTTAGTGCCTGGCACAAAAGAAGGATTCAATAATCCTTCCAAAAGAAGGATTTCAATAATAAGGATTCAAATTTTTACACTTATGTTCAATTTATCTAATTGAATTTAAGAGCATTTGGGAAAAAGACAATGCATGATAACTCATTTATATCTCTGGTACCTATTATAAGAAATATACTCAAACTAATTACTTGGTTGATAATTATAATTGATATTGCAGTTATCATCTAGTAAGCACCTGTTATATGTCAGTTGTGACTGCTGACACTTCACATATATTAACTCATTTAATCTCCACCAGAAACTTTTTAAGTAAGAAATATTATCTTCAATTTGCAGTTGAGGAAACAGAGTCTTAGGAAAGTTACTGACCTAAGTCATGGTCCCACAGTCATAAATGTAAGACCATGATTCAAGCCCAAGTTCGTGTGGCTCATTAATAAAGATAATAATACGATATACACATTTCTTCTCTCCTCTGACACTCTAAGATTAAATAACTTTATTCCAAGAAAACGACTCTAGGCTCCAGGGAGCTTATGTTCAAAAACGAAAATGAGCCCCAAAATTTCATCCTTGCCCCAGGGCACCACGCTCCCACTCAGAAAGTCAGCAAATGGCTCAAACCAGCCACTCTCTGGAACGGTCTGGAAACCCAGTCAGCAGAGGTGGACACGAGAAGGGCAAGAGCCCATGAGAGCCAGAGTCCTATGAATATACTCATTACTGACAGGCCATTTACTGGCACTTTCTGCTCTGCTTCCATATCTCAACAAAAATGAAGCATGAGACAAGCACACCAAGACACAAATTTCAGATCATCAGCAACTCAGTCATGCAACAATCCTTACCAACTTCACATGCTCAACAGTGGTCTAGGCCCAGGAGGAGGTTGATAAGCAAATGGGCTTGAAATTCAAGGAGATGAACAAAATATTACATGAAAATATGACTAACAAATAATGTGATGACTGCTAAAAGCTAAGTAAATAATAAAGGAAGGAAATATGGGACTAAGAAAGAATTTGAATGTGAAAGATTTCTGTGGGCTGAGATGATTACAAAAAGCTTGAAAAAATGGCAGAGCTTGATCTGGGGCCTTGACAGTCAAGGAATATGCCAAGAGGCAGAAATAAGACAAGCACCAAAGGACACTATAGAGACCAATGTGTGGCCAAAGTGCTGTGAGGAGAGTGAGTGAGAAGATCATTGAGTTAGGTGGGGACAGACTTAGTGATCTGGAATTACAAAATAACGTATTTGGAGTTTATCCTGTAGGAGTGGAGCTTCTGGAAGGTTTAGAGCAAAGAGCTGACATGAGGAAAGAGAAGCAGGACTGACTTGTTAATGGACTTCATAGACCTGAGCTTTCTTGTGTAACTCAAGCTTTACCAGTATTTGAATAAACATGGGTCACATGAGACAGATACCCAAAATCTACTGGGACTTTCCCTAGAACCTCATCACTCTGTAATCTTTCTTAGTCTTCTGGACTTTTACCCTTGGTGATCAGTGGCTATGAAAGGGCAACACCTCATGACCTCCATTGCTAACAGGGTCAGTATAACATGATCAGGATGACTCTGATTTAGGTGCTGTCCCCAGTGCCCTGTTGAGTGATGCTGGCACTGTTGTCCTTGCCATGTCAAAGCTACTCATAGAAGTGGGTATGAGGCCACCTCCTCCACACACCGAAAGTTCTTCTCACCTGGACTCCATCTCCTTACTGAGTGACCTATGAAATCAGGACTTTCTGCTTCTCTCACTAGGGCTCATATAGATGACTAGACCAGGCTGGGATCCAGTATCGTAGGTAAACACTATCTGGCCTTCTGATTCCACTCATTTTCCAGAATCCTCTGGGCCAAAACCCAAAATCCAAAAACCATAAAATCCCTGTGCAAGTTGGCTCCTGGCACTTTGCCCACTAGTCCATCAAATATGCTCAGATATAGGTATTTGCAGAACATGCCCTCAAGATTAGGCATGTTCTGGTGGGAAGCAATGCAGGACTAAATATTCAGTGTTTGCCTTCAGGAACCCTTGGATGAATTTCTTCTCACCAGGCTCTACCTAGTTAGAAACATGACCTCATTCTCTATACTGCTGTACCTATACATTTTACAGACACAAGACCTTCCTTGTCCTAGCTGTGCAAAAACCATGAATGTACCTGGATCCAATGGTACCATAGGCAAGGGCCTCCAAACACATTCTCAAGTCAGCCTCATCCATAGAGGGTTTTCAGGACTAAGAGGCAGCCAGTAACTGACAACACCCTCCCAATCACTTCTCAAACTTATGTTTTATCAAGCTCCGGACTAATAAATTCTGCTTGGCTCTTTGGGAAAAGAATTCGCTATAGAGAAATGAAGCTGCTTGGAAAAAAACCTGGAGAAAAACAAACATACAGAAATACACATTGATCCCTGATGTATTGTTCCTATTAAAACTAACTGTTAAATTTGGCTTTACAATAACATTTCCCCAGTGCCTGGAGTTAACCTCATATATGATCCACAGAGGTTAGCACTTGCCCTGTGTTAGCAACAAACACTTTCTTCAGGCCCTGGTACACAATTCCCTTTGGCCTTTCAAATCCAGGATCATAAGTGCAAAATGGCTGGAGTTATATCATCTGTTTATACCTGGGGTGCTATTACATTTTATATACCTCTCACTGGCTTCAACTAAGCATCTACCACCAGTATGATGAGGTAGTTTATATTCAACAGGACACTAGGTTCAAAAGTCTCTTAGTATTGATTTTACCAGGAAAATGCTGTGACTTATTTCTGAAGTTGGTTCTCAATTGCTGAGGATTCTTTGGGGGGGAATAGGGATGATTAAAGTTTCAATAAGCAAAGGTCTTTGCTACCCCAGTACTTCTTAAATATCTATCCTATTGGATGCCTTTGCTCAGAGGCATGGCAAGACACAAATTGCTGTGTGAGGTCAGCTTTGTGTTGAGAGATGGTTGTACCCAGATATTAGTCATGATATAATAGGAGGTGTGCAGCAGTGTTGTTACTTATTAGAATGTAACTCATAAACTGTTAACACTGGCATCATCCAGTTTTAATAGGACTCAGACATACTGTGGCAGGCAAGCTGGGTCTGACCAAGCAGACACTTTTATCAATGGACAGTTAGCAATCTGGAATTCAGGTGATCACAAATGAACAGAGAAGCAGGGATTCAGAAATAGTAAGTTAATGGAAGTTAGGTCTGTCTGGCCTAAGCTTAAAAGGTGACAGGAGGAAAAGGCATATTAGGCCTGGTCATAGGGAAGATTTCTCTAGGGCAATAGTCCTTGAACTTGAACGTCTTTAGAATGACCTTGTGGGCTTGATAAAATACTTATTTCCAAGTTCTACCTCTGGAGTTTTCAGTAGATATGAAGTGAGAAATGAGAATTTGCATTTATTTTTCCTTCTCAGTTTTATTGAAATACATTTGACAAATAACATTGCTTAAGTTTAAGGTGTACAGTGTTATGATTTGATATATGAATTTACTGTGAAATGAAATGAAATGATTGCCACAATAGAGTTAGTTAACACCTCCATCACCTCACACAATTATCATTTTTGTGTGTGTGGTGGAAACGTTAAAATCTACTCTCTTTGCAACTTTCAAGTATATAATACAGTTTTATCAATTATAGTCTCAATGCTGTGCATTGAATTCCAAGAACTTATTCATCTTAAAACTGGAAGTTTGTAACCTTTGACCAGAATATTCCCATGTCCCTCACCTTCCAGCCCTGACAAGCACAATAAATCCCTAGTCATTGGAAACATTTTTTATTAATCCAGCTCCTTCCTCTCCAGGACCTTCTTTTCTTTTCTTTCCTTTTCTTTTCTTTTTTCTTTTCTTTTCTTTTCTTAAGTATAGTTGATTTACAGTGTCATGTTAGTTTCAGGTGTACATATATATGTGATTCGGTTATACATATATATGTGATTCGGTTATACATATATATGTACACATATATGTATTATATATATTCTTTTACAGATTCTTTTCCCTTATAGGTTATTATAAAACATTGAGTATAAAGTAGGTGCTATAAAGTAGGTCCTTGTCGTTCATCTATTTTATATATAGTAGAGTGTATATGTTAATCACAAACTCCTAATTCATCCCGCCCCATTTCCCCTTTGGTACCATAAGTTTGTGAGTCTCTTTCTGCTTGAGAAGTATGTTCATTAGTATCTTTTTTAAATTTATTTTTTAAATTTAAATTAAAAAAAATAAAAATTTTATTTTTTATTTTTCTAATTTTATATTAGAGTATAGTCAATTTACAATATTGTGTTGGTTTAAGGTGTACAGGAAAGTGATTTAGTAATACAAAAACATACATCTATTCTTTTTCAGATTCTTTTCCCATATAGGTTACTACAGACTACTGAGTAGAGTTCCTTGTGCTATACAGGAGGTCCTTATTGATTTTCTATTTTAGGTATAATAGTATATATATGTTAACCCCAACCTCTTAATTTATCCCTCCTCCCCACCTTTCTCCTTTGGTAAGCATGAGTTTGTTTTCTAAGTCTGGTGAGTCTGTTTCTGTTTTGTAAACAAGTTAATTTGTATCATTTTTGTTTTTTTAGATTCCACATATAAGTAATATCATATGATATTTGTCTTTCTCTATCTGACTTACTTCACTTAGTATGATAATCTCTAGATTCACCCATGTTGCTGCAACTGGCATTATTTAATTCTTTTTATGGCTAATATTCCATTGTGTGTGTGTGTATATATATATATATATATATATATATATATATATATATATATATATATATATACACCACATCTTCTTTATCCATTCATCTGTCAATAGACAGGTTGCTTCCATGTCTTGGCTATAGTAAACAGTGCTGCAATAAAATTGGGGTACATGTATCTTTTTATTATAACAGCTTTATTGGAGAATAATTGCTTTACAATGGTGTGTTAGTTTCTGATTTATCACAAAGTGAATCAGCTATAGTTTCTGATTTATAACAAAGTGAATCAGCTATACATATTCATATACCTGCATATATTCTCCCTCTTGCATCTCCCTCCCACCCTCCCTATCCCACCTCTCTAGGTGGTCACAAAGCACCGAGCTGATCTCTCTGTGCTATGAGGCTGCTTCCCACCAGCTATCTATTTTACATTTGGTAGTGTATATATGTCCATGCCACTCTCTTACTTCGTCCCAGCTTACCATTCCCCCACCCTGTGTCCTTAAGTCCATTCTCTACATCTACATCTTTATTCCTGTCCTGCCCCTAAGTTCTTCAGAACCATTTTTTTTTTCTTTTAGATTCCATATACATGTGATAGCATATGGTATTTATTTTTCTCTTTCTGACTTACTTCACTCTGTATGACAGACTCTAGGTCCATCCACATCACTACAAAAGAACTCAATTTCATTTCTTTTTATGGCTGAGTAATATTCCATTGTATATATGTACCACAGCTTCTTTATCCATTCATCTGTTGATGGACACTTAGGTTGCTTCCATGTCCTGACTATCGTAAATAGAGCTGCAATGAACATTGTGGTACATGACTCTTTTTTTTTTTAAATGTTGAGCCTTCTTTTAATTAATTAATTAATTTATTTATTTATTTTTGGCTGTGTTGGGTCTTCATTTCTGTGCAAGGGCTTTCTCTAGTTGTGGCAAGCAGGGGCCACTCTTCATCACGGTGCATGGGCCTCTCACTCTTGTGGCCTCTCTTGTTGCAGAGCACAGGCTCCAGATGTGCAGGCTCAGTAGTTGTGGCTCATGGGCCTAGTTGCTCTGCGGCATGTGGGATCCTCCCAGACCAGGGCTTGAACCCGTGTCCCCTGCATTAGCAGGCAGATTCTCAACCACTGTGCCACCAGGAAAGCCCCATGACTCTTTCTGAATTATAGTTTTCTCTGGGTATTTGCCCAGTAGTGGGATTACTGGGTTGTATGGTAGTTCTACTTTTAGTTTTTAAAGGAACCTCCATACTGTTCTCCATAGTGGCTGTATCAATTTACATTCCCACCAACAGTTCAAGAGGCTTCCCTTTTCTCCACATCCTCTCCAGCAGTTATTGTTTCTATATTTTTTGATGATGGCCATTCTGACTGGTGTGAGGTGATACCCCATTGTGGTTTTGATTTGCAGTTCTTTAATGATTAGTGATGTTGAGCATCCTTTCATGTGTTTGTTGGCAATCTGTATATCTTCTTTGGAGAAATTTCTATTTAGGTCTTCTGCCCATTTTTGGATTGGGTTGTTTGTGTTTTTTTTTTTTTTTTTTTGGGTTGTTTGTTTTTTTTGATATTGAGCTACATGAGCTGCTTGTAAATTTTGGAGATTAATCCATTGTCAGTTGCTTCATTTGTAAATATTTTCTCCCATTCTGAGGGTTGTCTTTTTGTCTTGTTTATGGTCTCCTTTGCTGTGCAAAAGCTTTGAAGTTTCATTAGGGTCCCATTTGTTTATTTTTATTTTTATTTCCATTTCTCTAGGAGGTGTGTCAAAAAGGATCTTGCTGTGATTTACATCATAGAGTGTTCTGCCTATGTTTTCCTCTAAGAGTTTTATAGTGTCTGGACTTACATTTAGGTCTTTAATCCATTTTGAGTTTATTTTTGTGTACAGTCTTGGAGAGTGTTCTAATTACATTCTATTATGTGTAGCTTCCAGTTTTCCCAGCAGCACTTATCGAAGAAGCTGTCTTTTCTCCATTATATATTCTTGCCTGCTTTATCAAAAATAAGGTGACCATGGGTGTGTGCATTTATCTCTGGGCTTTCTATCTTGTTCCACTGATCTGTATTTCTATTTTTGTGCCAGTACCACACTGTCTTGATTATTGTACCTTTATAGTATAGTCTGAAGTCAATGAGTCTAATTCCTACACCTCTGTTTTTTTCCCTCAAGATTGCTTTGGCTACTCGGGGTCTTTTGTGTTTCCATACAAACTGTGCAATTTTTTGTTCTAGTTCTGTGAAAAATACCCGTGGTAGTTTGAAGGGATTGCATTGAATTTGTAGATTGTTTTGGATACTATAGTCATTTTCACAATGTTGATCCTTCCAATCCAAGAGCATGGTATATCTCGCCATCTGTTTGTATCATCTTTAATTTCTTTCATCACTGTCTTATAGTTTTCTGCATACAGGTCTTTTGTCTGCTTAGGTAGGTTTATTCCTAGGTGTTTTTTTGTTGTTGTTGTAGTGGTAAATGGGAGTGTTTCCTTAATTTCTCTTTCAGATTCTTCATCATTTGTGTATAGGAATGGAAGAGATTTCTGTGCATTAATTTTTTATTCTGCTATGTTACCAAATTCATTGATTATCTTTAGCAGATTTCTGGGAGCATCCTTAGGATTCTCTATGTACTGTATCATGTCATCTGCAAATAGTCACAGCTTTACTTCTTCTCCAATTTGGAGTCCTTTTATTTATTTTTTCTTCTCTGTTGACTGTGGCTAAAACTTCCAAAACTATGTTGAATAATAGTGGTGAGTGTGGACAAGATTATCTTGTTCCTGATCTTCGAAGAAATGTTTTCAGTTTTTCAACATTGAGAACGATGTTGGCTGGTTTGTCATATATGACCTTTATTATGTTGAGGTAAGTTCCCTCTATACTTACATTCTGGAATTTTTTTTTTTTTTATCATAAATGAGTGTTGAATTTTGTCGAAAGTTTTTACTGCATCTATTGAGATGATCATATGTTTTTTCTCCTTAAATTTGTTAATATGGTGTATCACATTGGTTAATTTTCATTTATAGAAGAATCCTTGCATTCCTGCAGTAAACCGCACTTGATCATGGTGTATGATCCTTTTAATGTGCTGTTGGATTCTGTTTGCTAGTATTTTGTTCAGGAATTTTACATTTATGTTCATCAGTGATATTAGCCTGTAGTTTTCTTTCTTTGTGACATCTTTGTCTGGTTTTGGTATCCGTGTGATGGTGGCCTCGTAGAATGAGTTTGGGAGTGTTCCTTCCTCTGCTATATTTTGGAAGAGTATGACAAGGATAGGTGTTAGCTCTTCTCTAACTGTTTGATAGAATTCTCCCATGAAGCCATCTGGTCCTGACCTTTTATTTGTTGGAATATATTTAACCCTGTCTCAATTTCAGTGCTTGTGATTTGTCTGTTTATATTTTCTATTTCTTCCTGGTTCAGTCTCAGAAGGTTGTGCTTTTCTAAGAATTTGTCCAATTCTTCCAGGCTGTCCAGTCTATTGTCATATAATTGCTTGTAGTAATCTCCCAGGATCCTTCGTATTTCTGCAGTGTGAGTTGTTACTTCCCCATTTTACTTCTAATTCTGTTGATTTGAGTCTTCTCCCTCTTTTTCTTGATGAGTCTGGCTAATGGTTTACCACTTTTGCTTATCTTCTCAAAGAACCAGCTTTTAGTTTTACTCATCTTTGTTATAATTTCCTTAATTTCTTTTTCATTTATTTGTGATCTGAACTTTGTGATTTCTTTCCTTCTGCTAACTTTGGGGGTTTCTTGTTTTTCTTTCTCTAATTGCTTTAGGTATAAAGTTATGTTGTCTATTTGAGACGTTTCTTGTGTCTTAAGGTAGGATTCTATTGCTATAAACTACCCTCTTAGAACTGCTTTTTCTGTATCCCATTGGTTTTGGGTCGTCGTGTTTTCACTGTCATTTGTTTCTAGATATTTTTTGATTTTCTCTTTGACTTCTTCAGTGATATCTTTGTTATTTAGTAGTGTATTGTTTAGCCTCCATGTGTTTGTATTTTTTACAGATATATTCCTGTAGTTGATATCTAGTCTCATAGCATTGTGACTGGAAAATATGCTTGATATGATTTCCATTTTCTTAAATTTACCAAGGCTTGATTTGTGACCCAGGATATGATCTATCCTGGAGAATGTTCCATGAGCACTTGAGAAGAAAGTGTATTCTGTTGTTTCTGGATGGAATGTCCTATAAATATCAATTAAATCCATCTTGTTTAACATATCATTTAATGCTCGTTTTTCCCTATTTATTTTCATTTTGGTTGATCTGTCCATTGGTGAGAGTAAGGTGTTAAATTCCCCTACTATGATTGTGTTACTGTCACTTTCTCATTTTATGACTTTTAGCATTTGTTTTATGTATTTAGGTGCTCCTATGTTGGGAGCAAAAATATTTACAACTGTTATATCCTCTTTTTGGATTGATCCCTTGATAATTATGTAATGTCCTTCTTTGTCTCTTGTAATAGTCTTTATTTTAAAGCCAGTTTTGTCTGATATGAGAATTGTTACTCCTGCTTTCTCTTGATTTCCATTTGCATGGAATATCTTTTTCCATCCCCTCACTTTCAGTCTGTATGTGTCCCTAGGTTTGAAGTTGGTCTCTTGTCAACGGCATATATATGGGTCTTGTTTTTGTATCCATTTGGCCAGTCTATGTCTTTTGGTTGGAGTATTTAAAAAATATATTTATTTTATTTATGCACTTTTGGCTGCTTTGGTTCTTTGTTGCTGTGCATGGCTTTCTCTAGTTGCGGCGAGTGGGGACTACGCTTCATTGTTGTGTGTGGACTTCTCATTGCAGTGGCTTCTCTTGTTGCAGAGCACATGCTCTAGGCATATTGGCTCAGTAGTTATGGTTCATGGGCTCTAGAGTACAGGCTCAGTAGTTGTGGTACCCAGGCTTAGTTGCTCTGTGGCATGTGGTATCTTCCCGGACCAGGGCTCGAACCCATGTCCTCTGAATTGGCAGGGGGATTCTTAACCTCTGCACCACAGTGGAAGCCCTGGTTGGAGCATTGAATCCATTTACATTTATGGTAGTTATCGATATGTATGTTCCTATTACCATTTTCTTAATTGTTTTGGGTTTGTTATTGTAGGTTTTTTCCTTCTCTTGTGTTTCCTGCCTAGAGAAGTTCCTTTAACATTTGGTGTAAAACTGGTTTGGTGGTGCTGAATTCTCTTAGCTTTTGCTTGTCTGTAAAGATTTTAATTTCTCCATCAAATCTGAATGAGATCCTTGCTGGGTAGAGTAATTTTTGTTGTAGATTTTTCCCTTTCATCTCTTTAAATATGTCCTGCCACTCCCTTCTGGCTTGCAGAGTTTCTGCTGAAAGATCAGCTGTTAACCTTATGAGGATTCCCTTGTATGTTATTTGTTGTTATTCCCTTGTTGCTTTTAATATTTTTTCTTTGTATTTAATTGTTGATAGCTTGATTAATATTTGTCTTTGCATGTTTCTCCTTGGATTTATCCTGTTTGGGACTCTCTGTGATTCCTGGACTTGATTATTTCCTTTCCCATATTAGGGAAGTTTTCAACTATAATCTCTTCAAATATTTTCTCAGTCCCTTTCTTTTTCTCTTCTTCTGGGACCCCTATAATTAGAATGTTGCTGCGTTTAATGTTGTCCCAGTGGTCTCTGAGTGTGTCCTCAATTCTTTTCATTCTTTCTTCTTTATTCTGCTCTGTGGTAATTATTTCCACTGTTTTATCTTCCAGGTCACTTATCTGTTCTTCTTCCTCAGTTATTCTGCTATTGATTCCTTCTAGAGAATTTTTTATTTCATTTATTGTTCTGTTCATTATTCTTTGTTTGCTCTTTAGTTCTTCTGGGTCCTTGTTAAACATTTCTTGTATTTTCTCCATTCTATTTCCAAGATTCTGGATCATCTTTACTATCATTACTCTGAATTCTTTTTCAGGTAGACTGCCTATTTCCTCTTCATTTGTTTGTTCTGCTGGGTTTTTACCTTGCTCCTTCATCTGCTGTGTATTTCTCTGTCTTCTCATTTTGCTTAACTTGCTGTGTTTGGGGTCTCCTTTTTGCAGTGTGCAGGTTTGTAGTTCCCATTGTTTTTGGTGTCTGCCCCCAGTAGCTAAGGTTTGTTCAGTGACTTGTGTTGACTTCCTGCTGGAGGGGACTCATGCCTGTGTTCTTGTGGATGAAGTTGGATCTTGTCTTTCTGCTGGGTAGACCCAGCATCTGGTGGTGTGTTTTGGGGGTTCTGACTATGATTTTAGGCAGCCTCTCTGCCACTGGGTGGGGTTGTGTTCCTTTCTTTCTAGTTGTTTGGCATAGGGTGTCCAGCACTGTAGCTTGCTGATCTTTGAGCAGAGCTGTGTCTTAGTGTTGAGATGGAAATCTCTGGAAGATCTTTCACCATTTGATATTACGTGGAGCTGGGAGGTCTCTGGTGGACCAATGTCCTGAACTCGACTCTCCTACCTCAGAGGCACAGTCCTGACACCTAGTCAGAGCCCTAAGACCCTGTCAGCCACACAGCTCTGAAGAAAAGAGAGAAAGAAAGAAACAAACAAAGAAAGGAAGATGGAAAGAAAAAAGTAAAATAAAATAAAAAATTATTAAATGTAAGAAAGGATTAAAACTTAAGTTTTAAAAAGAAGAAAGAAAGAAAGAAAGAAAGAACAGAGCAACCACACCAAAAAACAAATCCACCAATGATAGCAAACACTAAAATCTATACTAAAAGAAACCCAAAAAATGGACAGACAGAACTCTATGACAAATGGTAAAAGCAAAGCTATATGGACAAAATCACACAAAGAAGCATACACGTACACACTCACAAAAAGAGAAAAAGGGGGACTTCCCTAGTGGCACAGTGATTAAGAATCCGCCTGCTAATGCAGGGGACATAGGTTCAAGCCCTGGTTCAGGAAGATCTCACATGCCGCACAGCAACTAAGCCCATGCACCACAACTACTGAGCCTGCTCTGTAGAGCCCGCGAGCCATAACTACTGTGCCCACGTGCTACAACTACTGAAGCCTGCACACCTAGAGCTCATGGTCCACAATGAGAAGCCACTGCAATGAGAAGCCTGTGCACCACAATGAAGAGTAGCCCCCACTCACTGCAACTAGCATAGGAACAAAGACTCAATGCAGCCATAAATAAATAAATAAATAAAATAAATTTCAACAATAAAAAAAAAGAAAAAGGAACAAATATGTATATCTATATTTTTTAAAAAAGGAAGAGAGCTATCAAATCAATAAACAATCTACCAATGATAATAAGCTCTAAATACTAAACTAAGATAAACATAAAACCAGAAACAAATTAGATGCAGAAAGTAAACCCCAAGTCTACTGTTGTTCCCAAAGTCCGCCACCTCAATTTTGGGATGATTCGTTTTCTATTTAGGTATTCCACACATGTAGAGTACATCAAGTTGATTGTGGAGATTTAATCTTCTGCTCCTGAGGCTGCACAGGGAAATTTTCCTTTCTCTTCTTTGTTCACCCAGCTCCCGTGTTTCAGCTTTGAATTTGGCCCTGCCTCTGTGTGTAGGTCACCTGAGGGCTTCTGTTCTTCACTCAGGACAGGGTTACAGAGGAAGCTGATTAGGGGGCTCTGGCTCACTCAGGCCAGAGGGAGGGAGGGGCACAGAATGCAGGATGAGCCTGCAGTGGCAGAGGCCGGTGTGATGTTGCAGCAGCCTGAGGTACATCATGTGTTCTCCCGGGGAAGTTGTCCCTGGATCACGGGAGCCTGGCAGTGGTGGGTTGCACAGGAGGGGAGGTTTGGATAGTTACCTGTGCTTGCACATAGGCTTCTTTGTGGCTGCAGCAGCAGCCTTAGTGTTTCATGCCCGTCTCTGGTGTCCACACTGATAGCCATGGCTCACGCCCATCTCTGGAGCTAGTTTAGGTGGTACTCTGAATCCCCTCCTCTCACACTCCCCAAAACAATGGTCTCTTGCCTCTTAGGCAGTTCCAGACTTTTTGCTGGACTCCCTCCCAGCTAGCTGTGTTGCAGTAGCCCCCTTCAGGCTGTGTTCATGCAGCCAACTGCAGTCCTCTCCCTGGGATCTGACCTCCAAAGCCTGAGCCTCAGCTCCCAATCCCCACCATCCTCAGCGGGTGAGCAGACAAGCCTCTCAGGCTGATGAGTGCTGGTTGGCACCAATCCTCTGTGCAGGAATCTACCCTCTTTTCCCTCTGCACCACTGTTGCTGCACTCTCCTCTGTGGCTCCAAAGCTTCCCCCCGCCACCCACCATCTTCACCAGTGAAGGGGCTTCCTAGTGTGTGGAAACTTTTCCTCCTTCACAGCTCCCTCCCAGAGGTGCATGTCCTGTCCCTATTCTTTTGTCTGTATTTTTTCTTTTTTCTTTTACCTTACCCAGGTACATGGAGAGTTTCTTGCCTTTGGGGAAGTCTGAGGTCCTCTGCCAACATTCAGTAGATGTTCTGTAGGAGTTGTTCCACATGTAGATGTATTTCTGATGTGTTTGTGGGGAGGATGGTGTTCTCCACATCTTACTCCTCCGCCATCTTGAAGGTCTCTGCATGTATCTTTTTGAAGTATGGTTTTCTTCAGATATATGCCCAGGAGTGGGTTTGCTGGATCATATGGTGTCTCTATTTTTAGTTTTTTAAAGAACCTCCATACTGTTCTCCATAGTGGCTGCACCAATTTACATTCCCACCAACAGTGTAGGAGGGTTCCTTTTTCTCCACACCTTCTCTAGCATTTATTGCCTGTAGAATTTTTGATGGTGGCTATTCTGACTGGAGTGTGGTGATACTTCACTATAGCTTTGATCTGCACTTCTTTAATAATTAGCATTGTTGAGTACCTTGTCATGTGCTTTTTGGCCATCTGTATGTGTCTTCTTTGGAGAAATGTCTATTTAGGTCTTCTACCCAGTTTGATTGAGTTCTTTAATTTTTTTTTGATATTGAGCTGTATGAGCTGTTTGTATATTTTGGAAATTAATCCCTTGTTGATTGCATTCTTTGCAAATATTTTCTCCCACTCTGTAAGTTGTCTTTTTGTGCTTTTTTTTTTCTTTACATCTTCCTTTGCTGTGCAAAGGCTTTTAATTAAGTTCTCTTTGTTTATTTTTGTTTTTACTTCCATTATTCTAGGAGATGGACCTAAAACTATATTGCTGTGATTTATGTCAAAGTGTGTTCTGCCTATGTTTTCCTCTAGGAGTTTTATAGGATCTGCTCTTACATTTATATATTTAACACATTTTGAGTTTTATTTTGTATATCATGTTAGAGAATATTTTAATTTCATTCTTTTACATGTAGCTGTCCAGTTTTCCAGCACCACTTTTTGAAGAGACTGTCTTTGTCATTGTATAGTCTTGCATCCTTTGTCATAGTTTAATTGACCATAGGTGTGTGGGTTTATTTCTGGGCTTTCTATCCTGTTCCATTGATCTACATATCTATTTTTGTGCCACTACCATACTTCTGGTTACAGTAGCTTTGTAGTATAGTCTGAAGTCAGGACACCTGATTCCTCCAGCTTCGTTTTTCTTTCTCAAGATTGGTTTGGCTGTTTAGGGTCTTTCGTGTTTCCATACAAATTTTAGATTTATTTGGTCTAGTTCTGTGCAAAATGCCATTGGTTATTTGCTAAGGATTGCATTGAACCTGTAGATTGCCATGGATAGTCTGGTCATTTTAATAATATTGATTCTTCCAATCCAAGACCATGGTATATTTTTCCTTCTTTAAATGCTCCAACCAAAAGACATAGACTGGCTAAATGGATACAAAAACAAGACCTGTATATATGCTGTCTACAAGAGTCCCACCTCTGGTCTAGAGACATATACAGACTGAAAGTGAGGGGATGGAAAAAGTTGTTCCATGCAAATGGAAATCCAAAAAAACGGGAGTAGCAATACTCATATCAGGCAAAATAGACTTTAAAATAAAGACTGTTATAAGAGACAAACAAAGACATTACATAATGATCAAAGGATCAATCCAAGAAAAAGATATAACAATTGTAAATATATATGCACCCAACATAGGAGCCCCTCATGTATGTAAATCATGTATGTAAAGCAAATGTTGACAGACATAAAAGGAGAAATCAGCAGTAACACAGTAATAGTTGGAGACTTTAACACCCCCACTTACATCAATGAACAGATCATCCAGACAGAAAATCAATAAGGAAACACAGCTAAATGACACATTAGACCAGATGAACTTAAATTATATATAGAGAGCATTCTATCCATAAGCAGCAGAATACACATTCTTTTCAAGTGCACAAAGAAAATTCTCCAGGATAGATGACATGCTGGGCCATAGAGCAAGCCTTGGCAAATTTAAGAAAATTGAATCATATCAAGCATCTTTTCCAACCACAGTGCTATAAAAAATCAACTACAAAAAAAAAACCTTCAGGAAAAACAAACATGTGGAGGCTAAACAATATGCTATTAAACAACCAATGGATCACTGAAGAAATCAAAGAGGAAATCAAAAAATACCTAGAGATAAAAGAAAATAAAAATATGATAATCCAAAACCTACTGGACACAGCAAAAGCAGTTTTAAGATGGAAGCTTATAGCAATACAAATTTACCTCAGGAAACAAGGAAACTCTCAAATAAACAACCTAAACTTATACCTAAAGCAACTAGAGAAAGAAGAACAAAGAAAACCTGAAGTTAGTTGAAGGAAAGAAATCATAAGGAGCAGAGCAAAAATAAATAGAAATGAAGAAAACAGAAAAGATTAATGAAACTAAAAGCTGGTTCATTGAAATGATAAACAAAATTGATAAACTTTTGGCCAGACTCATCAAGAAAAAAAGGAAGAGTGCTCAATCAAGAAAATTAGAAATGAAAAAGGACATGTTACAACCGACACCACAGAAATACAAAGGATCATAAGAAACTACTGTGAGCAACTGTATGCCAATAAAATGGACAACCTGGAAGAAATGGACAAATTCTTAGAAAGGTATAATCTCCCAAGACTCAACCAGGAAGAAATAGAAAATATGAACAGACCAATCACAAGTACTGAAATTGAATCTATGATTACAAAACTTCCAGCAAACAGAAGTCCAGGACCAGATGGCTTCACAGGTGAATTCTATCAAACGTTTAGAGACTATTCCTTCTGAAACTACTCCAAAAAATTGCAGACTAAACAACACTTCTGAACTCATTCTACAAGGCCACCATCACCCTGATACCAAAACCAGACAAAGATACCACAAAAAAAGAAAATTACAGGCCAATATCACTGATGAACATAGATGCAAAAATCCTCAGCAAAATACTAGCAAACCAAATCCAATAATACATTAAAAGGATCATACACCATGTTCAAATGGGATTTATCCCAAGGATGCAGGGATTTTTCAATATCTGCAAATCAATCAGTGTAACACACTACGTTAACAAATTGAAGAATAAAAACCATATGATCATCACAATAGATGCAGAAAAATGTTTTGATGAAATTCAACACCCATTTATGATAAAAACTCTCCAGAAACTGGGCATAGAGGGAACATACCTCAACATAATAAAGGTCATATATGACAAACCCAGGGCCTTCCTTCTTATTCTTGACAAGGTTGTCATCAATGCCAATGTCATTGAAATCCCCCTATTACCTACATAAAAATGAACAGACATTATAACTAGGAAAATAACCTTCCCCAAGAACATTAAACTATTCCCCAAAATTGAATCTTTTGTTTTCAGGGAGATGGAAATAAAATAATGTAGTAGATAGAACTTTGAAAATAAAAGTCTCTTCACCAGAGTGTATATCATTTTATATTAACAACAGGATTGTCACTCTTTAGGTAGGCATGATACACTGGAATACTTTTATTTCTTTCAAAGAGCAACATGATGGGAGCAGAGAAGCTGAGGAGGAAAATAGCCTTACCCACCAGATAGAAATTGGACATGAGAGGAGTTTTGAGGGAGGATTTGTTCTTGACCCACAGGAGAGCAAAGAGCAGGAACACCTGATGTTCCAGAGTTCAAATTTTTTCAAATCAACTTCTAACAACATTCTGGATAATGCTTTTACTGAGAATCACAGGTAAAGGAGCTTGGGATGTTAAAAATAACATCAGGATTCCCACAGCACAAGTTTTGATCACTAATGAATCCTCAGTCATCCAGGTGGCTGCCATTTGAGCCTCTGTGTTTTCAAGAACAGACAGTGTGGATTGAACCAGCCATGATCTGGGGGAGATATTCTTGCAATGAATTAATTCTATGGGAGAAAGGACCTCTGCTGATGCTGCCTCTCTCTGCTCCTCTTGGCATTTCACAAGGCAGGCTGCAGGTTCTTCCCCTGGAATCCAACCATGGCCTCATTCTTGTATTAACTATTTTAATTTTGTTGAAGAATAAAATGTTTTTTAACTGTAACTCAATGGACTGTGGGACTGTGAACTAGGGAAACTGAATGCTTACTATCAGGTATCCCTACTTTTTTCTCTCCTTTGGGTCAGGAGACAAAAGCCCCAAAGGAGAGTTCTCTACTGCAAAATGGTCACTTTAGAGGGTCAGGAATTTAGTACAATGGTGGGGCCATAGCTCAAAACATTAGTCATCTTTCTTTGAGAACTGCTCTCAGAGTTGGTCTATAATACTTGCAACTAAACCAGTCTATATCTTTGCTAAACTCATTCCTGGAATAAATATATAATATATAACCTACTCAGGTGGCTACTCTGAAGGGGGAAACTCTCAAAGTTGAAATATAAGTTCTGATGTGTTTGGTTAAAAAATATTAAATCATTTACTATATTGTCATACCTTCTATGTTAATTTGTCTTTATCTGTAACACAGGGTGGCTTATTATTTTAGATTCTGTTTTCCGTGTGTATTTCTTAATTTTCTGGGAGTTATGGACACACAGCCTGATGTTTCATAAGTCTTTGAAATGTATAATATTTGTTTCATGGCTGTATTATCCCTTCTGATGCTAAAAAGCTGCTGCTATCCAGCAGTGATATAATTTGATTCTCAGTATATTTCAGGTAAATTTGAATGCAAAAGGGTAAATTAAGATCTATTGCAAAGATATTTTATTTACCTATTTATCTACCTTCCAATTTATTGACATATCTATCTACCTCTCTGTCTATCTGGAAGCAAAGAAGGAGAGAGGGGAAGAGAAAGAGAAAAAAGAAGAGGAGGGAAAAGAGGATGAGGAAATAAATGAATCAAAGTCTTCAAGTAATACTTCATCTTAGAGCATGAAATTTTGATCTCTAATAAACAGTGCTTTCACACTTGAGGGTTTAAGTCTCAGAAAGATCCCAAATAATCTATATTTTCTATGAGCTTTACATGAAGAGAATTTTCCCTGTTATCCTATCTTCTCAAAGAAAATATCCTAAACACTTCAAACTTAACACAAGGTTGATAAGAGGACCAAAAATGCAAATAAAAATGCTCTACAAAGAATTCAGAGTCTCAAAGTTGATTTAGAAGCCCCTATTAGACTCAATTATCAGCCAAAAATACTTGAATGTCTTTCCTATTTAAGCTACTGAGTCTGTGTAGCCACTCATGCCCAGGGCCATACCCCAAACCTGGTCAATTACTGATAATGACACTACCAATTTCAAAGATTCCATCTCTGAACACCTTCTATCTTTCTAGAATATTCTCTTCAGTCTGTGTACTTTAATAATCCTTCCATCTATTGACCTAACCACTTTTACAGTGTCCATCCTCTCATGTCTCTTACCCAACTTATATTCCATGTCTCTTCATCTCCCTTTCTCCTGCATCATACTTCCTGGCGGAATCCGAAGGTGGTTACATCTAGCGCTCTAACCTCTGTGCTCCTGATTACAAGAAGCCATACATGGATATGAAAAATACACTGCCATGCTAACTGGTCTAATGTTAAATAATCACCACTAATTTCAAGTGGGTCATTATCATGCTTATTAGTCTCACTACATTTCCTTAGTTAATTCACTTTCCCTCTCTTCAATATAATTATTTTACACCTCCCCTCACTTTAAATATTCAAAACCAGCTCTCCAGCACCTTACTCTCAACTAATTTCCTTGCTTTTTTTTATTTTCCACCAAGAAAATATATTTTCTACCAAGAAAATATATTTTCTATTGCACTGGAAGTTGCTTTCATTTTGGTTTATTACCAACCAGCAAACGAATCATGTAAAGGGTAAACAAATGAGTAGATGTAGCTGTCCATTACCTCCCCAGTTCCTCTCAGAGATACTGTAAGTTTAGTTTAAAACAACCTTCATGGATTGTGAATCCATGGATTCATGGATCTACTAGGTTAGAGGAGCCCAGAAATATAAAGGCTCGATACCCTTTATCCAGGGAGCATCAGAGCAGTGCTCAAAGGTCTACTCCATTCAAATAAAGGATTTCTTTCACAACTCATTAGGCTCTGCCTTTAAAACACATTCTGAGTCTATTACCTTTACTGCACCTACATTAGTCCAAGCCACCATCATCTGTGAACCAGACTACTGCAGAAGCCTCCATTTTTATTCTTACCTGGCAGCCAAAATAACCCTTTGAAAGCAGATATCAGTGCATAGCCTCTATTGCTCACAACATTCCGATAGTTTTCCATTGCACTTGAAATAACATCCTAAATCATTATGATTAGTCATACATGATTTGCCCTGGTTGCCTTTCCATTGTCCATTACTCTTCTTCTCTCTCTGCTCTAGCTTCACTTCACTCCACTGGTCTTCTTGGTGTTGCTCAAACACTCCAAATATGTTCATGCCTCAGTTCTTTGTACCTGCTCCTTTAATCATTAATGCTCATGCCCCAGATTTTCACATGGCTCACCTCTCAATTAATTAAGATCTCTACTCAAATATCACTTCATCAGAAAAGTCTTCACTGGTAAATTGTTCAGAAGTGTTTCTGCACTCAAATACAATCACTGTCTATTTTCTCCCCCTGCTTCATTAGTTTTCTTAGCATTTATCACTACCTGATATTCTAAGTTTATTTACATTTGACTCCTCCATCAAGATGTAAGATCATAAGGGCAAGGACTATTTGATTAACCACTGAATTTCTTGCACCTAAAATAGTGTCCACCATGCCTTAGGTGCTTAGTAAAACATTTGTTGAATAAATGAACAAAGTATTAGAATTCTACTTATTGTCATATTTTAATCAAAACACTGTGATAGCAATTATCTTCCATTATTGTCCCCACTGATCTGTAGAGTAAGTGGTGCAGAAATGACTGTGCTCGTTCTTTAGGTAATGAGAACTATGTCTCAAGATTTAATAAACTGTCCAGGATCACTCAGTTCATGGTGGCAAACCCAGATTCCTGTCTCCAGAGTCCTAATCCAGTTACCACATTTGCCACTCTATGCAAGGCATAAATATGGACTGTAGTTTGATGAGCAGCTCCAGGTCACCATATAGGCCAAATGTTCTAGAATGCTATTTTGCATTAAAAACACACTCTTTACTCCTCTATGGCCTTTAAATATGGTTTTCTAGACAAAATATGATTACAACTCCCATTAGGAAAAACGAAAGTGGAAGTAGTCTTACCATTTAAAAAATATATACACTTTATGGTACCAAAGAGCATTTTTTTTTAATTTTATTTTTTCTTCCAGTTTTGAGATATAATTGATATATAGAACTTTAAGCATGTATAAGACCTCCTCTTCCAAAACAGTCTCTGCCATAGTCTCTTGTCTCTCCTGCCATGGAAATTTAATCTCAGAATATTTATGCTCCTTGATTTTTTGTGCAGGGCCCTCACCATGTACCTAGTTCACAAACACTTCTAATTACTGTAAAGTACTTTCTGCAATTTGATGCCACTTAGCCACATTTTCCTGACAGTTTCCGTAGCAAACTTTTCCTCAGAATTTCCTCATAACTGTCCAATGCATGAACATCCAACAGTTGTCAAAGCATGAGCTGTTTTCCACCTTGCTAGATGAAGTCATATAAACGTGATTCAAACAACACTTTTAGCTCAGCAATCGGCAATAGTTTTGGGGCCACCAGCATTTGCCTTCCTGCCATAGTGTCCTAGCGATTTCCAGTGCATTGTGGCCCAGGTGGTAGGCAAGGTGCCTTTCAGTGCTCCCAATAAAACATTGGCTCTCATCACTCATGGCCAACTTAACAGATAAATATAATTGAGGGCTGGAACAATTAAGAACCATAAAATTCTGTGACTTTGTCTTCCTACATAACCTGCTGCTGTGCTGATGTTCCCACACAAGATATCTGTCCTTTGTACTCAGCTTTACTTATAGCTCCCAGTGGGGAGTACAGAAATCATATTTTATATTTATAGCTCCCTCAGCATCGTGAATATTGACCTCTTTTTTGCATTTCTTACAATTAACATTCACTGTCTAACTGGTTCATGGATAACAGTTAACGCCACAGGACAAATACTGAGTGCATTCACAATTCTAAATATTATAATATAGAATTATGCTCTTTTGCCCTGTGAGTGGACTCTTCTAGTTAATATTCTGTCATTAGAGTCAATCTATAATTAATGTTTGATTTTAAATTTTGTCATGGGGAGGATGTTTAATATTTAGAAATGGAAGCTATCAAGGTAAAAATAGTTTTTTCCTACCACACACATTTACATCTGGACATCTAGAGAGAAAGTAAAGAGAAATCTCTAAACTTATTCTTATCTATGTTGAAATGTAGGCTCAGTCTCTGCCTCATAATAAAAGAGGTAAATTCAATGGAAGGAGATGACTTTCTATTATCAGGGAATAAGGCTCTGAAACCATTGGTGAATATTTGGGACTGTGCTCAAAATAATGGATATTCTTGCTTCATTATGTAGTGGTGGATGCCTCTATATTCACTGATCATTTAAGAATGATTTATTTATCTTGAAAGACTGCTCCTCCTTTCCTTCTTCCTAACTGAAACTTACATTTCATGGAAAGATTCCCAACTTTAGAAGAGATATAAGTAAAGAAGCGACCTCCAGAGTGGGAAGCAGCTGCATAACACAGGGAGATCAGCTCGGTGCTTTGGGTCCACCTAGAGGGGTGGGATAGGGAGGGTGGAAGGGAGACACAAGAGGGAGGAGACATGGGGATATATGTATATGTATAGCTGATTCACTTGGCTATAAAGCAGAAACTAACACACCATTCTAAAGAAATTATACTCCAATAAAGATGTTAAAAAAAAAAAAGAAGAAGCAAACTCCAGAGTTGCTTAGCAACTGGAGCAGTTTAGCAACTGGAAGTTTTGCATCTTCAAGTTAATCTGGCCAACACTTTCTTTTCATAGGTGAGGAGACTGAGGCCTGGAAGGATGCAGTGACTTTTGTTGTCACTCATGTTTTATGATCTTTCTCTTCCACCAAGATTTGGTTCAAAATCATGGTAAGATTAATTTCATTGTTTGTTATATAATAACCAAGCTTGACACAGTCAAATTCATACTGTTGAGGAATAGTAATATTCAGACAGGAATTTATATTAATTAAAAAGTGGTTAATAACACAAACCAGCAGACAAAAATTTCAAGTATGTCTTCCTCCATTGACTGAAGTTTCCTAAAGCAAAATTTTATAATTGCCAGTCCTTTATATTCTTCATTCATAGCTAACAAAATAAGAACGTCCTTGGTAATGTTCTCCTGCTTCAATTCTAGATGAATATAGGTGAAAGGAAGAAAGTGAAGGTTTATTTCTCCTATGAGGCTCATTCTGATCATTCTGATTTCTGATGTTTGGTATGAGACATTGCAACATCTAGCTAGGGTATATTTAGAATATTGAAGGGACTGAAGGTTTGGAAAAGATAGGATCAAGATCTCCTTGAGTTAATTTTTTCCATCTTTTCTCCCCTCCCCAACTTCCTAGCCACCATAAGATGTAGGTATTTACCAGGAAAGTTGTTGATGAAAGTTGGCTTATAAAATATTTTATTATGAATATATCAGGATATGTCAGCCTTGGGTGGCTCACTGCCCAACTCTCATGGAATTCTGGGCTTTCGGTGCCTGTAAAGTCCCAAGCATATGTGTCTTAATGTACCTAACCCGATTCCAACCATTCATATTGGTGATAGTGGCTAAAAAAGGAAATGGTTCTAGTTGTCAGAATGCATACAACGACTCTACTTCTGTTCAGGTACACAGTCTCATATCCCATTTAGTTGAACATAATCAGACAAATGAAAATTCTAAAGGATTTAAGAGAAAAATTCTCTTTTTATCACTATACCATTTAAATGTCATTTTGACATCTATGCACACACCTATGTGGCTTTGAAACTGAAAAAAAATGTCTACAAATTCCAAATATCTATTCCAAATATCTATTTTCACCAATGTCTATTGTGTTTAAGGACAGTTCTTACCTTTCCCATGAACCTACCAGAACCACTCACAATTCTCACAAATATTTCCCTTAAATGAACAGCAGAGCTCAAAATGACATTGTCTTTTAATAATTTTCGTAGTTTAAAACATTACTCCTTTGTTTGTTAATAAGCATTTCTTTGCATATCAGAGAGACCAGAATAATGCATGACAAATCTTATCTAACTATAGTTTACATAAATTATTTTTTAAATGTAGTTACTATGCTGATAGATATGTTGAAGAGAAATTAAAAAAAAAAATTCCCCTGGCTTACTGACAGTATTTTCTCATTTAAAGAATCATTACTAATTGTTTAAAACCCTTATATATACTTAAACTACAAGTTACATTGCTAAAATTAGTCATCTTACAATTCTTCATGCTTTTTGAGAAAAGGAAGGAATATAATAGAGTGGAAATAGTCTTAGAATTCTCAGGCATGCTCTCTAGTCCTAGCTCAACCTTTTATTAGCTTTAAAAACTTGGGCAAATTACTTATTTTTCATAATTTTGTATTATATTCTGATTTTAAGATTTCATGCAAGTATATAATAGTGAATTGAAACTCATTATTGGTAGAAATGTTGTCAGAAGCCCCCTTAGACACACGTTACACATACAAGACATAAACACATAAAACTACTTTCTCTGTCTCCTGATTCTGTTGGTCATTAATATTTAGGAACTAGAGAGGTCACACAGATAAACACAAAGGTTTCATGGATAATTGATCATTGACTTAAATTCTTCCTTAAAAGTCCTTCAAAGTATGTTCACTGTGTCATTCTATTATATTGTCAATAGCCTGTTTCATTGAAAAACTGAGAAAAATATAAAATACACTAAAATTATATAGAAGGAATGATTAAAATAAAATATTTGAGAGAAAATAAAACATATTAAATATTTTAGAAGAAATCAAAAATTTTGCCAAAGAACTATTCTTCCCTAAAACACCAGATACAGAAAAATTCACAGGGAAATTTTGCTAATATTCAGAGATCAAATGGCTCAAATATTGCCAAGTTATTCAGAGAATTGAGAGAGGTGGAAAATTTCCAATTTACTTTCTCTAAGGCCATTATTGCACTGATAATATTGCACCATAAAGCTACAAACAAATCTCACATGAATATTAATATGAAATTCTGAAATAAAATACTACATTAGTAAATGGAATTCAGCAACGCATGAAAGAAAAATGAGTGCAATTACATCAGGAATGCAAGGATGGTTCAGTTTTAGTGAATTTATTAATAAAATTTGCTGTTAGTAGAGATAACAGGAGAAAAGTCATATAATCCTTTCACTGTCTGTCAAAGGTATTCCAAAATAGTATGTGATGAAATTTAACAGACATATTGCATAAAAACTCTTAGTCAAATGTTCACAGAAATAAAGGGATTCTTCCCTATATATATATATATATATATATAAAATTTCAAACCAGAAACTAGAAACTTGTTTAAGAACAAAATATTATTTTCTAAGTACTAGTTGATACAATTACATGTAAGAAGGAAAAAGAAGTATAAAAATGTAAGAGATTATGATTACATGCAAATGGTATGATTATATATTTGAGAATTCATGAAATTAAGTAAAATTATTAACAGAAAAAAACTGTGTATTAGATTATAAAGTTAGTATTCAAAAGTAGCATTTTTCTCTAAAGACCCAAAACTAGAAAATATAATAGAAGAAAAAAAAATCTCATTGTAATGATCATGATATTTATAAAATACCTAGAAATAAAATTAATTATAAAAATAAGACCTATATAAAAGAAAAATGTTAAATGTCTACTGACTGAGAGACATAAAGGATTTGATATTTTTACAACATTGCATTTTTGTATCCCAGAAGAAGATAGAAAAATTCAATAGTGTAAAGCTATTATCTCTAAATTGAATTAAAAATATAATTTAGTACAAATTTTTTAAATGGCAATATTAATTTGTTTGGAAAAAGAAGACATCTTTATATGTTCATATAAAAAATAAGATAGACAAACAGAGAAGATATTTCTGAAAAAGGAGAATAAAGAAGTACCTTGTTATGTATTTTTAAGTCATATTAATTAAATTTTGATAGAGGTAAGTAGCATTCATCCATCTATCTGTCTGTTTGTCTATCTGGTTGTACTATATGAAATTGCTGATTGTGAGTCCTTTCTGACCAATGAAAATGGCAAGTTCATATGGCTCAACCTAATATGTATGTGGCATTTCAAATCAATGATGAAAAGATGGCAATTCACAAAAAAGGTGTCTAAATGCATGGAAACCAACTCAGCTGCATTTATAATTAATGAAAAGCATGTTTAAAAATAATATTTTCAAATGGGTAAAATACATTAAGTGTAAATATACATAGTGCTGTCAAGTATAGGGGAAATAGGGAATATATATTATTGGTGGCTATTTAGATTGGTACCAACTATTGGGAAGGCAATTCAGTAATATCTGTCAAATATGCAGTGTTTTTCCTTCAAATTTTCATTTGAAAAATGTATCTTACAGATACATTTGAACATACGTGCAAAAAAATCTGTGTAAAAATTAGTTGCTGCATGGATTATAATAGCAAAAAGTGAAAACCATTTTAAATGTCAATCCATAGGGGATAGGAAAAGTAAATTCTGAAGTGCGTATATTATGGAATGATATGTAGCCATTGAAAATTAGGTAAACATATATGTACCTTTATGTAAATATTTCTTAGGCATAGTTAAATGGAAAAAAGCAAGGTATAGAACAGCAAAGATGGTAGGTCCTCAATTGCGTAAAACATGAAAAAAGTGTGTGTGTGTGTATATATACATATGTATATATTTGTAAATATGCAGATCTCTGGAACTATACATTGAAATAAGGAATAGTGGTTATTTCTGAGAGACAGAGAATGAGGAAACTGGGGATTTCAAGTGGGAAGGAGACAGACTTTCATGTGATACCCCTTGGTACTGTTTACGTTTTTATGATATGAGTTAAAAACATCAATACTTTAAAAAACAAAACATATTTGTTATATAAAATTTTGGGAGAAATTTTGGTTTCATTTTAGCCATTATAAAAGTTTGATGTATATGTAGAGGGCAGTTTGTATTTCTATTACAGAATAAAAGAAGTTGACAAAAAATTTCAGTCTGGGAAATTAAACTTTGTCAATAAATATAACAACTAAAATATGTAACTTTTCTTATGATTACCTTTTCTCTAGTGGGGGCAGGACACAATGTCCCTAATGAGCAATAGCAAAATTATATACTTTTTTCTTGGTGAAAACCTGTGGGCCACACAACGTGCCTATTTTCTTGTATCCCACAAACATTTCTGTGGATAGGGTTATACTGTCCCAGGCTCATTCCCAAACCCTCGTATAAAATTTGTATTCGTCTTTGGAAAAAGCATATGAAGAAGAAGGCTGAATGATGAGAAATCCCTTTTTACATTTCTTTCTCACCCTGCAATAGTAGCACCAGCAGGGCTGAAAAATAATATTCGAGTCTGAAGGCACATTCGGTAACTACAGAGACCTCCTTTGATAATTCTGAAGTTATTTTAAATGGGGCCATCCATTTTGTCTGAGTCATACAACTCATCCAGGACCGAGTACAGTCATCTATTGTCGCCCACTGATCACCTGTTCCTCCCATGATCTTTGTGTTTGATCTCGGAGACATTAAGCAGCTTGGAGAGCAAAAGCATCATTGGGTACCCTGCCACCTGCCCTCGTCAATCGACTTGATGGAGAGAACCTTTTTATTTGCCATTTACCCACTGCCACAGAGGGTATACTGGGGTGAGTAGCGTATGTCTGAAGATTTCAGCAGGGGGTTCTGTCTGCAAAAAGATAACCAAGTTAAAACACAGAAAACGGTAATGCTTTTTTAAGCAAGGAAGTGATGTCAACCACCAGGTGATCCGCTTAAAGAGTGAAGTTCCACTAAGAGGCTTGTACAATTGCTTCATGGGATATCTCCGCTCTTTCCTTGAAGGGTCAACTTGGTCTGGGAGTTCCTCTCAATAGACTCAGCAGGTAGTGCCAACAACTCCCTAGCTTTTTAAAGAGCTCTATCTGCTTCCTTTTGTTCCCCCACTGGACTGTGATACTGAAGTAACTGCCTTGTGAAAGGAAGTCTATGCCAGTGCACTATTATGTACCCCTGCAGCTGGGGTCAACAGCAAAGAAATTGATGCTGGGAGTAGTAGATCGCTGGGGTTGGACACACTGCCCAGCAGCTGAAAGCTGGACCACTCTCAGGGTAAATTAGGTATTTATAGCGGAAAGCAACAGCAATAGCAACTGTAGAGAACTGGATCATACAAGCATCTCTAGCTTTCGCACAATGGAGACTTCTGCTCCATAGCAAGGGAGCACTAGAAAAGTCGGGTGCAACCTCGTAGAGTCATGGGTTAGGGTTGTAATCTAACATTCCCTGCCCCTATTTTTCTCAATAGATTTAAATGAAAACCAAGAAACTTGTGCAGTAAAGGATATTCTGTCTTCAAGTTTCTAAATCAAACTGAAAAATGTAAATTTATTTGGAATATATTTCCATTTGGAAAACAAAATTAAATTCATGCCAATGAAATTAATTATACTTTCTTTAATAATAGATATGTATTTGTTATATCAAAAAGGGTATTTGTAACATATTATATTATGCAAAATATCTAAAATCCAGTTTTTAAAAAATTAATTAAAAGGAATATGCATTTCTTATGTAACAACTGGACAAACTAACCAAGAAATTCAGACTATCCATTTTGCAACACAACCCAAGCTACATGGAAATGTGGTCCAGGTTTTGTCTCTGGCCTCTGGATAGTCTCTTATTAAAACTTAATCTCACATGTTGTGCTGAAGGAGGGAGACAGGAATTGAACTCTGTAAGTCTGGACTAGAGATCAATGAATGTTTTATGCAATAATTCTAAGAAAAGAGGGAAATGAGGGGAATTCTCCTTCACCATTGGCTTCGATACACTATTTGTCTGTAAGTGTGCACACTTCCCCATCTCACGTGGCTATCAACCTAGTTGAAACCTCATCAATGTTTCGCTAATTCTTCACTAAGAAGCGTCCGATCTCAGTGCCTTGATTTGGGGTCTAATATAAAATTTCTTACACTTTACATTCAAATATGTTGCCTGGAAATTCCTTTATGGATTTTCTGATTAAGACACTCAACAATGATTTTCAGATGCCACAACCTCTGTGCCAGAATGTCTGGTATGAAGAAATAGCTGACTTGTTTTAGGTCAATAAAAACATAAGTGTACACACACACATATATATTTTATAAGTCTATCTCTCTATCTCTATCTATCTATCTATCTATCTATCTATCTATCTATCTATCGATCGATCTATCCATTTTATGTATGTATGTATGCACGTATTAGAAGTGGTCACTGAAAAGAGAAACCCCTAGCTCAAAATGCTGACAAAATTTCTGTTCCCAGAGTCCTTTCCATAGATGGTCCATAGTCTTGATTCACCTGCCATTACTCTCCCAGTTTTACTCTGACTCAAGCATTAACAAATACTTTCTTTTTCTTGATTCTGCCTAGCAGAGCTGTGATATCACAGCATTTCTGATAGTAATTTTATTGAGAAAGCAAAAAGGCAGGCACAGTGAAAAGTTAAAAGCATTCTATTTCTAGTGGACAATCTTCGACCCTCTAGCATGAGTCTGCTGGTCCGAACTTACGAGGTTCTTTCCTGTACGTTATGTCTCCTGGTCATTTATAAGAAGCAGATGCCTCTTACCTCCTACCACAAGAGAGCAGCATGTAAATATCACATTGCTGCTTGTAGCCACCTGACACACATCTCCAGCCCAGACCTCACCTTAGAGTTTCAGCACCCTTGATATCCTCATTTTGAGGCCCATTAACCTTAAAAATTCATATTTCTTTCTCCCCACACTCTGCAAACTTCTCATTAGTAAATGAGGCCATTACCTAATTTCTCAGGCTAGAAACCTAAAACTTGATTTCTCCCATTCCTCCTTCACTGCTTATCCCAACAACGGATACACACATGTGTGCTCTTGCACGTGACACACACATACATGTCATTCTTCATCAAACCTGGGGATTCTATTTCAAAAACAGATTTTGAACTTGCCCCTTACCAAGTTCTCTGCTTCACTGTCTCTTACTTGGATTACTGAGTTAGTTTCCTAACTGGTTTTCACACATTCACACTCACTCTTTGGCATTTACAACCCTTCCTCCAACTGAGAAGTGAGAATGATCTTCCTAGATTAAAAGTGGGTCATGACATTCTTTTTCCTTCTAACCTTTTGCTTTGAGATACTTTTAGACTTGCAGAAGTGTTGCAAACATATACAACTCTTATTGTACAGAGCGTTCCCATAAATAGTTCACCAAGCTTCTTCTAATGTCAACACCTTACATAACTATGATACAATTATTAAAACCAAGAAGTTGGGGCTTCCCTGGTGGCGCAGTGGTTGAGAGTCCGCCTGCCAATGCAGGGGACGTGGGTTTGTGCCCCGGTCCGGGAAGATCCCACATGCCGCGGAGCAGCTGGGCCCGTGAGCCATGGCCGCTGAGCCTGCGCGTCCGGAGCCTGTGCTCTGCAATGGGAGAAGCTACAACAGTGAGAGGCCCGTGTACCGCAAAAAAAAAAAAAAAAAAAAAAAAGAGAACCAAGAAATTAACACTATTAACTAAACTAAGGACATTTCTGGAATTTCTCCAGTTTTTCTACTTATGTCCTTTTTCTGTTTCAGAATCCCAACCTCATAGCACCCTTCTCCTTTTAAAAGCTTACAAGGATTTCCTACAGTACTTAGAATAAAATCCAAATTTCTAATCATGTTTGAAAAAGCACCACATTCTTTCTGCTCAGCCTATCTTTGCAACTTCATTTTTCTAAATTCTGTCCTTTGTTGTGCTCAACCTTCTGAACATCTTTCATTTTCTTGAATACCCTGAGCTGTCTCACAGCTCAAGGCCTTTGCATGTCTGTTCCCTCTGCATGGGATGCTCTTGTTTTGGTTCTTTGAGCAGCTAGCTCCTCCTCTTCCTTTTTGGTCAGCTTAAATATCACTTTTACCAACAGATCTTAAAACATAGGTCCCCTAGGACATTCTCTGTTTCATCTGTTTGCTTACTTTTCACAGAGCAATTATTTTACATTTTGCAATTATTTTGTCAACTTACTCTATTTTTATCTTGCCCACTAGAATATAAGCTCTAGGAGAGAAGGGATCATATCTATATTAGTTTTCTATTGCTGCTATAACATGTTGCTACAAACTTTGCAGGCTATAACAACACAAATTTATTGTCTCATAGTTCTGTATGTCAGAAATCCAATGGGTTCAGCTGGTTTCCCTGCTCTGAGTCTCAAAGGCTGAAATTAAGGTATCAGCAGAGCTGTATGTACTCCTTTCTGGAGGTTCAGGGAGATAATATGCTTCTAGGCTCATTCAGGTTGTTTACAGAATTCAGTTCCTTGTGGTTATAGGACTGAGTTCTTGTCACAAGGGTCATTCTTATCTTCTAAAAGCCACCTACATTCTATGGCTCGTGGCCCCTTCCATCTTCAAAGCCAACTATAGCAGGTTGAATTCCTCTGATGTTTCAAATCGCTCCTACCTTCCTTTTCCAATCCATCTTCCTGAATTCAGCCAAGGAAGAGTCTCTGCTTTTAAGGGCTCATGTGATTAGACTGGACCCACCTGGATAACTCAGGATATTATTTGTTATGGACTGATTTTTGCTTCCCCAAAACTCGTATGCTCAATTCCAAACCTCCAATATGACTGTATTTGGAGATAGGGGCTTCAAGGAAGTTAAATCCTGCCACAAAGCTGGGGCCCTCACTTGACAGGCCTGGAGTCCTTACAAGAAGAAGAAGAGACATCAGAGATGTCTTTCTCTCTCTTTGAACACATACAGAGAAGACGTCATGTGAGGACACAGTGAGACAGCAGCTTTCTACAAACCATGAAGAGATGTCTCACCAGAAACCAACCATGATGGAACCTTGATCTTGGACTTCCAGCCTTTAGAACTGTGAGAAAGTGAATTTCTGTTGTTTAAGTCACCAGGTCTCTGGTATCTTGTTAATGCAGCCCAAACAGACTATTTACATTTCTAGGCCATTAGCCTTAATCACATCTGTAAAGTACCTTTTCCACATAATATAACATATTCACAAGGGATTAGATCATAGACATCTTCGAAAGATCATTAGTTAATCTACTATATATCTGTCTTTTTGACTGTTTTATCACCAGATCTAGCTCATGTAGGCATTAAATAATTGAATAATAAATGATTTGATATAATTTACTTGAAAATTATTTTAGGAAAGCCAACTGGTTTAATCCCAGACACCATAAAGCACCTCCTATCTTCTCCCTGTACTGATGCCTGATGTTGGTTTACCTCCTGGTGTGCTCTGGGCCTAGACCAGTAGATGGTTCAATTCTGTTTATCAGAAAAATTACGACAGTTGGAAAATGTTCTCAGTCTCTTGAGTTTACAGTCCTTGAAGCAGGGATTCCATCAAGGATATTTCTATAACTTTATTTCTTATATTGAGTGGCTACTAGAAACAATAACATGCATTTTGATGAAAAAAACAGAAATCCATTTTTCTTTAATGTAAATTTTCTTTGCTGTCTACTGTCTCATTCTCTGTGCAATTTAATGTCTGAGCATGCCACAGAAAAACAAAATAAAACAAAACAAAAACCATAACTTCTTGGTTAACTTTTGTTTGAGAAAAGCTTTCTATGCATCCTTTAGTCTTGGATCACTCCCTCTGAATAGGTTTTCACATTTCTTTCCTCCTCCCCATCTTCACTGCTGTAGCTGATGCCAACGTGGGGATTAAACACATGAACTGTAGGGACTGTTGCCTGTGCCAATCCTCTGGCATTTAAGTGTGTACAAGAAGCGTTATGAGAGCGACTGTCTCCTTGAACTATGAGAACAGTATGGTGAATGGGAAAAAGCAAATGTTTTGCAATCAGCAAACAAATTCAAAATATGGCTCTAAGCATGAATAGCGATACATCCCTTAAACTGTGTGAGCCCCCATTTCCTCATGTACTTCCTGTATCAAGTACCATGATAATGGTGCTTCCCTCCTGGTGCTCATGTAAGGATTAGTTCATGTAACCACCCCTTACTAAACTCAGAAATAATGTGGGAATAGAGATTTTCCTATACAGTTTTATATCCTTTGAATCCACAAACACACTCACAGCCTTACATGAAGTTGGGGTCAGCAGAAGTTATCATTTGATTTGGTCATGGGGAAAGAAGCTTGCTGATGATAAGAATCAGAAAAATTAGGTAGCTAAAATGAGTAAGAGAGGGAAAGTAATTTGTACAAATGTTGGGTCCAGAGGTCCAGAAGGGACGGAGGGCAGAGCCAAGGAAAAATTTTAACTAGCTTATCTCTTCCTGTGAGAAGGGAACTCAAAAGTTTAAATTGGGTTCTGACTCATTCTTCGCATCTCCATACAATATATAGATTTTAGAAAAATGAATAATGTAGGGTGGGGTGGGAGGAGGTGGAAAACAAGAGAGAGACAGAGACAGAGACAGGAGGGGAGAGATTTTTAACATTTTTTGCAGTTATTTTTCATACCTTCCCACACTCCTACAATTTCCATTTTAAAAGCCCTCAGCTTTTCAGCCCATTTAGTCTCATACTGCTACATTTTGTCAGGCAACACGAATCTCTGAGGTACTCTTGAACCCTCATTAAAAGAAGAATATGGAATATTAGCGATAAAAAGAATGAAATAATGCCACTTGCAGCAACATGGATGGACCTAGAGATTCATACTAAGATAATAAGTCAGACAAAGACAAATATCTTATGATATCACTTATTTGTGGAATCTAAAAATGATATGAGTGAACTTATTTACAAAACAGAAACAGACTTACAGACATAGAAAACAAACTTATGGTTATGAAAGGGGAACCGGGGGAGGAGGGATAGTAGGAATTTGGGATTAACATATACACGCTACTGCATATAAAGTAGATAAACAACAAGGTCCTATTGTGTAGCACAGGGAACTATATTCAATATCTTGTTATAAGAAGAAGAAGTTTTGAGATGCCCTTGTCATCAGGCCCCCCTACAAAGGCACAGTGGCAGGGAGCACACCTGGTAACAGGTGCTCCGAAGAGCCGCCCAACAGCGACATTAACAGACTCCGACCTTGGTCTCACCAAGGAGTTTTTCAGTCGCCACCAGCAAAGAAAGCTGAGTGGGGCTGTGAAGGAACTGGCAAGTTAAAAATGTCTGTTTTTCTCCAAGCAGTTTTGTGATAATGGAAGAAGAGATTATGCATTTTGAATAATAAGGCTTGCTGAGAGTGAGACTGATGCTCAGAGGTGAGGAATCTGTGCTTTCAGAGGAAATGAGCAGAAACTCTGGCAGCTAAGATGCACTAACATGTACTTTTGTTTTTCAAAAATAAGCTCGTGTCTGAGCTGAAGATCAACACCACAGGAATCAAAGCTCGCTGCTGACAGGTAAGTATGTTTAGAAGAACAGTGGTTTGTTGAAAGTTTTGAGGAGGGAAAAATAGAGATTATCTCTTTGAAATAAAAAGAGGAGGTATGTAGATTCAGTTGTTTTTCCTAGACTAAAGCAGCCTTCAGAACTAAAATTATTCCTACATAAGATCTTACCCCAAGTAGAATTTGGATGCTATTGCCATATATGTGTTGCTTGTTTAAATCTTAATGTTTTTCTTTTTAGGGATATTTATAATAGTTTTCATTGAGAGAATCAGGCCTCTGGTATCCCTCCTCTTCTCAGAATTCACATTTTCAATGATGTTAGCACTTGTGAATCCTTTTCATTCATATCTTCTGGGCAATAAAGGGAGGAATTTTACAAAATGTAACCATTAGGGCACTGAGCAGGTTAAAGGAAAATTCATCTTGATTCTAGAGAGAAGATCTAGATAAAAAGGTTAAGAAAAAAATTAAAATATAGGACTCATTAATAGTCAGGATTAACCTGTAGCCAACCCTCTTGCTTGCCATCCACATGCCTGTCAATGAATCAGCTGATACATGCACATGCGAATTTGGACTACCTGAGTCTTGGACTTGAGTCTTTCTTAGCAGAAAAATGGAAATAGCAACAAAACTCCAAAGTTCAAGTTCCAATATTCCCTTTCTTGTCTACTTCTTGTTTTACCTTTAATGATTTTAGATGGGCACCTGAAAGCCTGGACACCAGGGACAAATCACATGCAGTAGTAGCTCCATGCTGGCTCCAGAATTACTACTGTTCTCCTGAACTTCACTCTCAGGACCATCTGGGTTCTCTGGCTGGTACCCATTTGAACTTACCTCTACTTTAGAATGGCATCTTTCAAATTTGGGAAACTGGCTATTGGATTTCTTCCTGGTATGCACTCTAATTAATTCTTGGACCAACCCTTGGCTTTGGTGACTCTGTGTTTTATCACAACTGTGGATAAAAGGCGTGAACACTTTGAATCCTTCACTCTACCCTGTGGCATATGACTGGGATGGAGTCCCTCCTTACTCTTTTTAAGAAGGGAAACCATAGGGAGAATGAATAACGAAGTGGTAACCAGTGATGCCAAAAACTCGGCCTCTGTGCACTGGTGCCGAATTGAATCTTGGAGACAGAATTTTGGGTGAAGTAGAAAAGCTTTATTGCTTTGCCAGCCAAAGGAGAATACAGGGGGCTCGTGCCCCTCAAAAACTGTGTGTCCCAACTTGGGAGGATTTGGTGAAGAGTTTTATAGCAATGGTTCAAGTGTGGGGTTGCTGGTAAGGATTAGGGTGTGTGCAGGGCCTGCACTACTTTAATCTGGCCTCAGGTGGTCTCTTGATGAACTTCTCGAGGTTATCAAACTATGATCTTCTCTGGAATGAAGAATGCTAACACCTTCCATTTGTTGGGGATTTTAGTTCTGTAAAGAGCTCAAAGATATTGTTATGTGTATCCCTTGAAGCAGAACCAGGATCCTACCCCAAGGCTGCACTATTATTTCTTGGCTGCTCCTCCCATGTCTCTTCATCACTTCACTTCCCTGATTAGCAACTGTTTGAAAGGCTTTTATGCCCAGGAACCCCACAGGGTCCTGCTTGGTGACACCAGTATCCAAGGAACTCCTACTCTATGAGTGGATGAAGCTTTGCATTTTGGTCTTTTGTTTGCTTTTAGGATCTATAGGCTTAAACATATGTATTAACAGAGGAAAATTGCCAGAAAAGAACAGAAAAATTTAATGTGTGAGAGAAAGGGAATTATTAATAGAAAAAGATCCTAAAGGAGGCAAATGGGAAAGCATGACAAGAGGGACTGTCCTCCTGAAAAGAAGAAAAACAACTCTCATCTAATAGAAGAACAGAAGATGACAGTGCCTGAAGATGGAGAGAAGCTGTAGGTTGGGGAAGAGCACAATAGATGGCTTTATTTCCACTAGCCTTAACATTTCCTAGGAGTAGTGATTTCAAATTTGATATATGTGGAGACTGCAAAAGAATTCAGAATAATCTTGGATTAAATGTTAGCCAGTATGTTCCAGGTTTAATTCACTAGTGAGTAAAATGTTCCACAAAATCTGAATGACACAAGCCCAAACAGCATGATTTTCACTCATTTCCTGGAATATCCACACTAGTTACTTCTTCCAAAAGCACCAGGGAAGGGTCATGAAGGTCTGAGATGAGGACAGGGGTGAGGCATGAGGGTGTGTTCCCACATGAATGAGGATGCCAGGCTGATAGCTTCACTGCTGCCCCATCCAGACCACTTATCTTGAGGACTCCCTCCCTCTCCACCATGTTTCTGTTATCATTGCCAGCTCTTTCAGAGGGGTCAACCACAGCAAAGCTGATGGGCACCTGGGACGTGGTTCTTTTCAGCTGGTGATCTTGTTTCTCATGGCACACAGGTGCTCTGGGGTATGGGGGTGGAGAGGGGACTAGATCAAGAGAGAGTCAGACAGCCAGGCCCACCTCATACCACAGCTGGAACTACCAGCTACTTTATATTCTGTTCTTGCCACTTAGTCCAGACACTCAAACTTCTTGTCTTAGAACAATTTTCCTTGGGAATTTCATTGTCTGTCCTCCCTGAAGCACATTTATTCCAACAGAGATATATATATCTGTACTCAAATGGTAAGCTAGATCCTTATTAATGGGATTCTTTGATCCATGACAATGAAGGGATGTGGAAGTACATCTATCTCAGTGACCCCAGGCATGAAAACAAGTTCTTCAAGGACCACTCTTAGATTAGACTGAAAAGCATGCTGACTATACTAAATCTCAAAGGAGCACATTGAATTCATGGAATTTTTTGGGTGGGAGTCAAATGAAGTGATGTTATGCTTCATTTTTATCCCTCCTGGGAAATTCATCAAACTTTAAAAGGGTTAGGAATGAGGTACTTTCTTCTGAATTAATTGGATGCTTCACTATTATGGCAGTGGTTTTCAAACTATTCCATAATTCTTTATAAGTATCAGCTTAAGAACATGTAAGAACATTAAAATTCCAAGATCTAGCCCCACACGAGTTTAAAACTAAAATTTACACTCTTATTGTGTTCTGGAAAATCCCAAAGAAATTAACATTCTGTCAAACCATGCTGCCTCAGGTTTCTCCAGAAAAAGTCACCCCCCCCACCAATGAATTCCTAATTTGTTATTTTATAGTGTATGAAGAAATAGATCCACAATATAAGTTACTTTAAGGCCTTATATAAAGTTAAATTGCATACATATTTCATGAGAACTTGAAAAAATGCAGGGGTACAAAAGCCTGGCCTCTTATCTCAATTGGAGACAACTCTGAAGAGCCATTCCAACTCCAGCTCTATCTGTTGTCAGCTTTGGGGAAGGAAGATGAGTGATGCAAATGCAATTAGACTGGTATCTATAGGGCTTTCAACTGTATTTTTAATATTATATTTCTTAAGCAAAGTGGCCAGTACTCAGATGTTCATTCTATTACATGCTATACTGTTACCTGAAAACTGGGTTTACCTCTTGGTGGGTGTCAAGTCAAATGCACAACCAAGTCAAAGAACAGGAGAAGGAAGTATTTTATTACTTGCAACAAGTAAGGAGAACACTGGGGATATTTTCTAAAGCCGTGTCTCTCCAAACAGCAAAATTGGGGAAGTTTTAAGATAAGAGTGCATGCATATTCTTGAGGGGTGGGTATAGTCATCCAGGTAGAGTGAATCTTACCCGTGTTTGCATGGTGAAGAGGAGATGTCAGCATAGAACTGAGGCCAAGGTCATTCTAGATTGACATAGTCCAGGCCCTAGTTGATTGAAGTCCCGAAGACCAGCAAAGATCAGGATTATCAATTCTGGCTCCAGTTACTCTGGTGGTTGAATACTCAAGAGGGTCTAAACCCTTCAAAACAGCTCAAGAATGTGCTTCAGGCTAACCTTTACCTTTGAAAAACAACTGGGAGTCCTTGTGACTGATTTATTGTCTCTGATACGATTACATTATTTTCCTGGATTGATAATAGCTGTTTGTTCTTACATTCTTTTGTTCCCTTAAATTCATTAACTACTGAGACCTGTTCTTCTGTATGGTGGGCATTGTGGCCAGGCTTGTTTCACAAAGTGCCTTAGGCCTAAATTTCTCTTATGTCAAGAAAACTGTATCTGGTTCTCTTCCTCTGGACACTCCCTAACTTATCTGTCTACAAAATCTTGTGTATTTCTGAAATATTTAATGATAAATAAATAACTAATTTAAAAATAAACTGATATCAAGAGCTTGCACTCTGCAGTCGAACAGATCTAAGCTCAGATTCTGCCTCTCCATCTCATTTACTTGACAAATCATACCTCACTGAGATTCAGTTTCTTTCCCTATCATTAAGAATATAAATCTTGAGATTGGTTCAAGAATGCAGAGTAGAAAGATGTGTGCTCATTCCCTCTTGTGAGAGCACTGGAATCACAACTAACTGCTGAACAATCATTGACAGGAAGACACTGGAACTCACCAAAAAGGATACCCCACATCCAAAGACAAAGGAGAAGCCACAATGAGATGGTAGGAGGGGCACAAACACAATAAAATCAAATCCCATAACCACTGGGTGAGTGACTCACAAACTGGAAAACAATTATACCACAGAAGTCCACCAACTGGAGTGAAGGTTTTGAGCCCCAAGTCAGGCTTCCCAACTTGGGGGTCTGGCAACAGGAGGGGGAATTCCCAGAGAATTAGACTTTGAAGTCTAGTAGGGATTTGATTGCAGGACTTCAACAGGACTGGGGGAAACAGAGACTCCACTATTGGAGGGCACACACAAAGTAGTGTGCATATCAGGACCCAGGGGGAAGGAACAGTGACCCTATAGGAGACTGAACCAGACCTACCTACTAGTGTTGGAGAGTCTCCTGCAGAGGAGGGGAGTGACTGGCTCACTGTGGGGACAAGGACACTGGCAGCAGAAGTTCTTGGAGGTACTCCTTGGCATGAGCCCTCCTGGAGTCTGCCATTAGCCCCGTCAAACAGCCTGGAGTCTCCAGTGCTGAGTCACCTCAGGTCAAAAAACCAACAGGGAGGGAACTCAACCCCACCCATCAGCAGACAAGCAGATTAAAGTTTTACTGAGCTCTGCTCACCAGAGCAACACCCAGCTCTACTCACTACCAGTCCCTCCCAACAGGAAGCTTGCACAAGCTTCTTAGATAGCCTCTTTCACCAGAGGGCAGACAGCAGAAGCAAGAAGAACTGCCATCCTGCAGCCTGTGGAATGAAAACCACATTCACAGAAAGATAGAAAAAAATGAAAAGGCAGAGGACTATGTACCAGATGAATGAACAAGATAAAACAAAAAACAAACAAACAAACAAAAAACTAAATGAAGTGGAGATAGGCAACCTTCCAGAAGAAAATTTAGAATAATGGTAGGTGATCCAGGACCTTGGAAAAAGAATGGAGGCAAAGATTGAGAAGATGCAAGAAATGTTTAACAAAGACCTAAAATAAAAGAACAAACAAACAGAGATGAACAATACAATAACTGAAATGAAAAATGCACTAGAAGAAATCAATAGCAGAATAACTGAGGCTGCAGAACAGATAAGTGACCTGGAAGACAGAATGGTGGAATTCACTGTTGTGGAACAGAATAAAGAAAAAGAATGCAAAGAAATAAAGTCATCCTAAGAGACTTCTGGGACCACATTAAACACACAAACATTTGCATTATAGGGGTCCTAGAAGGAGAAGAGAGAGAGAAAGTACCCAAGAAAATATTTGAAGAGATTATAGTTGAAAACTTCCCTAAGGTGGGAAAGGAAATAGTTCAGAAAGTGCAGAGTCCCATACAGTATAAACCCAAGGAAAATCACGCTGAGATACATAGAACCAAACTGACAAAAATTAAAGACAAAGAAAAATTATTAAAAGCAACAAGGGAAAACTGACAAATAACATACAAGGGAACTCCCATAAGGATAACAGCTGATTTCTCAGCAGAAATTCTACAAGCCAGAAGGGAGTGACATGATATATTTAAAGTGATGAAAGGGAAGAACATACAAACAAGATTACTCTACCCAGAAAGGATCCCATTCAGATTTGATGGAGAAAGCAAAAGCTTTACAGACAAGCAAAAGTTAAGAAAATTCAGCACCAACAACCAGCTCAACAACTCTATGCGAATAAAATGGACAACGTGCAAGAAATGGACAAATTCTTAGAAAGTTATAACCTTCCAAGACTGAACCAGGAAGAAATAGAAAATTTGAACAGACCAATCACAAGCAATGAAATTGAAACTGTGATTAAAAATCTTCCAACAAACAAAAGTACAGGACAAGATGGCTACACAGTTGAATTTTATCAAACATTTAGAGAAGAACTAACACCCATCCTTCTAAAACTCTTCCAAAAAATTGCCAAGGAAGGAACACTCCTAAACTCATTCTACGAGGCCACCATCACCCTGATGTCAAAACCAGACAAAGATACTACAAAAAAAGAAAATTACAAACCAATAACACTGATGAATATGGATGCAAAATTCCTCAACAAAATACTAGCAAACAGAATCCAACAACACATTAAAAGGATCATACACCATGATCAAGTGGGATTTATCCCAGAGATGCAAGGATTCTTCAATATATGCAAATCAATCAATGAGATACACCATATTAACAAATTGAAGAATAAAAACCATGTAATCATCTCAATAGATGCAGAAAAAACTTTTGACAAAATTCAACACCGATTTACGATAAAAACTCTCCAGAATTTGGGCAAAGAGGTGAATTTACCACAACATAATAAAGGCCATATGCTACAAACCCACAGAAAACATCATTCTCAATGGTGAAACACTGAAAGCATTTCCTCTAAGATCAGGAACAAGAAAAGGATGTCTACTCTCTCCATTATTATTCAACATAGTTTTGGAAGTCCTAGTGTGAGAAATCAGAGAAGAAAAAGAAATAAAAGAAATCCAGATTGGAAAAGAAGTTGTAAAACTCTCACTCTTCACAGATGACATGATAATATATGTAGATAATCCTAAAGATGCCACCAGACAAGTACTAGAGCTAATCAACGAATTTGGTAAAATTGCAGGATACAAAATTAATGCACAGTAATCACTTGAATTCCTATACACTAGCAATGAAAGGTCAGAAAAAGAAATTAAGGAAACAATCCCATTCATCCCTACAACAAAAAGAATAAAATACACAGGAATAAACCTACCTAAGGAGGTCAAAGAGCTCTGCTCAGAAAACTATAAGACACTGATGAAAGAAATTAAAGAGGACACAAAGAGATGGAGAGATATGCCATGATCTTGGATTGGAATCAATATTGTGAAAATGACTATACTACCCAAAGCAATCTACAGATTCAATGCAATCCCTATCAAGTTACCAATGGCACTTTTTACAGAACCAAAACAAAAAAAAATCTTAAAATTTGTATGGAGATGCAAAAGACCCCAAATAGCCAAAACAATCTTGAGGGAAAAAACCAGAGCTGGAGGAATCAGACTCATTGACTTCAGACTATACTACAAAGTTACAGTAATCAAGACAGTATGGTACTGGTACAAAAACAGAAATATAGATCAATGGAACACGATAGAAAGCCCAGAGATAAATGCACGCACCTATGGTCAACTAATCTATGACAAAGTAGGCAAGAATATACAATGGAGAAGAGAGAGTCTCTTCAATAAGTGGTGCTGGGAAAACTGGAAGCTACATGTAAAAAAATGAAATTAGAACACTCCCTAACACCATACACAGAAATAAACTCAAAATGGATTAAAGACCTAAATGTAAGATCAGACAGTATAAAACTCTTAGAAGAAAACACAGGAAGAACACTGTTTGACATAAATCACAGCAAGATCTTTTTTGACCCTCCTCCCAGAGTAAGGGAAATAAAAACAAAAATGAACAAAAGGGACCTAATGAAACTTCCAAGCTTTTGCACAGCAAAGGAAAGTATAAACAAGTTGAAAAGACAACACTCAGAATGGGAGATTGTATTTGCAAATGAATGAATGGACAAAGCATTAATTGCCAAATTATATAAACAACTCATGCAGCTCAGTATTTAAAAAAACAAACAATCCAGTCAAAAAATGGGCAGAAGACCTAAACAGACATTTCTCCAAAGAAGATATACAGATTGCCAACAATCACATGAAAGGATGCTCAACATCACTAATCATTAGAGAAATGCAAATCAAAGCTACAATGAGGTATCAACTCATACCATTCAGAATGGCCATCATCAAAATATCTACAAACAATAAATGCTGTAGAGGATGTGGAGAAAAGGGAACCCTCTTGCACTGTTGGTGGGAATGTAAAATGATAGAGCCACTATGCAGAACAGTATGCAAGTTCCTTAAAAAACTAAAAATAGAACTACCATATGACCCAGCAATCCTACTACTGGGCATGTACCCTGAGGAAACCATAATTCAAAAAGAGTCATGTACCACAATGTTCACTGCAGCTCTATTTACAATAGCCAGGACATGGAAGCAACCTAAGTGTCCATGAACAGATGAATGGATAAAGATGTGGCATATATACACAATGGAATATTACTCAGTCATAAAAAGAAACGAAGCTGAGTTATTTGTAGTGAGGTGGATGGACATAGAGTCTGTCATACAGAGTGAAGTAAGTCAGAAGGAGAAAAGCAAATACTGTATACCAATACATATATATGGAATCAAAAAAGAAAAAAAGGTCATGAAGAACTTAGGGGTAAGATGGGCATAAATACACAGACCTACTAGAGAATGGACTTGAGGATATGGGGAGGGGGAAAGGTAAGCTGTGACAAAGTGAGAGAGTGGCCTGGACATATATACACTACCAAAATAAAATAGATAGCTAGTGGGAAGCGTCCCATAGCACAGGGAAATCAGCTCATTGGTCTGTGACCACCTAGAGGGGTGGGATAGGGAGGCGGGGAGGGAGGGAGATGTAAGAGGGAAGAGATAAGGGAACATAAGCGTATGTATTACTGATTCACTTTGTTATAAAGCAGAAAGTAACACACCATTGTAAAGCAATTATACTCCAATCAAGATGTTAAAAAAAATCTACAAACAATAAATGCTGGAGAGGATGTGGAGAAAAGAGAACCCTCTTGCACTCTTGGTGGGAATATAAAATGATACAGCTGCTATGCAGGACAGTATGGAGATTCCTTAAAAACTAAAAACAGAAGTACCATACGACCCAGTAATCCCAGTACTGGACATATACCCTGAGAAGGCCATAATTCAAAAAGAGTCATGTATCAAAATGTTCATTGCAGTTCTATTTACAATAGCTAGGACATTGACAGATGAATGCCCATCGACAGATGAATGGATAAAGAAGTTGTGGTACATATATAGAATGGAATATTACTTATCCATAAAAAGGAACAAAATTGAGTCTTTTTTAGAGATGTGGATGGTCCTAGAGACTGTCATACAGAGTGAAGTAAGTCAGAAAGAGAAAAACAAATGTTAACACATATATGTGGAATCTAGAATAATGGTACAGATCAACTGGTTTGCAAGGCAGAAATAGAGACACAGATGTAGAGAGTAAACATATGGACACCAAAGGACGAAAGTGGTGGTGTGGTCGTGGTGGGATGAATTGGGACATTGGGATTGACATATAAATATATACTAATATGTATAAAATAGATAACTAATAAGAACCTGCTGTATTAAAATAAAATTAAACTCAAAGAAAAAAATTAAATCCTATTATGCTTATTTACATAACTCGTACCTAGCTTTTTAAAGATGCTCAGTATATGTTGAGTTAAACACAAAGTTTTAGGGAAGAGATCAGTTGAACACAATGTTGAGATGATGGGTGTGCAAGTTAAATCAGAAAATTTCACTCACTGAGAGATGAGAGCCCTGTAATTATCTGAAAGCTTCGGTGCAGTGCAATAAGTGTGTGAATTGTAACTCAAAGGGTGAGAATAGGAGTAGTGGTCTCCTTTGGAAATGCTTTTTAGGGAAGTGTGTGGCTAAGGAAAATCCAAATTGCAGTTAGGATGAGATGGCAGCAGAACATCTGTAGAAAGGAATGAGCTTTTAGGAATTCAATTTATAACTTAAAAGCCTTTCCAGAGACCTGGTATAAGAGCTGGTTGAGAGAAAAATGGTCTATGGAATGAGAGTAGCAGTGATATAGATACACTACCAGATTTAAAATAGCTAGTGGGAAGCTGCTGCATAGCACAGGGAGATCAGCTCTGTGCTTTGCAATGACCTAGAGGGGATAGGGAGGGTGAGAGGGAGGCTCAAGAGGAAAGGGATATGGGGATATACGTATGCATATGGCTGATTCACTTTGTTGTACAGCAGAAGCTAACACAGTATTGTGAAGCAATTATATTCCAATAAAGATCTATTAAAAAAAGTATATGCATAAATTTAAAAGAAATGCATTTGAACATAAAAAAAAAAAAAAAAAAGAGCTTTCAGACCCCTGTTGAGGACAGGAATTTGAACACAGAAAGGCAAGTTTGGAGAACCAGGAGGACAGAAATGAAGAGTGGAAGGAGGGTTTAGGGATTTGTTAGTGCTGAAAGATTGGTAGGATCTGCATGGATCTGACTGGGAAGTGGTGTTAACTTTGCACCATTTTCCTCGAATATGGTCTGGAAATTTCCTTTCTTGACACTTTTTTGTCCCTGTTAGAACAATGCAGACATTCTAAGTTGAAAAACCTTAGTCCTATTAGATACCTTCTACTCTAATTTTCTGTGATACTAAAAGTAAAGAGAAACCTATCCTATCAAATATCTTTCAGGACACTGGCATAGCATCCTCTAACCTGACAGAGGTCTCTTTAGACTAGATACAGAGGTTCTCAACCCTGGCTACACATTAGAATCACTTGGGTGCTTTAAAATAATTCCTGTGCCTGGGCCCCCAACCCTCAGAAATTGTCAAATATTTGGGATGGAGTCCAGGCACAGTTCAATTTTAAGAACTGGGCAGGTGATTTCCAATTTGCAGCCAAAATCGGAAGATGTAGGTCCAGAATTTCTCAAATAATGATCTTCATGCATACAGCTTTCCAGGCCAGATCCCCAAACCATCAAATCAAATTCTTGGAATTTGGTGGCTGAATCTTGGAATCATAATGTTCTAATACACTCAACTAATTCTTATGGAAAATTATGGAGTGGTATGAGAACCACTGCTTTCAGACTGAAACATTCAGTTAATTCAGAAGAAAGTATCTCATTCCTAACCCTTAAACAGTTTAGATGGATTTTTCAAGAGAGATCAAAATGAAGCCCAGCATCATTTCATTTTGACTCCCACCCATCAAATTTCATGAGTTGAGTAAGCTCCTTTAGGAATTAGCATAGTCAGCACCCTCTTCAGTCAAACTGAAGGGTAGTCCTTGGAGAATCAGTTTTCAGAGATCCTTGAGCTTGGAGACAATAAAGGACTCTGGGTCCAAGTGGCATTTTGTTCTCTGATTTCTTTCCTCAAGGAAACATTTGAAGTCACACTGAGCCTTTACTATTGAGCACACACAAAAAAATCCTCTTTGTTGCTTAGTTGCTTAATTGAGTCTCTCTTCTCGTGAGACAATCTGTTACTTCCTAAAGACGAAGACTTCAAAAACACACACATGCCAAGAGCAGTCACATTTTGCTTAGGGGTCCTTGAAAGTGTAAGCTCAACTAGCAAGACCTGACTTGTCTACACTGAAATGACACACTCCAGCAACAAATGTTAATTTAACGGTAGAATTGTTGAAGCACCTTCAATAATTTTTTAAGCTTTATCTTTACAACAGCTCATGCAGGATAGCAAGCTCTAATATCTTTCTATACGGCAAATGTAGAACACAAAGTTCAGAGAGGTAAACTAACTTAGCTACATAAACTCAGAAACATAGTTGTGTAGTTGAGACTTGAACCCAGTTCATACTGAGACCAAAGCCTGGGCTTTTTCTAAAACAACACACTGCTCTGTGCGATTTAGCGAGGATTAGGTCCTGAGACTCACTTGCTGAGTTTCTTTGTATGAATCCTCAGAGTTTCAGTTATCCTATCTGTAAAAATGTGAATGTGTATTTAGACAGAGGAGTACAAACTGAAAACTCACATCCAAACGGAGGATTTATTTTATTTGGAAAAGTCAGGTTATGTATGCAGTTAGGAAGTGTGTGGTAATCAATACTATTATTAAGCAAATATTTCCACTTATCTTCCTCTGACACACAATTCAATTGCCCTTATTCACTCCTTAGGATTTATTTGTATCTGTGTGAGTTGCTTCGGCCAGTTAAACACACAGCAAATGTTTGAGAGCCAGTGCACAATTAGACTCATTCTTGTTTTTCCTCTGTCATGGCAAGTGACAGTGTTTGGGATGGTGGCTGCATTGTCAGTCTGGGTCCAGGAGTGAGGAATGTGGAACAGAGCCCACAGCCACCCCACAGCAAACATGTAGTCTTAGCAGAAAATAGTCTTATATTGTTACAAATTTTTAAAATGGTGGTGGTTGTTTGTTATAGCAGCCTAACCTCATCTGTGCTGAATGCTATAGAAATTACTGTCCAGTAGTGCGTTCTACATTACAACACCACCAAAAATAACGACAACGACCATAAACTGAATATATGTTGCATTTTCTTAGTGGTCGTTTGGCAGGTGGTAAGGAAACTGATATCAAAAGCTGGAAGGATGGTTTTCTATCTTATTCAATGGCAAACATTTGGTAAAAATATTATCTGCAGTAACTGGAGGAAGAAGTAGGAAAACAGAATGGTAATACTGAGCTATCACATGAAAGAAATGAGCTCTGACAATTGGCCAGTTTTCAAAAAGAAATAAAAGAGAAGAGAAAGAATAATGAAATCCATGTATTTGTAGGTTTGGAAATGACAACTGCTTCTTAACCCCAGCAACTAAAACATAAAATCAAAAGGCCTTTGAAAAACAAATATTGGTTAGAGCTCAGCCTTATTACAAGGATCAAATCAAGAGTATGATTGGACTAAGATGTCTCAGAGTACTGTTGTGGTATCCAGTAAATCCCTCAATTAAACAAAATCGCTCAGAGAAGAGGTGACAATGGCTTTTCACTGAAGCCTGCTGTACTTAAGGCACCCACAAATAAATCAAGAAAGCAAAAGTGAGAATCATGGGGTTGAGAAAGCAAACACACACAAACCGCACACATACATGAAAACATAATCTAGGGATTATAACTGGGAAAAAAAATGCAGGTAGTACTATTGTGATGGTTAATTTTATGTGTCCACTTGACTGCCCCAGAGAGTGCCCAGATATTTGGTCAAACATTATTCCAGATGTATCTGTGAGAGTGTTTTTGGATAAGATTAGCATTTGAATCTGTAGATGGAGTAAAGCAGATTGTCCTCCCTAATGTGAGTGGGCCTCATCCAATTAGTTGAAGGCCTGAATAAAACAAAAAGGCAAATCATCCCTCTACTAGAAGGGAACTTCCTCTGCCTTGAGCTGGGATATCTTTTTTTTCTGCCTTCAGACTTGAACTGAAACAATGGTTCATTCTTGGTGAGCTTGCTGGCTTTTGGGCTGGAATTTACACCGTTGGCCCTCCTGATTCTCAGGACTTTGGGTTCAGGCTATAACTACATCACTGGCTCTCCTGGTCCTCCAGCTTTCTGTGTGCAGATTGTGGGATTTTTCAGCCTCCATAATTGTGTGAGCCAATTCCTTGTAATAAATCCTCGTTCTCTTTACATATACGTCTTATTGGTTCTGTTTCTCTGGAGAACTATGACTAATACACCTAGTAAGTTCTTGTGAGACTTACAGCCAAAGAAACTTTCAGTATGTACTAAACAATCTGTGATCATATAAATATTAACCTAATCTTTGGGCCCTGAAACTTTCTGTGTTCAGGAAGTGGTCTGAGAAAGCTACTCACCCCCAAAGAGAGTGTATTCCCCAATGCCTATTATGCATGCGGATAAAGATAATAGGTGAAGAAGAACCTTTCAGAAAGCAGAACCAAGGGCTGCAGAGAGCAAGGGCCTTGAGAGTTTCTTCCAAGGAGTAGAATCAGTGTTTAACCAAAGAATATCCCCACCTTCAATGAAGGTAGTCCTTGCAAATATCTGCACCATGGAATTTCAGCATATCTATAAACTAGTGTTTTCTTTCCAACTCCTGCAATTTTTCATTGCAGGAGTGTTCATTGCTGTTGTTCTGCCCCAGCCCCTAGTGTGTGTTGATATGCGGAGGGGGCAGGTTTAACTTTTTAGTTCAAAGATCTCCAGATTGCAAGAAGACATCTGGGACTGAAATAAAGACTTCACAGGTCACCCAGAAAGTATGGACTTTTAGCTTGATACTTTGACAAAATGGGATTCTGGGGCTGTCTCCCTTAGTGATGAGAATGTATTTTTTTGTGTGTAAAAAGAATGAACTGAATATTTGGTGACATGAGGGGAGCCTGCATCCCCTCACTAAATATTTCTGTCATCACTTTCTGATACATGGTAAGACAGCACTTCCTCTGTTCTCTTCCCCTCAACTCTTACTTGGAATTAGGCATGACCATGAGCATCAAGTGGAAGTGCATGTGTCACTCCAGAGTAGCCTTTAGCTACTTTAGCAAGCCAGTGAGTGACTTGCCAAATTTTCTCTTCTCCATCCAATATAATGGATATCACATGCTAAGTGACTTAGATTTGGGAATTCTTTGTTACTGAGGCTTAACCCAGACTGCTGACTGCTTCACAGAACATGCACTCCCTCCAACTTATAACCAGCTGCTTCACTATTTACACTACCTATCTGGCCCTGCAAGGCATTAAGTTTGCAACTCCTGAAGACAATTTCTAAATTTTTCATCAATAAAATTCTGCATTTCTCACCCATTTCCCTCCCTCTGAGCAGAACTACATTCAAATTGAATTTGGACTCTATAATACGAAATTTACAAACTTTAGACTAAGTAATCCTATATTTCAGGCTTGAGTTCATTATTTACCAGCTATATAAACCTTGATGAGTAGGTTAGCCTTGATTAGTTGGTCTATTAAAAAAATAAAAGAAGATAAAATACCAGCCATACCTACTTGACAGCAAAACTAGTGAGGAAATAATATACATGAGAGCATATTACCAAATAAAAAGCACCGGGTTATTATTATTCTTGAATAATGACTCCTCACATTGCAAAGTCACACACACACACACGTATATATATATCTCAGAAAGCCCTTTTTCTTCCCTGTCAAAAATTCCTCGTTGTAGTTAAAACAAGTTTGTACTTACCCCATCCTCAGTGCAGATAAACTTGCTACTGACTTTCATAGATGTGAAGACAAATTCTCCTCAGAATTTCTTTAGAGTCCAAGTTATATTCTCAATCCATAGCCATCGAGGCCATTCCATATATAATATCATAATTTTCATTTATCAGTTTTTAAAAATTATTTTTTCTAAATGCTTGCCTGAATAACACATCTATATGAATTTTTTCTATCACATACTAATGACTGTTTATATCTCTATCATAGCACTTAACCCAATTTGCCTACATTAGAATCAATTTTCTATCTTCCACATTAAATTGTCAATCCTTTGAAAGATTATGTCTACATATATTTTTGTATGTATCCAGAAACTTATTCAATTAATAGATTGGATTTAGCATATTTAAATAAAATTAACAGATTTAAATTAAATTGGCATATATAAGCAATTCAAATTAAAAATCCATAATAGTATAGTAATATAGACATATATTATTATGCTATATGTGTATATACACATATAGCATATATACAGTTGACCCTTGAACAACGGGGGTAGGGGGTTAGAGGAGCCGACCCTCTGTGCAGTCAAAACCCTGCATGTAACTTATAGTCAGCCTTTCATAAAGGAGGTTCCTCCTTATTTGTCATTCTGAATCTGCAGATTCAACCAACCGAAGACTGTGTAGAATTTACTGTTGAAAAAAAAAATCCTCTTATTAGTGGACTTGCACAGTTCAAATTTGTTGTTCAAGGTCAACTCTATATAGTTATAATAACTCCATAATATTATATATATATATATATAATTTAGCATTATAATATAGGACTTCTAATAAAAATTATTTGCTACCAAGCGCATACTGATCTTAAAAAATGTTTATAAATCTTGCATAGCCTGTATTACCTCCCTAATGCCTCTCAGGATATGCACTTACAGTGTGGAAAGAGCACAGGCTCTGTAATTTACTGGCTATGAGGTCATGTACATGTATTTGGCCCTTTGGAGGGTCAGTTTACCTGTCTGTACAATTGACATGGTAATACCCATCTCATTGTCCTGCTGTGGAGTCAACTGAGAAGTAGACATAAAGCTTCTGCTGAATTACAGTAATCATCCAAATTTCATTTCTTACCTGGATTCATGAAGAGGATCTAACTTTCACAGTATGCTTTTCTCTCCAGGTATGGACTGGAAGTTTTCCCCCTTTGGCCCAATGTACTTTAATTTGAAAACCTGAAGGTTAAAAATGCAAAGGAAGCCTTGCCTTCTTTTCCAGTCTATAAAATAACAAGGAAAACCCTGAGTTGGAAGTGTAATTCAACATTTCAAATATCCTGTACTGCCTTCATTGAAGTAGCCAATATAGTTTAAAAAATTTCCCATTTGTCATTACAGTGATAATTAATAGATATTATTTTACATACAGAATATTATATTTTTGTATAAAGAAGTATATGTGTCAGCATACATGAATGTATTTATGGGAAAATGCTATATAAATGTAAGTTGATTTTTTAAAACATTATCATTTCATTATATTTTTGTTACTTAAGAATGATACACAGTCTGCATGTGCTTCCTCCTTCATTTGGTCAATACAAGTAAAAGCTTTTGCTTTTTGATAATATTGGCAAATATTATTAATTAACCACTTGAATTTGAGGTTTCTCTTCTAATGGCTTTGGCAATATCTGTTTCAGTTGTATCTGATAAATAAAACAACAAATGCATTCATTCAATTTTTTTTGCTGATGCTTCAAAAACAATATCAAATAAATCACCACTTCTAAATGTGTACTCTGAATGTCCAATAGTGACTTTTGCATCCCATCTGAGTTATGAAGGGTATATATTAAGTCTATTTCAAACAACAAAAATGTACTTTTCTGAGGAATAAATTTGTTTAATAACAAATTTGTTTAATAACTGCTAGCCAGGGCTGAAGATTAGATATTATTGCACTGTATATGTATGCCACATTTTGTATATCCATTCATCCATTGATGGGCATTTGGGTTTTATCCACCTTTTAGCTGTTGTGAATAATGCTGCTATTAACATGTGGTACAAATATCTGTTTGAGTTCCTGCTTTCAAATATTTGGGGTATATGCCCCAAAGTGGAATTTCTAGATCATACGCTGATTCTATGTTTAAGTTTATGAGGAAATGTCAACTCTTTTCCACAGCTGCTGCATCATTTTACATTCTTACCAGCAATGTATAAGGATTAGAATTTCTTCACATCCTCATCAACGCTTGTTATTTAAAACATTTAATAATAGCTATCGTAATGGGTGTGAAGTGACAATTTAGATGATTTTTGAATAATACAGGTTTAAATGTTAACTGATTGGGCTAAGAGTTATGAGGATATGCAACATTTTTCACCAGACCCACAAAGATCCTTTGAGCTCCAGAACATTTGATTACAGTCTGGTTATGCTCTTCAGATTTGAATGCACTTCAGATATAATATCCTAAATACTCACTCCCCCATTTACCTTTCTCTCTTCCTTAATAGTTTGTGCCTCTGTTAAGGCCATGAATATTATGATGAGAAGAAATACAGGCTGGCCCATGGCCTGACTTTAATTAATCACGGAGCTGTCCCTCTGGGCCAGGATATCACTGTAGCATCCTTCTTAGGACATGCTCTTAGCAGCCACTAGCAATTATTTCTATTTGGCCCTCAAGGTGCCTACCAGCCTTCCCTTTATCAATACAACTATCTCACATTACAGATGGAGAAACTGAGGCTCAGAAAATTGATCTTTTCACTACTGCTCCTATTATTAGTCTCCTTTTAAAAGATGAGGGACCCAGGCTCAGAGAGAGTTGAGATGCTTGGCTGAGATTGCTGAATTCCTGAATCCTAAACCAGTGATCTTCCTACCACCACAGGAAATTTCTGGCAAACATGGAGCTTACCTTTCTTCTTGATCCAAGATTAAAAGCAAGAAAAAATATGCCAAAACCACTTTCTTCTTCCTTCTGTAAGCCTAATGTCTTTATTAGGACACTAAAAGTTAGAACAAAAGTTCTGACTATAAATTTACATTTTTATTTTTGCTGACTTAATATTTGTTCAGCACAAGTTTATCTTGAGATTTTTCTACTAGTATTGTATTTTTAAGCCTCACTGTTTTCCTGTGTATTTTTTAATTTAACCAAATAAATTAAGACGATAGATATACCTGAGAATTGAAGCTCCAAATGTGATCTTCCATAACTTAAAAATATTGCAGTCTGGCCATGTCTTCTGAACTCCAAATATTTATCTTAGGGGCAATCTTTCTTTGCCTAGCAATACAGGTCCAAGCTTTAAGTTAGCAGACAACCAAACCCTACCAGGTGACTTTGGCCCCTGAGTGACTGACTGCCTTTAAATGGCCCATGTTTTATTAGAGTGTGTGATTAAAACATGAAGACAAGTAATAAAATCATGCCCAGGGAGACCATCTGAATATATGGTCTAGGCTCAAGAGAGGATTGATTTGGGTTCTACTAAAATGAATTATGGTGGGCCATAATGTAGGGTTGTTGTGCCATGAACCCTGTCACAGAGTATTTCCATATGGATTGCATCACTGTGTACATGAGGGATCACATCGGCAGATTCATATGTACCAGATCATACACCTAGAGAAGTTGCTCCTGCCAGTGGAGCTATCTCCTACCCAGCCTTTAATGAACAAGCTTTGTCTCTTCCTATAGTCTTCTCTGGCCCTCAGGCTGGGTACAATATCTTTCTCTGTTCTCCCTTTGTGACCTGTGAGTATATTTGCCATGATTCTTATCACACTTCGGTGTAAATGTTAACTTTCTTGTTTGTCACACCCAGGAGATTGTGAGTTCCTTAAGAATGGGAAATAATTTTCATGAGCTTTTATATCATGAGTGTCTAACATAATAGAAGGTAGTCAATAAATATTTTCTGCATGAATGAATATAACTTGTGGACAAAATTCCATGGATTTATGTCTTAGTAGATCTTTTGCCTATCTCTATCATGGTATTAGGGCATGCCTTTATTTAATGACTTACCTGTCACCCTGCTATACTGTAAACACCTTTGGGGCAGGAACTGTAAGGCATTCATTCAGGTACCCCTGGTTCCTCTCCATAGTAATGATCCAATGGGGCATCATGACCTGCTGTCACCCTCCTCTCCAGCCTCATTTTATATCACTTCTCACCTCTTCCTCTATGTCAGGTTACACAAACCATCTCCCAGATGGTTCACTTTTGCTTCTGTATATTTACACTCGCTATTCCTTCTTTAACCCTGAACATTCCTCTCCACCTCCCTTACCCCTAATTTCCCTTTAGGTCCAGCTTAAACATCACATCTTTCATGTGGGCTTGCATCCCAACCCTCTTGGGTTGGGCTTGATGCTCCTAGGACTTGCTCACACCAGCCCTGGTGTTTGCCTGATCATCACCTTTATTCTGTTGTGTCATTCCTTTGGAATAGAACATCTTCCTTTCTGAACTGTCAAGTCCATGGATCTTGTGCTCCAATGATTTCCCAGCATCCACCACAGTGCCTGGCATCTATCAGATATATAATTAACATTTTTTGAGACATAAAAATTTCCCACAATCTGGCTCCACCCTCCCCAATTTGCCACATTTCTCATGCATCCCAACTTAACCTCTTTATTCCATAAAATTTACAGCTAGTTTTCTCCCTTAGAGTTCTGCCTGCAATGCCTTTCCACTTTTTCCTAACTCTGCTTAAACTCCATTTTCTCCAATAAATTTTTATTGGCTTCATCAGTACTCATTTATTGCCCGAACCTTAGAAATCTATTATATTATCACCTGCACCACATGGATTATTTCCTGAGAAAATTGCACCTAGTGTTGTTATGGAATGTGGCATTTGCCTCTCCAACCAGAATATTTGCTTTGGTAGCTTCCACTGTAGCGCTGCCTCTGCTCCATGGTGCTCCCTTCCCATGCCAGTTCAAGCTGGGCAAAATCAGATTCCATAAACACAGTCTTGTATTATAATAAAATGGTAGAAGAGAAACAGATGGTGTGAAAATCAACCTGTGAAATTTTGATTTTGATAGTGCAAAAGAAGCATCAAAGTAGTCATTGTGGGCCAAAAAAAAAATCAAAGAAAAAAACAGGATTTTATTGAACTTCTTTGCCCTTATTTTATGGTTTTATGTTGATTTTTTTCTCTTTTTTTTTTTTATGCTACCCTTTCCGTGTTTGAGGTCTTTACAGCTTTTTTTTTTTTTTTTTGCGGTACGCAGGCCTCTCACCATTGTAGCCTCTCCCGTTATGGAGCACAGGCTCCAGACGCGCAGGCTCAGCGGCCATGGCTCATGGGCCCAGCCACTCCGCGGCATGTGGGATCTTCATGGACCGGGGCACGAACCCACGTTCCCTGCATCAGCAGGCGGACTCTCAACCACTGTGCCACCAGGGAAGCCCCTACAGCTTTAAATCTAGCTCTAGTGTAGGCTTAAAACAAATTATCTTTGACTTCAATTTCAGACCATTTTAAACTCATCTGGTAGGTGGGAGACCTGAATTCTGGTCCTATTAAAGTGTCCCTAAGTAGCTGTGTGATTTTCTGCAAGTCACTTGTTCTCTCTGCCTCTCCACAATGAAAGGTGATATTGGATGATCTTAAATGACCTGGGAAAACATGGCACACCTTTCTAAGTCATTCTTTCACCATTCTCTTCTCTCATATTTATCATTCCACTCAGCTAGTGCAATTTCATTACTACCCCTCAGCCAGGTATTTCCCCAATCAGGAAAGCCATCTTGATCATTTTCCTCCAAGTGATGTTCACTTCCCCTACCCATCGTGATTCAAAATTTGTTCTTTCAAAAGATAACTAAGTGCCCCACAGGGATGCCAGTTATTTCCTCGTGCATAATTCATTTGATAGAATATTTAATTTGCTGATGTTCTTTCCTATAGACTTCTCTTAAATTCCCCTAAATCATAATCTCAAATTTTCGTTAGTTTTTTGTCTTCTAATACATTTATAACCTCTGCATAGTGTACACAATTACCTCCTAATAGTAAGAACCAGAACAGAGAAGCTCAGGCAAAATGATAAAGTTGGCAAAAAGGACTTTGCTTAAGCTTTGTACAGAGAAAGGATTTAGACAAGGAAAGGACTGACCTCTTACTTATGGAGGACAATGTCATGGTCAGAATGACAAAAAGCGGATATGTCCAACTCTTATTTTCTTTCTATACTCTTTGTTTAAGAGGCTGGGTTTTAAACTACTAAAGATTGAGCTGCCACCTGACATATCATTGGGAAGAAGGTAAGAAAGTGCCCAGTTGCATTAAATAATTAAGATTCCAGATTAAAATCAGTGAAATCACAGGGTAGAGAGGATGTAGGATTGCACATGTATTTTAAGTTACTGCTGAGAAATCATGAAATATGAGAGAGATAGGACAAGGAGGGAGGGGGCTGGCAGAGAGCAGGAAATGCATCAGAAGCAGCAGCACACCAAGAGAGCAGGAAAGGCAGTGGCTGGTACTGAGGACAATGCATTCTGGCTCCAGCTTGTCCAGATTTGCATCCTGTTTCTAGCATTCTAGATCTTGGCCTTAGGCAAGTGACTTACCTCCATGCCTCCATCTCCTGAGCTGAAAGATGGACATGGTAACAGTTAACTTTTGTTGCTTGATGTGAGCACTAAGTTAATAATGTTGCCGAGTTTGTAGACTAGCACCCACCAAAGGGTGACACTCAAGAAATGTAGACAAACATTTCTTTTTAACATAATTGTACGAAATTCTTGAGTAGACTAATAAATGGGTGGCATTTGAGTATTTGGGGAAGAAAATATTGATTACAGGGCAGCCAGAACCCATGTTCTTAGTCAAGCCTGACTACACTCATTGCTTCTTTGATGACACATACGATGGTGGATCAGTAGAATTCTACAGTGTCTGTCTACATTCAGCCAAGCGTGAAATGACGCTTCTCACCATGATCACATAGACACAATGGGGAAACGGGAATGTTTGAAAGTCCATTACAAAGAGATGAGGAGATAAAACAACTTCCCCCAAATCTTGTTGATTAATAAATTGCCATCAACCTGCAAGAGAACCTCTACCTGTAGAAAACAGGACTCTGTTCTTAGTCTCGTCTTATTCAAAATGCTTATGAATTACCAGAGCAAAACACAAAAGTTAAGGTCATTAAGTCTGTATCTTTCACCCAAAGGAGAAAGTTTTCATATAAAGGAAAACAGCCTGAAGATTTTGATTATCTGCAGTATTAGAGGAATTCCAAGATAGTTTTAGGGGTTAAATGTAAAATGCTACATTTATGGGAATTCCCTGGAGGTCCAGTGGTTAGGACTCTGTGCTTTCACTGCCGAGAGTGGAGGTTCAATCCCTGGTCAGGGAACTAAGATCCCACAAGCTGTGCATGGCGAGGCTAATAAATAAATAAATAAATTGCTACATTTAGATTGAAAGAGGTGAGAGGTATGGCTTGGCACCAATTCTGGTTTTCCAATGACCTAAAGTCTTAACATTAGGTAACGATACCACATATTTTTAGGACACTATCGGAAAAGCATTCTCCAGACAAAGGAAGGGGATACTCCCTCTGTGTTCTCCAGCCGTGGTTGGAACATCCCTGGAGAAGAAGTGGGGCCCAGCCTGTTCAGCACTTGCCATGTGCCAGACATTGTTTTGACCAGTGTACAGATGTTGATAAATTTAAGTCTGTGTCATGTTCTTGATGTGACATTTTAAAATGGAAGTTGAGAAAACACACAGAACCCACAGGAAGTAACTAGATGGTAAGGAGTTAGGATGACCCTCAGGGAAGTAAAGATGAAGAGAATAGAAATACCTTTAATTTATTTTTAAATACCATCATGGTAAAAAGAATTAGGATCAAGAGATGGATATAACAGTGAGGTCCAATTTAAAGAAAACGTTTTACGGAAACTAGAGAGAGCTCTCTGACCCCACAAGGGCCCAGGTCAAGCCGGAGAATCTCTAGTGAAAGAGATTTTGTGTCGGACACTGCTCCGGGTTAGGTTAGATGACTTCTGGGCTTCTTTCAATTCTGTATCCTGTGGCTCACTATTAACAAATGATTGAATACTATTTTTAAATTAAAAAAAATAAGATTTTGTGATTTATGACATTCAATCCGAGCCATAAAGTCTATTTTCACTCTCCAATGTTTTACCAGTTTCCCAAACCACAAATATCCTGTTAAGATAAAACACAATTTTCGATGAAAGAGAAGTGAAATAATGACCTAAAAAGGTATAATATCCAGGAAAATGTCCCTGGTAACCACTATTTTTTTCTTCAAGTCCATGAAGAAAAGAGACTTCAGTTCTAGCATTGTCTCTCATCTGATGCCATAAATACTCTGTCCCTGGGAACAGAGATAGGGAGCTGGTGTACTACGATCCTTCTTTGTGTTTTTTAATCTTTCATCTTCCCAGAGGCATGTTACTGAAAGGAAGTGATTATGTGCCATCAAGCACTTCTGGAATATCAAAATATGACTCTCCTTAACAGTCTTTTTCCCTCTTTAAGTGTACAACTCACAGAATTGTTTTTTGAGGTATGGATCCTTTACAAACTTTTCTCTTCACTCACCGTTTCCTTACAAACCCAGGGCAGAACCATATATTTTTAACTGGCTTCCCATATATTTCTGCTGTTAACTGTCACTTCACCCTCCTGATGAAAATGTTTGCTTCCAATGTCTTTTTAAGACAAATATGCTGCCCAAACTGTACCGGGTCTAAAAATTGTTAATAATTCTTCACTGCACATTTTTTTCTTCTAAAGCAAATGGCTTGTTGCAACCAATGGAAGCCTGATTCTATTTATAAGGAGGAAGCTGCTCCTCTTCTAGAAGATTTTATCATTCTTTGGCACGAGGATAGACCTTAGTTTATTGGCCCAAGATGATTTCAGCAAAATTGTGTCCACATAACTGCAGAAGTAATTAAGCTCACCTGGGGCTATCTGTCCTGCTGTCAAGGAATGGGGAAAAGTCCCTGATGCAATTTAGCGTAAGAAATGCTGACACTGACTCCTGGAGATAGTAGATAAGAGACATACTAGATCATGGGAGTCGTTTTCACTCCAGTGGGCCATTGCCATCCATTATGAAGTTGAGCCTAACTCTGAAGAGAGCAGAGTGTACTGAATTCAGACAGAAGCCACAGCTGCCAAAAGTTCTGTGTTCAAAGCTCAGCAGAAACCAAAGGAAACATGGTAACGTGGTTCAGATTTGTCAGCCCTTCTAGGCAGGGATAGTGTAGGATATCCTATCCTACACTATCCTGTAGGATAGTGGTGATACTACCAAACAAAACTTGGGTCCGTTTGCCCTCATGCAGTAAAGACAATCTACCAACACCAGGTTGTGATGAAGGAAAGTGCAGCATTTATTGCAGGGCACCCAGCAAGGAGTCCAAGTAACTAGTGCTGAAAAGGCCTGAACTCCATGAAGGCTTTCGGGGAAAGGTTTTTAAAGATAGGGAGAAGGAGGGTGGTTGCGAGGTGACTGATCAGCTCGTGGGCATTCTTCTGATTGGTTGGTGGTGAGGTAACTAGGGGTCAACATCATCAGTCTTCTGGTTTTCACCAGTCTGGGGTCTACATGCTTGTGGGCAGCAAACAGTTAACTTGTTCCACCTGGTGGGGTTTCAGTATCTGCAAAACAGCTCAGAGGACATGGCTCAGAATATTATCTATAGCTCTTGAGGAGGAACTAAAGGTCCTTGACTTTGTTTAATGGTTAAACTATTATTACTTTGTCTTGTTTGACTCTTTTCCCTTCTTCCTGCATTTTCTCACTTCTCTGATTAAATTTACTCTCAGAGAAGGCCAAAAGGTTACAGACAAGAGGTAGGAGGACGACATGGGGGAGGTCTGTTCCAGAAAAACCCCATACAGTCCTGCTCGAGTATAGTAAGAGGGTGGACAATGGGTCAGGCTGCCTGGGTTTGATTTCTGCCTAGGAATAAAGTCCCAGGTCTTTGTGATACTAAATGTCTGCGCTGTGTTCATCACATCAAGCTTCCTGCCTCTGTGCCCTTGTACCTACTTGAGAACCCAGAACATACTAAGCCTTCATTACAGCTGTGTAGAACAAGTGAAGAGGCCAAGATGTTGCATGGCCTATTAAAAATATCCCAACCTAGTTCAAGTCCCTGACCTCCACCCCTGCTGATAACTTTTTGTGACCTTAGAGAAGCCATTTTGGCTTTTGAGCCTTTATTTTGTGGCCTGTTAAGTGGGACTAATAGCACCAGCTCTAGTTCATGGTGTTCTTTGAGGATAACATGGCACCATGGGTGTAAAAGCACCTTTGATAGTATTTTTATTCCATTGAAGGCAGTAAAAGCTATTGGAATAAGATTACCAGGCATGGTGAGATCTGGATAGCAACCAGAGTTGCCAGTCTTCCAAATCTGACAAAGCCCAGAACAGGATAACTATGCCTCTGTGTGTCCCCTGCCCTAAGATGATGTGAGCAGGAAGTTTCTTGGCTGAGACAGTAGATACCTCTGCATTAGGAACATCTTCTTCCTGCTTCTCCATACAGGGCATATGGCAAGATCTTCCAGCAAAAAGACAATAATGTAGACACACCTAATATCATTGGTGTTTCAATCCTCAAGAGGAGGCATTTTTGGAAGAATGGAGGCAATTAGGCACCTTAAAAAAAATTGAAGTATAGTTGATTTACAATATTTTATTAGTCTCAGATGTAGAGCAGAGTGATTCATATATATATATATATATATATTTATTTATATATATATTCTTTTTCAGATTCTTTTCCATTTTAGGTTATTACAAGATATTGAAAGTAGTTCCCTGTGCTCTACAGTAAGTCCTTGTTGTTTGTCTATTTTATATATAGTAGTGTGTATTTGTTATTCCCAAACACCTAATTTATGTCTCCCTCCACCCCAGGTTTCCCCTCTGGTAACCATAAGTTTGTTTTCTATGTCTGTGAGTCTATTTTTCTTTCGTAAATAAGTTCATTTGCATGCTTTTTTATATTCCACATATAAGTGATATCATATATTTGTCTTTCTCTGTCTCACTTACTTCACTTAGTATGATAATTTCCAGGTCCACCCATGTTGCTACCAATGGCATTATTTCGTTCTTTTTTAAGGTTGAGTAATATTCCATTATATATATATATATATATATATATATATATATATATATATATACCACATCTTCTTTATCCATTCATCTGTTTTTGGACATTTAGATATCTTCCATGTCTTGGCTATTGTAAATAGTGCTGCATTGAATACTGGGGTGCATGTATCTTTTTGAAGTATGGCTTTCTCCAGATATATGCCCTGGAGTGGGATTGCTGGATCATATGGTAGCTCTATTTTAAGTTTTCAGAGGAACCTCCATGCTGTTTTCCACAGTGGCTGCACCAATTTACATTTCCCACCAACAGCGCAAGAGGGTTCCATTTTCTCCATACCCTCTCCAGCATTTGTTGTTTGTAGATATTCTGACGATGCCCATTCTAACTGGTGTGAGGTGATACCTCATTGTAGTTTTGATTTACATTTCTCTAATAATTAGTGATGTTGAGCATCTTTTCAGGTGCCTCTTGACCATCAGTATATCTTCTTTGGAGAAATGTCTATTTAGGTCTTCTGCCCAAGGCACCTTTTCTCATAACTGGTGGAAGGAGATGGGAAGACCAAAGGCCCATCATGTGCATGCCATGCTGCCATGCTCAGTGCCTCTGAGCAGTTACCTTCATAGTCAAAGCAGATTGAGTGTGGACTTAGGCACGGACATGCCAGGATCAAAGTTAGCGCCATGGGATTTTTATTCACTCACTCACTAATTAATTAATTGATTCATGCATTCAAAATATTTATGTCACCAGGTTATAGGCCAGGTACCATTAAAGTATGAATGAAATATTGAAATATGAAATATTAAAGAAAACAGCAAGAGCTCATCTCCTGTGGAACTTAGATTAGGGTAAATAGGCAACAAAGCAAGCCAACAATTGGATAAAAAAATATATTTCATATATGGATAAGGGCTGTGATGAAAATAAAACAGAAAAATGTCATAATATCAGTTTCACTATCCATCAAAGAGAACTCATGATATTAAATCTGCAGTAGTCTTGGGATGAATATACCAAGCACAGTGACTGGTACATAATGGGTGCTTAATCAATACCTGTTCCTTTAAACATTCTCTTTGATATGAATTCTGTTTTTTCCCTCATTTTTATAATATGAATGAAAGCAATATATAACAAAATTTGAAAGAGTAAAGATCTCAGAAGAGTGGTATATAGTCTGAAAGACACCAAACAAAGGAAAAAGAGTGATTGTATACATTTGACTTGCTGTCTGGAAGGAGGGAGGTGATATAGGTGGTCGCCTGTCATGAGTGTTAAGAACAAGCTTAAGTGTAAGCTGGCAAAATTACCTTCCTTTTCGTCATTGGGAGTTTCCCTGAGTCCTCCCTACTTGCCAGTAATGAAAGTCAACCCCCCACTTTTATCTCACAACTCTCTCCAAATCAAGTCCCATTGCTATGTATCTAAAAATCACCTTTATCAATTGTGATGAGGACAGTGGTGCCACCATTTACTGAGCACTTATTATGTGCTAGGTCTTGTATTTTACACAAACCATTTCATTAACTCTCAAAATAGCACTAAGAGAGGTATATATTCACCCCTTTTTATAGATGAAGAACTTGAGAAAGAAAGAGTTTAGGATACTTGACCTATCAAGGGAATAGCAAAGGCACTATGAAATTGTCTAGGAAATACTATGATAATCTTATCTCAATTTATCACCTTATTCTAGACTGATGCAACTACAGACCCCAATGCTTGCTCTCAAGCTTGGTTTCCACCCTTAGCTCCTAGCAGCTCCTGTCTCTGCCAAGTTTGTATCTCAGTTCTGTCTCAGTATCCACTTTCCTCCTACATCCCTCATATGGGCAAGTTTAAGCAAGGTTAAATTCACTCTATCCTTCATGCAAATTCCAAGGTATACAGTACTAAGGGATAAAATTAGGCCAATGTATAATTAGGGAGTGGTAGGGACTGTGGCATGGGAAGTACCTACCCCATCTAAATGGGGCAGCTGCTACTCAGCTCCAACTTTTTGTTCCTGTATGAGTAAACAAGTGTTATCAGTGAAGCTGGAACTTGGGTTTGCACTTGAAATACCTTTATTTTTTAAGACACAATGAAGTCCAAATGACCACAGTTATACACTCATAGGCTGCCAGGCTTTGAGCTCTGAATTTGATAATTCAAATTTCAAAATATTAGGGGCTTAGGTATATAGTTTAAACCCTTGATATGGCAAGTATGTCTTTATGCTTATAATATAATATGAAGAGGGAACTGACTTATTTATGGTTCCATAGCTGGTCAGCTGCACAGTTGAGACTTCACTCTAATCTCCCAGCTTTCGGACCAGTGGTCTTCCTGCAACACTGCCACTCACAGGCACCATTTTGTCAGGTACCTAAGACTAACCAGAAGAAACCTTCCACACTTTTGATTGGATTTGAAGTTAAAGAAGGAAAGGTAAGAAAAGGGTTGGATTTAGAGGGATTACATGATTGATTCAGCTTAGTATTTCTTAAGCTACTGTGTAATTGAAATTATCTTTATAATATGCTCACTCCTTCACAAGTACTAAACCTTTGAGGGCTATCACAATTCCTACACAAATCAAAAAATATTTTGTATTACATAGGGTTAAAAAATTAGCTGTGAGATTCAATAATGCTAAAAATCTCAATAGTGTACAATGTACTTTCTTATTGACACTAACTCCAATGCAGAGATTCATGGTTAGGTGGCTCTCCAGGCAGGAATTTCTCCAAATAGCTTAGGAACCCAGATTTCTTCCACCCTGGGACACTATGCCATCCTTACATATGACCAGTAAAGAGGCAGAGTCACATCTGGGAGACTTTTTTGGGGATTCAGGTTGGGAAAGGAGTACATCACTTCTCCCACTTTCCACTGGCCAGAACCGGTCATATGACCCACACCTAGATGCAAGAAGGGTGGGGATTATACATTTCCTATGTTTCCAAGAATAGAAAGAAATGGATTGGGAATAATATGATACTAGTTTTAGGAAGGAAAAAGTAAAAAAAAAAAAAGAAAAAGAAAAAAGAAGGAAAAGCCAGCATTATTCTGCACACATGATTTTTCCCACTGGAGACTTGGTTCTCTATGACTGAATTATGAGAATTAAGTTCTTTGGCTGGGAACAGAATTATTACTACACATGCACAGCAGCAGGTGAAATGAAAGAGACTGAAGATGAGGATGTTAAAAGCTTCTGTCAACTTCCTCCAGAAGGACTTTCACAGGTATGGTGGATCCAAGATTGCTATGCAATTCCCTGGAGGTTGACTATCAGTGGAAATGTTCCAGAAATGGGGAACCAAAAAATCAGAGGCCCTTCATGGCTTTGTCTCAGTCTCTTATAGAGAGTCCACTGTGAGAAAAGGCTATTTTCAGGGAATGAATCAATGTCTCTTTGCCTGACAGTTTTGCCTTGTAAAGACACTGTACTCTGTCATAACTTGGGAGGCTTGGGGTTTTGTTTTACAATTACAAATATTTTTCTCCACTGGTTTTTGAAGACAAACACTGATGTTTTTTCTGAGGTTGATAGAGAAAAATTAGTTAAGAAGTGAGGGAAATAAAATGTCCTACATGCAAATACAATGACTATAACCAGAGGGAAAACATCAAACATACAATGGTCTTTAATTAAGAATAAAACGATGAAGTAGACTTGTACAAGAATATCATCTTTGCAATTAATATTCAGATTAAGTCTCAAGCCTCCAAACACCCTCTAAATTGAATCACTTCCTACCAAATAATGTATCTATAATTCAGTTTATCCTCAAGAATAGTAAGCTGAATTTACTCTGATCTACCCTTATGTCAGGACATTTGGCTCACTATGAACATTTGTCCTCACATCTTTTTTTTCTGGATGCTCAGGCAGAAGCTCTCTGAACAATAGTCACAATCCAAATGCTGAGAATTCTAAAATTCAGAGTCAAGTATCTCAGAGCCTATATTAATCTACTTGGGCTTCCATAACAAGCACCACAGATTGTGTGGCTTAAACAACAGAAATTAATTTTCACAGGTTTGAAGCCCAAGATCAAGGTGTCAACAGTGTTGATCTGAGGCATATTTCCTTGACTTGTAGATGGCCGTCTTCGGCCATCTTCTCCCTGTGTCCTCATAGAATCTTCTTTCTGTACCTATCTGTGTTTGAATTTCCTTTACTCATAGGGACACCAGTAAAATTGGATTAGGGCTCATCCTAAAGACCTCATTTTAATTTAACTACCTACTTAAAGAAACTATTACCAAATATGGTTCACATTCTTGAGGTACTGGGGGTTAGGGCTTCAACATTTGAATTTTGAGGGTATTTAATTCAGCCTATAACACAGCCCCAGTTTTCAAACTCTGGAAAGTGTTCTATGAGTATTCTGGAGTGGGGACAGTTAAGATGTCAAACAGAAACTATGCATATGCTACCTTCTTGGAGCTTCATGCCACATACAATGCCTGAAGATATTCCCCTAGATTCTTTACTTCCTTGAGCTAATGTAGTCTCTTCTGAGTTAAGTGAGCTTGAATCTGGTTTACTTTTGCTTGGTACTTGAAGAAATCTGACCTTTTTACATACCATATTCATAGGGATTCCTTCAGGACCTCCTGAGTTTGGCCAAATTAAAGTTAAGTTATTGAAGGGCAAGCTGTTGTTTTTAAGAATCTAAATGGTTATCTGGCTCTCATTTTCATCAAGCTTAAGATTAAGAAATGACAAATTTGTAAGGCATATTTTACATGCCTTGTTAAACTGGTGGGATTAAGTGTGCCAAAAAATGTGCACATGTTTGATGTGAATAAAGCACAAAAAGCCCAGGTAGAGAAAGCATGCCGAATTTATGGTTCTGTAGGAGACTTTCTCTGTAATTATCATCTTAACATTAAAAAGCATAATATACAGTAATGCTAAAAGGTACACAGCACTAAAGTCACTGTGTCTTTTGACTCTTCTAGGAGGGCAATCATTTCTCCCTCCTGTCCCCACCATGCAGCTTTTCCATAGTCTGAGAGCATTCACAGCAAATGAAGTCAGTCACCCCTGGTGGGTTGTTTGCTTACTAATGTCTCTCAGGAGTGGACGTAGGAGGCACCCAGGAATGATTTCTTGCCATCCTGTTTCCAACAAGCCATCCAGGCTTCCTTCTGAGCAGATGTGGCTAATCATATCCACATATGCCAATGCTTCCAATTACTTGGAAATCGTAGTGGTCAACAGAGTCTTTTAAATGACCAAAAGCTTGGATTTTCTCCCCAAGGTCTTAATAATCTGAACTTGCCTTGAAAAATCCTAAGGGATTGGTGCAAAAGGATGAATAATAGCCCAAAGAAATTCTTTAAAAAAGAATAATCCCTGGAACATTTCATTTTTATTTACTTATTTATTTTTGGCTGTGTCAGGTCTTGGTTGTTGCGTGTGGGCTTTCTCAAGTTGTGGTGAGCCAGGGCTACTCTTTGTTGTGGTGTGAGGGCTTCTCATTGTGGTGGCTTCACTTGTTGTAGAGCATGGGCTCTAGGTGCGTGGGCTTCAGCAGTTGCAGCACACGAGCTCAACAGTTGCAGCACGAGGGCCCCAGAGCACACGGCCTTCAGCAGTTGTGGTGCATGAGTTCAGTAGTTGTGGCTTATGGGCTCTAGAGCACAGGCTCAGTAGTTGTGGTGCACAGACTCAGTCACTCTGTGGCATATGGGATCTTCCTGGACAGGGATTGAACCCATGTCCCCTGCATTTGCAGGTGGATTATTAACCACTGCACCACCAGGGAAGTCCCTGAAACATTTTAAAGTGCAGTAAAACTCTATGGAAGGAATTTCTTTGAGAAAGAGGGATCAAAAGGATAAAATGAGTCACTGAGTTTTTACCAGAGTATTGTTTGGGTTTCAATCATTTTTACTGAAAATGTCTACGTCCTTCATAAAGATACAGGTGAAGTTATTAGCACTTATGCCATTGGGTAGCCCTTTTTCAAGGATTTGAATAATAAATTCCTGCTTAAATTTTTCTTGTCCTTTCTCCAACACTTTCAAAATGTTTGCTTACTTATATATATTTTTTGACATTATAGTCAAAAGAGTAAAGACTCAAGAGTTTCAATATACTCAGTTCTGAAGCTTAAAAGACCCAATTCTGTCAAATGGACTCCATTCTATCTCATTCTTTTTATAAGAGTTCTCTTGAAATTTTATTAAACAATAATTTTCAGGACAAATAAGAGAAAGCACTGCTACATATGTGCCAGAAAAAAATACGTGGGACATGTAACATGAAAAGTAATAATTTAGAAATATAAACATTCTTAAATTTCTTATCTTGCACTGTGCTCTTGTATACACACTGTCACAAGTCCTTTAAGAAGTTGACAGAGGACAAATCTTAAATTCAATTTGTTACTAAGAATCTACTCAGCAGCAGAAATCATGGAAATAATAAGGATTGAAATCGGCTTGAAAAGTCACTTAATCTAGCCCCATCAGAACCTTGAATTCCCTTGATGCATTGCTGCCAAGAGGCTCGTCTCTCATGTCTGAACAGCAAGAGCACCCACACTCATTCTGCTGTGCTTCACTTTGTCTTTTTTGGTCTATCTTGTAAGCTCCTTAATGGTGGGGTACTCCACCATCAAGCTGCACAGTTGAGAAAACAGTCTCTCATTTGTTTGGACATATCAAACCTTAATAATTGTTTCTTGACTTGAGTCAAATGCCAAGCCTCCTGGCCCAGCCAAATAATAATATCTGAATTATTCCTCTTGATAATTGTGATAGGCAGAAGACTGGCCCCCAATGTCGTGTACACCTTAATCCTCAGAAATTTACATGACAAAAGGGACTGCACTGAGGTTACCGGATATTGAGATTGGGAGATTATCTGGATGGTTCAATCTAATCACAAAGGTCCTAATAAGAATACAGGAGGGTCAGAGTCAGAGAGAAGAAGATATGACAATTGAAGCAGAGGTCAGAGAGGAGAGATTGGAAGGTGCTTTGCTGCTGGGTTTGAAGATGAAAGGGAGCCATTACCTAAGAAGGCTGACAGCCTCTAGATGCTGAAAAGGCAAGGAAATGGATTTCTCTCTGGAACTTCCAGAAGGAACATGATAGTATATATAAGTCCATGCCACTCTCTCACTTCGTCCCAGCTTAGTCTTGCCCCTCCCGATGTCTTCAAGTCCATTCTCTATGTCTGCATCTTTACTCCTGTCCTGCCCCAAGGTTCTTCAGAACTTTTTTTTCCTTTTTTTTAGATTCCATATATATGTGTTAGCATATGGTATTTGTTTTTCTTTTTCTGACTTACTTCACTCTGTATGACAGTCTCTAGGTCCATCCACCTCATTACAAGTAACTCAGTTTTGTTTCTTTTTATGGCTGAGTAATATTCCATTGTATATATGTGCCACATCTTCTTTATTCATTCATGTATTGATGGACACTTAGGTTACCTCCATGTCCTGGCTACTGTAAATAGAGCTGCAATGAACATTGTGGTACATGACTCTTTTTGAATTATGGTTTTCTCAGGGTATATGCCCAGTAGTGGGATTGCTGGTCATATGGTAGTTCTATTTTTAGTTTTTTAAGGAAGCTCCATACTGTTCTCCATAGTGGCTGTATCAATTGAACTGGATTTTTTAAAAAAAGGATTAGGTAGTGCAAAGATAAGAAAAGGGAAAGATAAAATACAACCTTTTAATTTGTTAAGCTGTGTTATAGAAGTTATTTGCTATATGTACACTTTCAGATTAAATTTTTAAATGTAATAATAATAAAAATAACAACAATAATGATAATAACAATAAAACCATTGAGAAAGCCTGACATAGAAATTGGAACATAGTAAGAAACAAGTAAATCATTAGTGAAGTCCTTGGAAAATCTCTGTCCTCTACCCTGTTTTATTTGCCAACTCTGGTGTCACCCAATCTTCATTACTGCTGGCTCCTACTTCTCATATCCACAGAAAGGCCATAAACTGAGGTAGAGTGCCTGCTTCACCAACTCTACTGTTGCTAGAAAACCTCAGTTTTAGGCCCGACCCTCTAAGTTTGGACCTAAGATCAAGTCGCTCTTTTCCACAGACGCCCCTTACACGGAGCGGGTCTTTGCTCTTTAACATAACTTAACATGGTCTACAAGCCCGAAATTGATCCAGACCTGACTGACCCAGCCTAGGAAAGGGCCCAGGGAGAGCATTCATCTCTCAAAATATGCCATCTTGACAGACAAAACAATTCTAATTGCATGTGACTTTCTTCCTTGTCACCCTTCCCTACTACCCTCAATCCACCAATGCCCTAAACCACATAGAGTCAGGATGCTTGGTGTTAGATGTCAGAAAAACCGAATTCACAGCTGGCTAAAAGGAGATACCCTTAAACAAATTAGGTATGGGTGGATCCAGGTACTCAAACTCTCTCCAGTAATCTCTATCTTAAATTAACTCTGTTTTCCTCTGGGCTGGATTTATTCTTCACTAAGCTCCCACACATAATACCAAGAGTGACCACCAGCAACTCTAAGCAGAGGCTCCATCAGCTTAACCGTCCACGGAAAGACTAGAATCTAATCACTCCAGCAAAAATTCGTGGGACTACTCTCACTGGCCTGGATTGGGGTTGTTGCTCACATCCGAGCTGTGCGTCTGACAGGCTGAGAACATACCACCAACACCAGCTTGACAATGCCAGAGTCTGGGATCAATCCTTCTGAACCCATGGGGGCTGACACCACTGGTTTCCAGAATACAAAGCAGTGTACTGCCACCCAGAGGGAGAGGAAGGGAATCTTAGGAGACAAAAACAAGTGTTCAACCACACCTTCTCCAAAGTCACTTCATCTTTATCTTTGTTAGGCCTTGTTTAGTCCTTGGTCACTCAGCTTCTTTTTCAATTGGTTTGCTTGTTTATTTATTTATTTATGTCTATGCTATTCTGTCTTTTCTCCTCCTTCTCTGATTCTCTCTCTGCCTGTCTCCTTGTTCCTAATTTTCTGCCACCTATACCTCTCCTCCACTCTTTCGCTCTCCCAAACAATGTGGAAATGGACTCTTTCTGTCTGTAGTCCTCAGCTTCTTAATATACTATCCAACCCTGTTGCACTCTATACTTTACCTTTTTGGTTCTCATTTTGCTGGTCTTTACTATTTCGGCTTGTTCTTATTTGCTAAACTGGAAGCTCCATGAATGTGAAGGGACCGTATATTGGTCACTCACCCCTGAATCCCCAGGACCTTGCAGAACATCTGGCACATGACAGTGGCCCAAATATGCTTTGTTGAATAAATAAGCAAATGACCCCAGTGAAAACAGTTTATATAGATTTGGCAACATGCATTTTACTTTTCAAGATATATTCTCTTAATGAGCCCCAGGAGAAGAGAGAATAGGAAAATGAATAACTGAGGTCAAGACCAATGAATTCTTACAACCATCCTAAGGAAGTCATAATTTCAGGAGAAGTAAAAAATCAATAGCCATCTTATGGGAGTATAAATATCTACACAAATATGCAAATTGACCAGCTCAGTGTAATTGACTGCTAAAGATCTGATATAAAAACACAACTCTTTAGAGTGCCCCCATAAATTGCACATATTATTCAGTAGGACTTATGAAATAAAAGTTATGTTTTATTTATTAATTAAAAGTTGCCAGCAACTGGATGTCAATTAGTTTGATATAAACACAGAGAGACGAGGCAAAAGCAACTCATAGAATCCTGTACTTTTGTTTTTGTTTTTGCGGTACGCGGGCCTTTCACTGTTGTGGCCTCTCCCGTTGCGGAGCATAGGCTCCGGACTCACAGGCTCAGTGGCCACGGCTCACGGGCCCAGCCGCTCCACGGCATGTGGGATCTTCCCGGACCGGGGCACGAACCGATGTCCCCTGCAACGGCAGGTGGACTCTCAACTACTGCGCCACCAGGGAAGTCCAGAATCCTGTTCTTTTACCAACATGTCCATGCTGGTATTTGTAAAGACAATCATTTTAAATGAATTCGGTTCCTAAGTCCATTTTCATTTTATAAGGCTTGAAAATTTTCTGGTAAGTTGTCGTATAATTACAGGTATCTGGACCTTAAAACCTTAAATATTACCTCTCTAGTTCCTCTACTGGATGAAACTAAGTACAAAAAACCTGTGTTTTTTTAAGTGAACCTGTGGTTCACTTAAACAAATTAACTCAGCTTCTACAACATGCTGGACAAAATAAGCCTTCGGTTATCTCAATCATCCATCAGAAAGCTTACTTTAATCTTCTAAGAAGAGCTAAAGGGATGCATATACTCAATATGGTTTGTAATAACCTGTAAGGGAAGAGAATCTGAAAATGAACACACACACACACACACAAACACACACACATGTATATATATATGTATATATATATATATTTAGGCAATGAATCACTCTGCTGTACACCTGAAACTAACATGATATTGTAAATCAACTATAGTTCAAAGAAAAAACTGAAACTCTTTGTAAAGGAATAAAAAAATGCCTCTTAGGCACAAATTTCAAATTCATTCTGGTTAGGCTAAAAACAAAACTAGGTTAAAAAATTTAAAGGGAATTTGGAGACCAAAGCTAGTTCCAAGCTTCTGCTAAGCTACTAACTTTGTGATTTTGGACAAGTATCAATTTTTCTGGGCCTCAATTTCTTTATCTGCAGAAATGGGTGGGGAGAATCTCATAAGAAATCAAGAAAACAGTTATTAAACTTAATGTTCTACCTAAATATTAGTAATTAATACCAATAGAACATTGGATTCAGGGAACAAAAAACACACTACTCTCGAAATGTAAATTTATTATAAAGAAGCACACAGGGCAAAGTTAAATTCAAATGTTTTAAGACTTTTTCTGAAAAATAGAGGCATAGTTATACATTTATCTATATATCTACTTGGAGAAAGATATCTTTCATCCAAAATTTAAAACTGGAATTCACTATCTGTATAAACTTGCCAACTAACAAAATTTAACAAGTTATTAAATAATGTTGGGCATGTCTATTATAACACATCCCAAACCTGATAATAAATCCAGGTGGGCCTCAAGGAAATGAAGTAATTGTACTTATAAGATCACTTAGTCTGGTGGAAAAAGCACTGAAGTTCAAATCTAAAATAAAAATTTGAGTTTAAATGCTATCCTGCCACTTACTACCAGTAAGACTTCAAGCCAGTAATTTAACCTCTGAATTTGTTTCTTCATCTGTGAAATCTATTTCTTTTATTTTGAGGCAAAAGTTACTTGGAGGAGAGAATGAGGAGGTGAGTACAGTAAAACCAAATATATTATAGTTATGGATGATGGCAGAGAATGAAAATTCAACCAAAGAAGAAATAGGAACAAATGAAATGGAAACATAAATAATAATTCTACTCAAAGAAGACTTAGAAGAGTTGAAAAAGATATGAGTTACTGATGAAATATGTTAACAATTATGAAAGCAGTGTTAATGTAAAGGGTCCTTAACTACTCACATGATGATGAGTGGTTTAAATGCTGGATATAGGGAAGTAAATTATATATATTAGTTCATATACCATGTATAAAACGTATGTATATAATATGGGAAGTATTGATCATAAATGAAATCTATTATATTGAATGGCAGAAATGAATTAACTTTAAGCAACAAGTTTGTAAGTTTTTAATTAGAGGATTTATAAAGGTAAAATTATGTCATTAGATGAAGTAAAAGTCAAAGCAAGAAAATAAAATGATGTGGCCAGAACAAAAAGCATCTCCTCATATTGCTGTGGAAGACAAGTGCCTTGTGTCTTTTGAACACCTAAAAGCCATTTTTAAATCAAGATAAAACAAACTTTATGGAGCACTCTACTTAATGTCTAACATGTCACTATGTACTTTACATGTATAAACTACATCATAAAAGGAAATGGATACCATGTCCAAAATGAAAGAATAAACAATAATATAAGGAATGCTAAATGTTCTTACATATGCTCTCAATTATTTGTCAATATAATTTGCTGAGGTTTGGCTGGGTATGGGAAAGCATGAGTGTATTATATATATATATATATTTTTTTTTTTTTAAATATTTATTTATCTGTTTATTTGGCTCTGAGGGGTCTTAGCTGCAGGCTGTGTGCAGGATCTTCGTTGTGGCATGCGGGATCTTTAGCTGTGGCATGCAGGCTCTTAGTTACATGTGGAATCTAGTTCCCTGACCAGGGATTGAACCCAGGCCCCTGCATTGGGAGTGTGGAGTCTTAACAGCTGGGCCACCAGGGAAGTCCTGAGTGTACTATATTTTAAAATGCTTACTTCCACTCTTTGGGGTTATAAACAATAGGAATATAGATACAAGAAGAGCAAGTGAAATCCAGTATTAGTTTTATTGTTGGGCTGAGCCATCCCTAAAGAACAAGGTCTCTGCTATAGCTAGATGGGAGGTCATGGTGGGGAAATGAGGCCAAAGTGATGGTGTCTCCTTGTTTTTCTTTACCCTAATGTTGGGGGCCCACCTGCAGTGCTAGGTCTACAGAGTAGACTCTGATTTTCCCACCCAGATGCAAGTAGAGCAGCCATACCTTCCAAACTCTCAGGAAAGTGCAGAGCAAAACCAGCAACATTCTTCACTCAATAACCTTGTCCAGGTGTGCTTGTGGCTTGGCAGTAGAAAGTGGAGGTAGAGCACCCACCTCGCCTGAGTGACCCTGGTCCAAAAGAAGATGACATGAGTGAACAGTAACTTTGAATATCATAACTCTAGGCAAGGGTGAAACATGACCTAATGAAGGTGAATTTTTCATCTGTAGAGTCAGAACCTCTCTTGGTGATGACAGCAAGTAGATGGAGAGTTATGCAGAAGACACTTCCAGAGCATGTTGGCAGAGGGAAAAAAAAAGGCTTAATTTCATTCTCTGGAGACTAAGGTAGGAATGTGACACACAAAAGGGAGGGATGTCTTCTTTTGGAACCCATCAAAGTAAGTGATGTTACTCCCACTTTTCACAGAAGGAAGCGATGCTGAGAACAATCATGTGACTTGCCCAAAGTCATATATCTAATAAACTATGACATACACATGAGACAACTGCAACTAAAACCTAAACTGCTTGAAAATGACTAGAGTAAGAAGTTCAGAGAAGACAAATTAGTGAGATGCATTGAGCAAGGAAGGAAAAGCTAAGCTGGCATAGAAGCCTAGGGAAAAAAGAAGGAGGTGTAAATAGTGCAATTTCAGCACCAATGGATGGCATGGTTATTGTGTCATCAATACAAACAACATTTAGAATCTTTCCAGGTAAACAAGCACCCGAAACCCTTTGGAACTATCAACACTCCAGGAAATTAAAGAGCTAGAAACCTCAATGGTCATAACAAATACACACATGGTGACTTGTTTCCTCTACAGCTCACGGAAAGGAGATTAAGGAGGAAGGATGGAGATAAAGGGGACCTGGCAATACTCTGATACATTTCACATTGAAGAAGCCACTACTTTTAAAAATTTATTTTATTCTCTATGTAAGACAAAATCAAGGTTTCTTTCACTCAGATAGGTCTGAGCTTTTCAGGAGCTTTTCATAGCATTAGCTAATCAGACCCATCTAAATGTGGAAATGATCCTTGTATAATTGGGAGTCTCAAAGACATCAGGACAAATGGGAAACAACAGAAAAAGAAAAGTGCAGCAAATGTTCTATTAAACTTCCTTCTCTTACTTATAATTTAAAATAAAGAAATCCACTTAACATTTAACATGTAAATGATAGTACTCTTTTCAATAAAAAAGCAGTCCTCAATATTGTCATGGGAGAAAGGTAATATTTCTATAATGGTCATTTATATCATTTTTAATGCATACAAGTGGTACACTTATTACAGGAACATCACAGCAAAATATGTTATAATGAGAAAACATAGACACATTACACCCACAATCCATTTCATTACTATGATTGCTTTCAACGAATCCATATTTGGAGGAAACATCTTTCATCCTAATGTGTAACCCTTATGCTTTAGTACAAGGCAGTCCATGGATGACAGCAAAACAGAATTGTAAAACTAGAAAAATAAAGTGTGGCTGTCAAACTTTGGTTATGTATGTGATATCAAATTCTGAAAACAGCAACACACCCTTCCAGGGTCTTTTAGAGGCTGACGAGAGTCAGCATTCACTACTTACTTCTTGTGCCCAGCAGAGAAAGGTGAACATAATCATTGAGGAATTAAAGTGTGATATGAGCCTGGTATCACATCAGGGACCAACACTGACCTTCAAGAGTTCTGCAAACTATAGGTGGTGGTTGCATGTCAGTGTCTGTTATTCACCATTTGATTCCCCATACTAAATTCAGTCTCTGGTACATAATAAAAACCCCTTCCAAAAGTCTTTCTTGAATGAATGTTGACAAGCTGACTTGAAAATGAAGTTCACACAGAACTGCAGGGAACTAGTGGGCAGAGACCTGTGCTTATGGCTAAATGTAGAGTTAATGCCATATAAGAATGAGGTTAGAAGTATGTGTATGGAATAGGGCTGCTCAGGCATGGCAGAAGCTACTCTACTTAAGCCAATGGAACTTACGTCAACAAGAGTTCAAAGTCAGAAAGGAATGAGAAGTACAGTGGGTAATAAAGACCCAGGCAGACACCTCCAGAGTCTGTTAAATCCAATAAAAATGGACAGCATCCTATTCAATTTAACACGGGAACCTTTATTTTGTGTATTTACTATTTATAAAATACTACTACAACTACTGTACACAAAGACAAATGTAGTATGGGTTTTCCTCTCCCCAAGGAGTTATCAGTCCATTAGGATATACAGGCATTTAATTATTGACCTTACCATAAGGCAAATTGAAATATGTTCTCTTTAGAGGTTCATCCAAACCATGATGGAAGTTGAGAGTAAAGATTGATTTGATTTTGACCTGGGAAATCTAGAATGGAGATGACATCATGTAGGTCTTAAAGAATAAGAATAAATAATATCACCTAAAGATGCTGATGGGAAAATAACCATTTGAGGCTGGGGGAATATCATAATAATTTTTAACTTTTTGGGAGTTATAGACCCCTTTAAGAAGCTGACAAAATGCACATGTAAACTTGCATGTATAATTTACATGAAGTTACCAAGAACTCGTGGTTTCCATGAAACCCATCCTTAGATGCCTAGATCTGTGGACCCCAGGTCAAGAACTCTTGGAAGAGTAGGAGCAAACAGGCAAAGGTCTGAAAAGTGACTTGAGTATAACATCTAATGAAAAGTGACTTGAGTATAATGTCTAATGAAGCTGGAGAGGAAGTTTGGGGCCTGGTGAAGAAAAGTGTTGAACATCACATTAATGGTACAAGAAAGGAAATTAAATTTATATTTACCACTACTACTAATAGAATGGCAAAGCTATCACCAAATGGGCAGCCCTAGAAGAAGAATTTTGGTGCTAACAGTTAGATCTGCTTGACCTGATCAAACACCATCCTCGGTGGAATAAAATGAATGGGATAGTAAGTTTAGAAAAGTATATGAAGAGAGCTTTCTATGATGCCATTTTGCATTTTACCCAGGCCCTGCTCCAGCTATTCTACCAAAGTCCTTACAGATGGGTGCATTGGTGCACAGAATCATGAAGGAACTTCTTCTGACAGAGGAATTATGTCTGTCCTTTCCTGACCGTCTTACCCTACCAATTATCACCCTCTACCTGCCATTTTTACTCAGAAGTGGCTCTCAGCAAGCACAAAATAAATGTTTGCTAACTAATATTGAGATATTGCTGGTCAATTATTTGCTGACCTTGTTTTTGCAGGTGTACTTTTCCTGACCTTAGGGTTGTCTATTCATGCTCTCAGCTTCTGTTACATTTTTCTTTCTTTAGGTCAGCTGCCTACCTCTTTGACAACCTTACCCTGCTCCCTGACTTCTAGGATGATGGGCATCCAAGTTCATGGATGCTCACCTATACTTGGCTTCTTTCTTGATTGTGCTGCTCTGTAAGTCTATCCTCGTATTTGTTACCTGGCCTCTGATAACCCCCCTTAACCTTTACTCTTTACCTCTTCACTGTCTTCTCAACTTCGGTACTTCTTTTTCCTTTCTCAGTAACTCAATCCTGCTTTAACTCACACTCTGCTATAATGAGCAATAATATACCAGCACCATGGGTGTTTGTGCCGAGGCTCACCACAATGAAGAGATGTGTTTACTGCCAGGCAAAGTGGGTACACCTCTCATAATCAGATCCTGATGTGATAAAGGAGGACCTGGATTCCCCTGAGGGTGTACATGAGGTCTTCAAATGATTGTCTCCTTCCCTCACCATCTAATCTACATCCCCTTCATGCCTCTTGTTCCCCACCTCCCACTCTTCTTCATGTTCCATGTTTTATTTTCTTCATAACACTATCACTCACTAAAAAATTTATTATTTAACCTTTGTTCACTTGTTCATTGTCATTTCCTCTATAATGTATGTTCCATGCACACAGAAACCTTGTCTGTGTTATTTATCTCTAGAAGAGACTAGAAGAGTGCCTGTCACATAGTCTGCCAAAAAATTGTTGGACGGATAAAGTGAATGAGTAGACAAATGAATGGCTTGTTTGGAAAGAAGCTGACAATTCCTTTAATCCCATTCTCATCCCAACATGTTGTGACTGTGATATTTTCTATGGATATCCCCAAAGATGGGGATATCCTACACATAAATGTCCATTGTCACTTATTTTCCTCTTTTCTTTCTCTTCCTTCTGCATGTTACCATGCAAGCATTTACTTATTTTACTTGTTCATTTACATATTTTGCAGAAAATATAGATGTTTCATTTTGATGAAACTATAAAATTAAACAATATTTCACAACACTTTTCTTCATAGGCCACAGAGACCATCAGCTTGGCACCTCAGCTCTTTAAAAAACATAACATTTGGGGAAGGTCAGCTGCTAGCCAGTTAATCACATTGCCTTTAAAAGGTCCTCGGAGGTTATCTAATGCAGATCCCTCATTTAGCAGGTGAGCAAACTACAGTCCAGAAAGGTCAGGGATTGCCACCAACCACATGTCTATTAGTGACAGGGACAAGTCCAGAACACTGGCCAGCTGACTCTGAGGCCAGGGTTACATTTGACCTGTGCCAACAAATGAGGAAATATTATTGTTGTTTTATTGCCTATGGAGATCAGGTTAAGGAAGAGCTGATGCCAGCTGAAGACCTCGAGCAACAATGATTTTAAATCAGGCTGAACCCTGATGGAGGTTTATAAATGTTCAAACTTTATGGGCAATGGCTATTCAACAAACATCCATTTATATAGCATCTATTCTTTTCACATGTGCTATAAAGAGCACATGTGAAAAGTGCTCATGTGAAAAATCTTTATTTCTAGGACTTAGATAACAAAGGATAATATGGAATTTCACTTATGTAATTTGCAATAGATTTGCTTTCATCAGCAGGTGAGGGAAAAAAAACCATTTCTCATGAAATACCAATCAACATTTAGAAGCTCAATGCTGTTGTAAGTGAAAATAGCCATTGTTCATGTTCTGTTTCAAAGAAAAGTTGATTTTTAAAAAGGGCTTTTCATGAGAAGAAAATTGCTAAAAATTAGACCATTTTATGCGTAGGAAGCCATAAAAATTAGCCCACTTTAAAATCTGACTTTGTGTAAACTTGTATAATTGTGTCTTATATACATTATTTATTATTGACAGTTGAGCTGACAGCAAAAATGGTACAGACTAAGAAAAATCTATTCTATCTAAAAATCAAAAATGACAATTTATATTCTTTTTTCAAAAAGTGGAGGAGTGGTATACATTTTTTTTTAGTATCTTTATTGGAGTATTATTGCTTTACAATGGTGTGTTAGTTTCTGATTTATAATAAGGTGAATCAGCTATACATATACATATATCCTCATATCTCCTCCCTCTTGCGTCTCCCTCCCACTCCCCCTATCCCTCACCCCTAGGTGATCACAAAGCACAGAGCTGATCTCTCTGTGCTATGCGGCTGCTTCCCACTAGCTATCTATTTTACATTTGGTAGTGTATATATGTCCGTGCCACTCTCTCACTTCATCCCAGCTTACCCTTCCCCCTCCCCATGTCATCAAGACCATTCTCTGCATCTGGATCTTTATTCCTGTCCTGCCCCTAGGTTCTACATAACCTTTTTGTTTTTTTTTTTTAGATTCCATACATATGTGTTAGCATACGGTATTTGTTTTTCTCCTTCTGACTTACTTCACTCTGTATGACAGACTCAAGGTCCATCCACCTCACTACAAAAAACTCAGTTTCATTTCTTTTTGTGGCTGAGTAATATTACATTGTGTACATGTGCCACATCTTCTTTATCCATTCATCTGTTGATGGACACTTAGGTTGCTTCCATGTCCATCTATTGTAAATAGAGCTGCAATGAACATTGTGGTACATGAATCTTTGAATTACGGTTTTCTCAGGGTATATGCCCAGTAGTGGGATTGCTGGGTCACACGGTAGTTCTATTTTTAGTTTTTTTAAGGAACATCCATACTGTTCTAAATAGTGGCTATATCAATTAACATTCCCACCAATAGTGCAAGAGGGTTGCCTTTTCTCCACACCCTCTCCACCATTTATTGTTGGTAGATTATTTGATGATCACCATCCTGACTGGTATGAGGTGATACATCATTGTAGTTTTGATTTGCCTTTCTCTCATGATTAGTGATGTTGAGCATTCTTTCATGTATTTGTTGGCAATCTGTATATCTTCCCTGGAGAAATGTTTGTTTAGGTCTTCTGCCCATTTTTGGATTGGGTTGTTTTTTTGATATTGAGTTGCATGAGCTGCTTGTAAATTTTGGAGATTGATCTCTTGTCAGTTGCTTCATTAGCAAATATCTTCACCCATTCTGAAGGTTGTCTTTTTGTCTTGTTTATGGTTTCCTGTTGATTCATTTGCAAATATTTTCTCCAATTCTGAGGGTCGTCTTTTTGTCTTGTTTATAGTTTCTGTTGCTGTGCAAAAGCTTTTAAGTTTCATAAGGTCCTATTTGTTTATTTTTGTTTTTATTTGCATTTCTCTAGGCAGTGGGTAAAAAAAAGGATCTTGCTGTGATTTATGCCAGAGTATTCTATGTTTTCCTCTAAGAGTTTTATAATGTCTGGCCTTACATTTAGATATTTAATCCATTATGAGTTTATTTTTGTGTATGGTGTTAGGGAGTGTTCTAATTTCATTCTTTTACATGTAGCTGTCCAGTTTTCCCAGCACCACTTATTGAAGAGGTTGTCTTTTCTCCATTGTATATTCTTGACTCCTTTACCAAAATAAGGTGACCATATGTGTGTGGTTTTATCTCTGGGCTTTCTATCATCTTCCTTTGATCTATATTTCTGTTTTTGTGCCAGTACCATACTCTCTTGATTACTGTAGCTTTGTAGTATAGTCTGAAGTCAGGGAGCCTGATTCCTCCAGCTTGGTTTTTCTTTCTCAGGATTGCTTTGACTATTTGGGTCCTTTGTGTTTCCATACAAATTGTGAAATATTTTGTTCTAGTACTGTGCAAAATGCCATTGGTAGTTTCATAGAGATTGCATTGAATCTGTAGATTGCTTTGGGTAGTATAGTCATTTTCATAATGTTGATTCTTCCAGTCCAAGAACATGGTATGCCTCTCCATCTGTTTGTATCATTTTTAATTTCTTTCATCAGTGTCCTATAGTTTTCTTCATACAGGCATTTTTTTCTCCTTAGGTAGGTTTATTCCTAGGTATTTTATTCTTTATGTTGTGATGGTAAATGGGAGTGTTTCCTTAATTTCTCTTTCAGATTTTTCATCATTAGTGTATAGGAATGCAAGAGATTTCTGTGTATTAATTTTGTATCCTGCAACTTTACCAAATTCATTGATTAGTTCTAGTAGATTTTTGTGGCATCTTTAGGATTCTCTATGTATAGTATCATGTCATCTGCAAACAGTGACAGCTTTACTTCTTCTTTTCCAAATTGAATGTTTTTTTCTTTTTCTTCTCTGATTGCTGTGACTAAAACTTGCAAAACTATGTTGAATAATAGTGGTGAGAGTGGACATCCTTGTCTTGTTCCTGATCTTAGTGGAAATGGTTTCACTTTTTCCCCATTGAGAATGATGTTGGCTGTGGGTTTGTCATATATGGCCTTTATTATGTTGAGGTAAGTTCTGTCTATGCCTACTTTCTGGAGGGTTTTTATTATAAATTGGTGTTGAATTTTGTCAAAAGTTTTTCTGCATCTATTGACAGGTTCATATGGTTTTTCTTCTTCAATTTGTTAATATGTTGTATCACATTCATTGATTTGCATACATTGAAGAATCCTTCCATTCCTGGGATAAATCTCACTTGATCATGGTGCATGATCCTTTTAAGGTGCTGTTGGATTCTGTTTGCTAGTATTTTGTTGAGGATTTTGCATTCTATGTTCATCAGTAATATTGGCTTGTAGTTTTCTTTCTGTGTGACATCTTTGTCTGGTTTTAGTATCAGGATGATGGTGGCCTCATAGAATGGGTTTGGAAGTCTTCCTCCCTCTGACATATTTTGAGAGAGTTTGAGAAGGACAGGTGTTAGCTATTCTCTAAAAGTTTGATAGAATTTGCCTGTGAAGCCATCTGTCCTGGGCTTTGGTTTTGTGGAAGATTTTTAATCACAGTCTCAATTTCAGTGCTTGGGATTGGTCTGTTTATATTTTCTATTTCTTCCTGGTTCAGTCTCAGAAGGTTGCGATTTTCTAAGAGTTTGTCCGTTTATTCCAGGTTGTCCATTTTATTGACATATAGTTGTTTATAGTAATCCCCCATGATGTTTTGTATTTCTGCAGTGTTAGTTGTTACTTCTCCTTTTGCATTTCTTATTCTATTGATTTGAGTCTTCTCCCTTCTTTTTCTTGATAAGTCTGGCTAATGGTTTATCAATTTTGTTTATCTTCTCAAAGAACCAGCTTTTAGTTTTCTTGATCTTTGCTATTGCTTCCTTCATTTCTTTTTCATTTATTTCTGATCTGATCATTTTGATTTCTTTCCTTCTGCTAAGTTTGGGGGTTCTCTTTTCCTCCTTTATCTAATTTCTTTAGATGTAAGTTTAGGTTGTTTATTTGAGATGTTTCTTTTTTCTTGAGGTAGGTTTGTATTACTGCAAACTTCCCTCTTTGAACTGCTGTTGCTGCATCCCATGGGTTTTGGGTTGTCGTGTTTTCATTGTCATTTGTTTCTAGGTATTTTTTTATTTAATCTTTGATTTCTTCACTGATCTCTGGGTTATTACATAGTGTATTGGTTAGCCTATATGTGTTTGTATTTTTTACAGATTTTTTCCTGTAATTGATATCTGGTCTCATAGTGTTGTGTAGAAAAGATACTTGATACAATCTCAATTCTGTTAAATTTACCAAGGCTTGATATATGACCCAAGATATGATCTACCTTGGAAATGTTCCATGCACACTTGAGAAGAAAATGTATTCTGTTGTTTTTGGATGGAATGTCCTATAAATATCAACTAAGTCCATCTTGTTTAATGTAACTTTTAAAGCTTGTGTTTCCTTATTTATTTTCATTTTGGATGATCTGTCAATTGATGAAAGTGGGGTGTTAAAGTCCCCTACTAAGATTGTGTTACTGTCAATTTCCCCTTTTATTGCTGTCAGCATTTGCCTTATGTATTGAGGTGCTCTGATGTTGGGTGCATAAATATTTACAACTGTTATATCTTCCTGGATTGACCCCTTGAACATTATGTAGTGTCCACCTTGTCTCTTGTAATAGTATTTATTTTAAAGTCTATTTTATATGATATGAGTACTGGTACTCCTTCTTTCTTTTGATTTCCATTTGCATGGAATAACTTTTTCTATTCCCTCACTTTCAGTCTGTATGTGTCCCTATTTCTGAAATGGGTCCCTTGTAGACTCCATATATACAGGTCTTGTTTTTGTATCCATTCAGCCAGTCTATGTCTTTTGGTTGGAACAATTAATCCATTTACATTTAAGATAATTATCAATATGTATGTTCCTATTACCATTTTCATAATTGTTTTGGGTTTGTTATTGTAAGTCTTTTCCTTCTCTTGTGTTTCCTGCCTAGAGAAGTTCCTTTAGCATTTGTTGTAAAGCTGGTTTGTTGGTGCTGAATTCTTTTAGCTTTTGCTTGTCTGTAAAGGTTTGAATTTCTCTGTCGAATCTGAATGAGATCCTTTTTGGGTAGAGTAATCTTGGTTATAGGTTTTTCCCTTTTGTCACTTTAAATATGTCCTGCCACTGCCTTCTGGCTTGCAGACTTCCTGCTGAAAGATCAGCTGTTAACCTTATGGGGATTCCCTTGTGTGTTATTTTTCCTTTGCTCCTTTTAGTATTTTTTCTGTGTATTTAAGTTTTGATGGTTTGATTAATATGTGTTTTGGCATGTTTCTCCTTGGATTTATCCTGTATGGGACTCTCTGTGCTTTCTGTACTTGACTAAGTATGTCTTTTCCCATATTAGGGAAGTTGTCAACTAATCTCTTCAAGTATTTTCTCAGTCCCTTTTTATTCTATTCTTCTTCTGGGACCCCTATAATTCGAATATTGCTGCTTTTAATGTTGTCCCAGATATCTCTGATCCTGTCCTCAATTCTTTTCATTCTTTTTTCTTTATTCTGCTCTGTGGTAATTATTTCCACTGTTTTATCTTCCACGTCACTTATCCATTCTTCTCCCTCAGTTATTCTACTATTGATTCCTTCTAGTGTATTTTTCATTTCAGTTATTGTGTTGTTCATCTTTGTTTGTCCTTTAGTTCTTCTGGGTCCTTGTTAAACGTTTCTTTTATTTTCTTTATTCTATTTCTAAGATTTTGGATCATCTCTAGTATCGTTACTCTGAATTCTTTTTCAGGTACACTGCCTATTTGCTCTTCATTTGTATGTTCTGGTGGGTTTTTACCTTGCTCCTTCATCTGCTGTGTGTTTCTCTGTCTTCTCATTTTGCTTAACTTACTGTGTTTGGTTTCTCCTTTTCAGAGGTGGAAGGTTCGTCATTCCCATTGTTTTTAGTGTCTGCCCCCAGTGGGTTAGTTTGGTTCAGTGGATTGTGTAGGCATCCTAGTGGGGGGGGGGCTCATGCCTGTGTTCTGGTGGATGAGGCTGGATCTTGCCTTTCTGGTGGGCAGGACCGGGTCTGGTGGTATGTTGTGAGGTGTCTGTGACCTTATTATGATTTTAGGCAACCTCTCTACTAATGGATGGGGTTGTGTTCCTGTCTTGCTTGTTGTTTGTCATAGGGTGTCCAGCACTTTAGTTTTCTGGTCGTTGAGTGGAGCTGGGTCTTAGCGTTGAGATGGGGATCTCTGGGAGGGCTTTCACCATTTGATATTATGTGGTGCTGGGAGGTCTCTGGTGGACAAATGTCCTGAACTCAGCTCTCCCACCTTAGAGGTACAGGCCTGACACCCAGCCAGAGTACCAAGACCCTGTCAGCCACACAGAAAAAGAGAAAAAGGAAAAAAAAATATTGTTGCTCCCAAAATCCACTGCCTCAATTTTGGTATGATTCATTGTCTATTCAGATATTCCACAGATGCAGGGTACATCAAGTTGATTGTGGACATTTATTCCGCTGCTCCTGAGGCTGCACAGAGAAATTTCCTTTTCTCTTTTTTGTTCACACAGCTCCTGGGGTTCAGCTTTGGATTTGGCCCTACCTCTGCATGTAGGTCCCCTGAGGGCCTGTGTTCTTGGCTCAGACAGGATGGGGTTAAAGAAGCAGCTGATTAGGGGGCTCTGGCTCACTAATGCTGGGGGGAGGAAGGGGTTCGCCTGTGGTGACAGAGGTCGTCATGATGTTGCCACAGCCTGAGGAGTGATGTGTGTTCTCCCCGAGAAGTTGTTCCTGAATCACGGGACCCTGGCAGTGGAGGGCTGCACAGGCTCCTGGGAGGGGAGGTGTGGATATTGACCTGTGCTTGCACACAGGCTTCTTGGTGGCTGCAGCAGCAGCCTTAGCGTCTCATACCCATCTCTGGGGTCTGCGCTGATAGCCACGGCTCACGCCCATCTCTGGAGCTCATTTAGATGGTGCTCTGAATCCCCTCTCCTCACGCACCCCAAAACAATAGTCTCTTGCCTCTTTGGCAGGTCCAGACTTCTTCCCAGACTCCCTCCTGGCTAGCTGTGGTGCTTTAACCCCCTACAGGCTGTGTTCACGCAGCCAACCCCAGTCCTCTCCCTGCGATCCGACCTCTGAAGCCTGAGCCTCAGCTCCCAGCAACTGCCCGCCCTGGTGGGTGAGCAGACAAGCCTCTCGGGCTGGTGAGTGCTGGCTGGCACCAACCCTCTGTGCGGGAATCTCTCTGCTTTGCCCTCCACACCCCTGTGGCTATGCTCTCCTCCGAGGCTCCGAAGTTTCCTCCCTCTGCCACCCGCAGTCTCCACCCTCGAAGGGGCTTCCTACTGTGTGGAAACCTTTCCTCTTTCACAGCTCCCTCCCACTGGTGCAGGTCCTGTCCCTATTCTTTTGTCTCTGTTTTTTCTTTTTTCTTTTGCCCTACCCAGGTACGTGGGGAGTTTCTTGCCTTTTGGGAAGTCTGAGGTCTTCTGCCAGCATTCAGTAGGTGTTCTGTAGGAGTTCCACATGTAAATATATTTCTTATGTATTTTGGGGGAGGAAGGTGATCTCCACCTCTTACTCTTCCGCCATCTTGAAGGTCTCCAAGTGGTACCCTTAAGTTGAAATATTTTGTGCACTAATGTAGTTGGTAGGAATTAGAATAGCTGAGTTATCACCTTATCTTACAGGGTGGATAATAAAATGTCAACAAGCCTTCTAGAAGCAGAGTGCTCCCGAGGTGATGTCCCACATTTCCAAGAGGTGGGTATTATCAATCTATCTAATTGTGCTTTTATATTTACTTACGGGTTTCCTCAGCCTCCAGAATATTTTGCAGGATGTGTGAAGACACATCCTTATTTTTAAATTTATTTATTTAATTTTTTCATTTTTGGCTGCATTGGGTCTTCATTGCTGCATGTGGGCTTTTTCTAGTTGTGGTGAGCGGGGTCTACTCTTGGTTGTGCTCATGGGCTTCTCATTGGGGTGGCTTCTCTTGTTACAGAGCACAGGCTCTAGGCACTCGGGCTTCAGTAGCTGTGACACATGGGCTCAGTAATTGTGGCTTGTGGGCTGTAGAGTACAGACTCAGTAGTGTGGTGCACGGGCTTAGTTGCTCTGCAGCATGTGGGATCTTCCCGGACCAAGGCTCAAACCTGTGTCCCCTGCATTGGCAGGCAGATTCTTAACCACTGAGCCACCAGGGAAGCCCGACACATCTGTTTTTAATCACAATGCCAGCCTTAAGAAGTAGGAATGAGTTAGTAAAAGTCTCATTTCAGTTTGTGGAAATGAAGAACAAACAGAACACAGACTGTTGCTTCTTTATTAAAGGGACATGAAGGATGTAGATGGATGATTTAGATACTATAGGAAATATAGTTGATTTACAATGTTGTGTTATTTTAAGGTGTAAGCAAAGTGATTTGTTTATATATTATATATATATATATATACATAAATAATATAGTTCCTGTGCTATACAGTACGTCCAGTCCTTGTTTATCTATTTTATATATAGTACTGTGTATTTGTTAATCCCCAACTCTTAATTTATCTCCTCTCCCTTTACCCCTTAATAACCATAAATTTGTTTTCTATGTCTGTGGGTCTATTTCTGTTTTGTAAATAAGTTCATTTATATTATATTTTTTAGATTCCACATAAAAGTGATATCATAGGATATTTGTCTTTCTCTCTCTAACTTACTTCACTTAGTATGATAATCTCTAGGTCCATCCATGTTGCTGCAAATGGCATAATTTCATTCTTTTTTATGGCTGAGTAATATTCCATTGTATATATGTACTAAATCTTCTTTATCCATTCTTCTGTTGACAGGCATTTAGGTTGCTTCTGGGTCTTGGCTATTGTAAATAGTGCTGTAATGAACATTGGGGTGTGTGAATCTTTTTGAATTAGAGTTTTCACCTTTTCAGATATATGACCAGGAGTGGGAAGGATATTGTAGATTTTCATTCTGCACTGTTCTCCACCTAAGTGATGTCAATTATCTAATCAAAGATGTAACAATCCCTTTCTTTGTTATGAATCATCTTCTTTTCTTCATCTCTCCTCCTTTGAACTTTTCCTTTTTCTTCTCTGCATTTATTCAAAGAACCATAAAAATAGTTTTCTTTTTCTCTGAGAGACTGAATATACAAATAGACAATGGCCAGACCATACATGACAATAGATCTCTGACCCATAACCTCTACAGCAGCCAGTCCGGGAAGCCAACCACAATGTCTGCAGTAGTTCCCAGAACAGTAAGTACTTCATCAATGACTACCAACTTCCCTGTTCTTTGCCCTTGTTTCCAACTCAGGGCCAACTAGTAAAAGACAAATGTGTTTCCCAAATCATCACATGAGGTGCTTCACCTTTAGTCTGATCACTTCTAGTTTCCCCACACCAACAGGCTGCAATCAGTGCATACCTGAGGCCTTATCCCCCTTTTTCCACTATAAAGTTTTCCCACTCCTCTTCCCGACTTCGAGTTTTGAGCCTCTCCCAAACCAAGATGTTTTCTGACTTCTTTGCTAGAGCAAGTTCTGAATTGATAGAATCTATTCTCATTTGAGTAGTCTTTATTTACATACCTCCCTGTGGCTGAATTTCTCTCTCCATACTTCTGCTTGTCATTGTGGCAAAACAGAAAGAACATGGACGTGGAGACAGAGGAAGTTACCTGGGGTGCTCCCAGGAGAGTTTCTGGGGCTGCATCCATTTGTAGTTCTTTCAAGAGTTTGCTGCTCTATGTCCCACTGTTCTCATCTGGCTGTTTTGTCTGACAATTGTCCTTCAACACCTACCCAGGGCCTGGGCATCCTTTAGGAGCACCCAGTATACCCCAGACCTCTCTGCAGATAAAATAGATGCATCCCCCACCCTCTCACCTCAGCTAGAAGTTCTCTAAATTACTCCCTCTTCATCAGGTCACACACAAGAACCAGATAAGGCTCACCAGCTGAGAAGGAAGGCATTTTTTCAACATTTTTTTTTAACACTTTGAGTTTTGTGTGAACAAAATTTCTGCAGCTAAAAGCATATGAAAGGGCTCAACTTTCAGAAGAAGTTATCAATTGTTTCATCTAATGCCCATTAAAATATGTACCTACTCTCTCTTATATATTCCCTCCCTGTGTTCTCTGCATCCTCTCCCTCCACATAATGAACTCAATCAGAGAAATAAAATGAAATGAAAGACTTTACTAGTGAAGGTATCTCTTTCTGTGATAAGAAAAGAAAGAAAGACAGACTTGAAATCTCTAATTTTTTGTTTGTTTGTTTGTATGTTTGAAATCAGTGGGCCGGATGTATATCTATATTGAGGGTAGCAAATTTTTTCTGTAGAGTGACAGATAGTAAATATTTAGTTTTCAAAGACTACAGAATTTTGGGAGCAATTATTCAACTCTGTCTCTGTAGCTTGAAAGCAGCCATAGACAATAACTATACAAATGGGTGTGGCTATACTCCAATAAGGCTTTATTTACATAAACAGCAGCAGGACAGATTTGGCCCCAGAGCTGTATTTTGCTGAATTTTGGTCTGTGGTACAAGATACATGTTCAGAACACAGTGTGTGTCAGAATATAAGCCTTAAATTTTGGAAGGTGTCTGTAGATATTGTTAGGGACTCCATTCATTCAACAAATATTTATTGAGCCAGGTACTGTCCTAGGAGATCAGCAAACAAAGCTGACAAAAATCCTTGCCCAATGGAGTTAATAATGAGTTTGTAATAGCTGATAATGAACAACAAATGGCACAAACAAGTAAACTTTATAGTGTGTTAGGGTAGACTTTAAAGAAAGTGACATTTGAGCAAAACTTTGAAGGAGGTGAGGGAGTTATCCACACAGAAATCTGGGAGGTAATTGCCTGCCTCACAAGCTGGGGAAGCAAGGAGATGAGAGTGTCCAGCAAGGAGAGGGAGAAAGTCAGATCATAAATACAAGGTTGGAAAGCTAATGTAAGGCTTTTAACTTTTGCTCTGAGTAAAATAGAATATTCTTGTGGAGTTCTGAGCGGAGAAGGGACATGAGTTAATTGATATTGTGAAGAGATCCCTCAGTTTCTGTGCTGATAATCACTTTAAGATGGCAAAGGAAGAAGCAAGGACCTGAGAGTCTTTTTATTTATTTATGTTTTATCCACTGTGACAGTATCTGACTTTCAATTGGTATATTTATACCATTTATATAAAAAGTGATTGTGGGTAAATATCTACCATGCTTATAACTGTACTATTCATTACATTTATTCTTTATTTAGTTTTCTGTCTTTTTTTTATAATTCTCTGAGCATTTTTATGTAGATCTGATTTTCTGATTTATATTGTTTTCCTTTTTTTGAGGCATTTTCCTGACATTTTTTTCTCAGTAGGATTGCTACTGTTGAATTCTTTCTTTCTTTTCTTTTTTCTTTTTTTTTTTTTTGCCTGAGAAATTTTTAATTTCTCTTTAATATTTGAAGGATAATTTTGCTGGATATAAAATTTTTCATCTTTCAATCTTTTAGTTATCTCACCCCACTCTCTTCTTTCATGGTTTCTGATTTAAAAGTCTGTTGTCAAATTTATGGTTGCCAGGGGGGAAAGGTAGGGGTAGGGATAGATTGGGAGTTTGGGTTTGACAATACACACTGCTATATATAAAATAGATAACCAACAAGGACTTACTGTACAGCACAGGGAACTCTGCTCAATATTCTATAATAACCTAAATGGGAAAATAATAGATACATGTATGTATGTAACTGAATCACTTTGCTGTACACCTGAAACTAACACAACATTGTTAATCAACTCTGCTCCAATATAAAATAAAAATTAGAAATAAAGAAATTGAAGGAGACCTAATCTACTTGTCAGCACACCGTTAAAAATAATTTTTGTTAGTATGTAAAACAAAAGTATGCTGTGATTTTTACCATTATTCCTCAATAAAAATTTATTTATTTTCTTTTTCCTTCCTTCAAGATTTTCTGTCTTTGATTTTCTGCAGTTTGGATATGTCTAAGTGTTCTTCATGCTGTCAATTTTTGTTTTGTTTTTAATATTAAAACAAAACTTTTGTTTTTAATTTAATATTAATTGTTCTTGGTATTCTCTGAGCTTCCTAGATCTGTGCTTTGGTGTTTATTAATGGAAAGTTCTTGGTCATTATTTCTTCAACTACTTATTCTGCTTTGTTCTTTCTTTTATCCCCTTCTCTTATTCTGAGTATCCATATATTCCATCCTTTGAAATGTTTCACATTTCTTGAATCTTCCATTTGGCTTTTTTTCATTCTTTTATCTTCTATGCATTTCAGTTTGGTAATTTTCCATTAACCTGTCTTCATCTTCACTGATCCTTTCCTTGGATGTGTTGAGTTGTTGATGAGCCCATTAAAACCATTTCTGTTATAGTGTTTTTAATTTCTAATATTTCTTTTTGATTCTTTCTTAGTTTCCATCTCTTTGCTTACCTTACCTGTCTATTCATGAATCTTTTTCCATTAGAGCCTTTATCACATTAATCATAGCTATTTTAAATTTCCTGTTTGATAATTCTAATGTCTATGTTATATATATCTATTTCTGATGATAATTGCTTTGTCTCATCAGACTGTATCTTTTTCCTTGTCTTTTGGCATGCCTTGTAATTTGTTCCTGGCAGCCAGACATGTTATATCAGGTATTAGGAACTGAGGTAAATAAATCTTTAGTGTGAGGATTTATGTTAATATGGTTAGGATTTGCACAGGGTTTAACATTTGCTATAGCTATAAATGCCAATGGCCTCAAATTCCTCTAGATTCCTGGATTTTGTTTTTCGATTTGACTTTGGTCTTCATTAAGTACTCCTCAGGAATACTTAGTTTCTTTCAGCTCTTTTAGCTGTAATTCACTTTATTATACTGGAACCCTGTTGGTGTTGTGTTAAGGTGTGAGAAAGAGAGAACGTTATATAACATTCCTATTAAATTTCAGTCTTTGGAGCTGTGACCTTCACAAGTGTTTCTCTGGTCATATAGCTTTTTCCACTGCCTCCTACACCTTTCCCTAGCTGTGTTCTCAGTCTGTTTACTTGACTCCTGTTAATTATTTTTTCCTCCTTAGATGAGATAGGAAGGCTGCAGCAGTTGGACTGTGTGAGATACCTTTCCTCCAACTGGGATGAGCTTCTGCCAAAGTTTTTTTTCTTGGAGAATGCTCTTCTCTTGTTACGGAGAATGTTCTGGACATATTTCACAATGACTATTCTCCAAGGAGCCATGAGGAGATCTTTCTCAGATGTTCACCATGAGAACCTGGTGGGGTTTTTGGAGGTAAATCCTGCAAAAGTCTGGGGACCTCCTAAAAACATGGCCCCCAGGAGTTTCTCACTCTCAAGCTAGTCCGCGTCAGCCTCCAGCAATTCCTCAAAATTACCATTTAAATGCTCCTATCAGTTTATGGTTCCAGTAGCTTCTGGTCCAGGTAAGCAGACCTCAGCTGTGGGTCTCTGGCTAGGCCTGTCTCTCTAAATTTTGGGGTGGCAGTTTGCCCTGAAACATCAGTTTTCTGATTGGTGTAAGAAAAATAACTGATTTTCCATTTTTCCAGCTTTTTCTTATTGTAAAATGGAAGTAATTACTTCTAAGCTCTTTACACGTCAGATCTGAAACTGGAATTCTTAAGATCTAGTCTGAAAACTGGTAAAATTTTACATTCACCCACATGTCATTGGGTAAAGCAAGTCAAACGGCCAAGCTCAAACCAAAGGATAAGGAGAAAAGGAGGAAATAAATTGAGATTGCTCACTGAATGAACTGTAGGAGGGTGGTTTAACAGTATTAATCTCTGGGTTCTTTCATCATACCATGGGTTTTTCATTTCTCCCATAACCTCTGTAAGCTACTTGCTGTGTAAAACTCTCTCTTTTTGAAACTGCTAGCATTTCCTTTTATTTTTTTTCATGCCTGGACACTAACTGACACAGTTCCAAATTCAGGAGGGAGGGAAAGGGGTGATATTTACTGTCCCTCTAAAACCTCAACAATAATGTCTTAGTTAAGACTCTTGTTTGCAAGATACACAATTGAATTCAAAGTAGAAGACAGGTAAGCACGTAAAGAATGTATTAGAAAGAATCTGGAATAATTCACCAAACTCAAGAGAGAAGGATCATCAGGCCTCCCCAAGGCCTGAAAATTGAATGTGGAAATGGCCAGAAACCCCTTGCAGGGCTCTGCCTGCATCTCTCTTCTCTGATTCTCTAAGCATCATGCTCTGTTTCTGCAGACGGTCTTTCTTTTTCATGAGCAGAAGCTGGTCTAAGATACGTCCTGTCTCCCTTGAGTATTCATCCCCTTGGGGTAAGAGTCCTGATGAAGCAGAATGGCTAGCTTTCACTTTCAATTTCATACTCACAAGAGGTAAATTTTGATTGGCTTGGCTTAGATCAGTTTCTCCCTCCTGATCCAATCTGTGGGCAATGACGCAGAGGTCAGGGAGCCCACAGCTGGCTCCTCAGGTGTTGGAATGGAGACTAGAGAAAGGGGCTCATTATGGGCTGGGTCTGGAGTTCTCAACTGGGGGCAATTTTTCCCCCCAGGAGAAATTTGGCATGTCTGAAGACATATTTGGTTGTTACAAAAGAGTGGTCACTACTGTCATTACTGTGGTCTAGTGAGTAGAGGCCACAGATGTTGCTAAATAAACATTCCAAAATGCACAGACCAGCCCCCTCACCACCAGCCTCATCCACAACAGAGAATTAGTTGACCCCAAAAGCCAACAGTGCTGAGGCTGAGAAACCCTGAGCTGTGCTAACTTCCCAAAACTAGAACTGATGAATACCAGCCCAGCACTGGCAAGGAAATGGAGGAGAACATGGGAGAAGGGAGACAAGACAGAAAAATAAGTAATAATTGCTATGCTTAATCAGCTTTTACTATGTTCTAAATGCCATATTGTGTTTAACCATCTTTTCACTTACTCTTCACAACAGTCCTACAAAGCAAGTAATATTATCTCTGATTTATGGAAAACCAAATACAACTCTCACTCCAAAGCTCATATTCTTATCTAGAAACTAAAAGGTGAGAATGAAAAATCACCTTATCTTGTGGTACTTTACCTGTGTTCACTTAAAGGAGCAAGAAAGGTATATACAGATTCTTAAGTACTCAACTTGTGCGTCTAACAAGTGAAGGTAAATAATAACATCACTGTCATCGGCTGCCAGGAAGCACTGGAAAAGTGACTGTCAGATCACACCGCCCATTAAAAGGATTTGAATGTAACATAAGCAGCTACACAAATATGCAGACTCATGTGATCAAGATGGAGAGTAGAAAACTCAGCACGCTGGAACAAAACAAAGGGTCCTAAGGCTGTTGTTATGGCTTCCTCCCTCCCAGACTTGTAGGTCCGGCACTTAGTCCATACTGAGTCCATTTCCACACCTTTGGATAAGAATGAACACACCAGATTTGTAGGATTGTGGTGAAAATTAAAATCAGAAATGTGTATAAAGCAGGTGCTGGTAATAGAATCCAATACGGCCCATTGCCTGCTTTGGTAAATAACATTTTATTGGAACACTGCCATGACGTTGAATTTATGTGTTATCTATGGCTGCTTTTGTGCTATCATAGCAGAACTGTATAGTCATGACAGAGATTTGGGGTGTGTGGTTTTCCTATCCAAGATATTTAGTCTCTGCCCATTTCCAGGAAACATTTGTTAACTCCTGGTGCAAAGCCATGGTTCACTTGATGCAAGGGGTGATGGACCCCTCTATTCATACTGAGAGATTTTCCTCCACGTTTGTTTGATCACAGACTTCTTCAAGATGTTCCAGCCAAAATGGCCTTCAGCAACGTCCAAGTGGTGATCTAAGCACAGAATTAAATGATACAGTGAAGGACAACCAGGTAAGAACACATTTACCCACAAGAGGTGGAGATGGTTCACTTTTGCTCTGCAGTAGAAGGTAGGCAGTATAGGAGTTTGGACTGAACAGTACTAATTATGAGGCAAGAGATATGGGGAGAAAGAGAGAGGTTCAAATCTTAGCTACTCTGCCTGTTAGTTGTGTGATATTTTGGTCAAATTTCTTTAAATCACTGGTCATCAGTTTTCTCATCTATAAAATGGGATGAAAATTATTACCTTTTTGTGGATTAAATAAAATAATCTATGTAAGAACTGAATAAACATTAAAATGTGGTAAATAAATGTTGTAATAATAATACACTTGTTGCACACATATTTACTGAGTACTTTTAAAAAAAATTTATTTATATATTTTTGTCTGTGTTGGATCTTCGTTTCTGCGCGAGGGCTTTCTCTAGTTGCGGCGAGTGGGGGCCACTCTTCATCGCGGTGCGCAGGCCTCTCACTGTTGCGGTCTCTCTTGTTGCGGAGCACAGGCTCAGTAGTTGTGGCTCATGGGCCTAGTTGCTCAGCGGCATGAGGGATCTTCCCAGACCAGGGCTCGAACCTGTGTCCCCTGCACTAGCAGGCAGATTCTCAACCATTAGTGCCACCAGGGAAGTCCTTACTGAATACATTTTATAGAGAGAGTTCAGGTTAAGTTTCTGGCTGCACTTTCTCCCCCATGGCACTAAAATACTGTAATAAATGTTGGAATTTATTGAATGTTTCCTATATACTCTGCTATGTTCTAAGTGCTTTATTTGTATTGACAAGTTTAATCCTCACAACAACCCTTTGAGATGTGTACTATTATTGTCAATTCTATATTGGAGATAAGGAAACTAAGGCACAGAGAAGTTAAGTGGATTGCCCAAGGTCACACAGCTAAGAAGTTAGGCTGAGTTAAGACGACCCACACAAGTCTAGCTGTAGAGCCCACAGTCTAAACAATGCTCTGAGTATCATGTTTACCAGTAATTCATTTTAAGTCCAGATGGTCTCCACTGTTGAGGGTTCTGGTGTGTCTGGGTATGTGTGATGAACTTACCTGGCTCCAGGTATGGCTTTTGGCATGAGGTCTGTGGGGTCTTTAGGAACAGAGCCGCACAGTACTAACGCATGCCTAGCTTCCAGAGTTGTGCAGGAATTCTCACTGAGGTGAGGAAGGGGTTACCAGATGCTAGGCTTTAGAATGCATGTCCATACCATAGAGAAAGAGAGAAAGAACTGTTTCTCTATGATCTGAATTGTTTGGTACCTATTATGGGCTGAACCATGTATCCCCAAAATGCCCTAATCCTAGTACCTTAGTAGGTGACTATATTTGGAGAGAGGGTCTTCAAAGAGGGAACTAGGTTAAAATGGGGTTTTTAGGGTGGCCTCTAGTCCAATTTGACTGGTGTCCTTTATAAGAAGAGGAGAGTAGGACCTAGAGAGAGCCAGCAGGGTTGGGCATGCACAGAGAGAAGACCATGCTAGGACAAAAGAGAGAAGGCAGCCATCTGCAAGCCAAGGAGAGAGGCCTCAGGAGAAACCAACCCTGTTGACACCTAGATCTTGGACTTCCAGCTTCCAGAACTGTGAGAAATTAAATTTCTGTGGTTTAAGCCAACCCTTCTGTGGTACTTTGTTGTGGCAACCTGAGCAAAGAAATATAGTCTCCCAGCAATCCTCCCCTGGGACACCTTTACTTGAGTTCAGAACAGAGTTGGGAGTCTTTGTCACCCTGCCATACACCAGAGAGCAGATTTGAGTTCTGGCATGTTCAAGGTGTCACCAGATGAGAAATGCTGAGCTACGAATCAACAAGAGGATCTTGACACCCAGAGGGGCAGCATGATGGAGTGACGGTGCCTGCCGTGCTGGATGGAGCAATTTTCAGAGAATGGCTTCACTGTAAAGAGCAGTGGGACAGAGACAACCCCGCCGGGGGGCAGGAGGACATGGCCATGGCCAGCAGAATGTCACAGACTCCAGGAAAGGGCAGCATATGTCACACATGCCTCTGGAGATTTTAAACATTCTTAAGAGGGAATTTTCAGGAAGCTGGGGTTCATGCATCAGCAGTTTGGGGAAATGAGCCAGAAAGATTAGGTATTAATATTAGCACTCCCACATATGTACCCAGAGGGTGTTGAGGCTTGGGGCTCCACACAGCTGACTCCAGAGCAAATGTCTATGAAGATCTATCTGAAAAGATAAAGGAGGTGTATTGGAAGAAACAAAATGGCAGGAAAATAATGGTGAATCAGCGCGGAAATAAGCGGGAGGAGATTTGAGCAAGAAGTAGAAAGGGAGGGCCCAGGGAGGTAGATTTAAAGCCATCCAACCACCTTCCAGAGTTATTAAGGAGGCCTTAATTGAAAGGACTTTGTAAAGAGGACAGCTATGTAGATGTTTATTGAGTAAGAAAGGTGAACTTTATTCAAGATGAGCACAGGCAGGAATTCAAGGGCATGAGTAGGAAATACACTTGGAAGAAAACAATTAATAGGCTAGAGAAAGAAAGCAAAGCAAATTGGACAGATTAAAAAGGAGCCAGTTAAAAAAAGAAGGGTGAGGGGAGAGATTCAGTGTAAGTGTTCTTCAGATGGAAGGAGAGGAAAAATTAGTGATGTGTTGACCTTCCCGTGAAGGAGCAGACAGAGTGTGAGACCCAGCTTAACTCCCAGACTGGAAGAATGGCTCTGGAGAAGGCTGCAGTTTACACCATAAACAGGGAGCTGGTGGGAGTGGTGGGGAGTCGAGTGAGAGACCCAATGAAACTCCCCCTGAGAGCGAGGCTTTCTGTCCTCCAGCCATCCACTTTTAATTAGTGGAGAAGGTTGGAAATTAAAGGTAAGAGTCAAACGCTCCTGTTTCCCCTCCTCTGCTGACGCAGTCCTGGAGGCAGGTAGAGAGGGCACTGGATGGCTCACAACTTTGGAAACAGCATACCTTTCCTACAAAGTGACCGAGACACTTGATATCCATTATTCCTGTTTTTATAAAGGAGAGAAGACTTCCTTATCTCTAGGAGAGCATAATACTGGAGGGACATCCCAACTTCTCTCGGTCCCCAGTCCTCTCCTCTGCTTAATGGAGGAGGATTGACATAGGATTGGTGGAGTTGGGTAGCCCCAGCTCCTGCTTACTTTCCTTTCCTCTCAGATATGCCTGTTAAATCTCTCTCTGCTCTTATTCCATGTAGCAATATGAGCTGGGTGGAATATGAGCTCTGTCCAGCTCTCTCAAACCTGCTCACCCTAAATGAGGTGTGATGCAGGTCGCAAGCCTTGTTGAATATGGTGGGATAAATGTGTCCCAGAGTCTGCTCTGTAGACTTAGCTTTCCCCCCAGCAGGTCCCAAGGTCTAGATTAGGGAGGTAGTGGGAGGACTAAAGCATGTCTTTCAGCACAGGTTCACTGATGAAAATCTTCATCTGTGTCTGGTGTCTGCTCTCAATTGCTTAAGAATTGAAGAGAAGAGTCTGTGACTATTTTGCAATAACTATGTAAATCACCGATAAACTACTTACTGCTTAAATAGCCATCGGAAAATCACTTCTTTCTGTGAGCCTCAGTTTATTCATCTGTAAAGTCAAGAAAAATAATTTCTGTCAAGCCAAGAAAATAATTATTCAAGAATTTTAATTCTCAAAAGGCTCTTCTGAGAATTAATAATGTATCTGAAGGTCACAAATTATAGTTAGCATATATATAGTTAACATCTGTTCATCTCATGTAATTTGGAGCATTTCTTCCAAATATTCTATATTTTAGTTTCCCCAACTTTAAAAATGATGTTGCTAATATTTATCCCTTTTTGACAAGCATAAGAGTGGGATTCTTCGGAGTTACTAACTAAAGTGGAATGGTTTCCATCTTAGGTCAGACAAAATTCTATAACTTGAAGGGTCTAGCCACTGCTTTGTGTCATACCTATGCAAACCAGCGAAAATACAGTTTGATTTAAAAAATGCTCAAGTTTTAGATGTTTTTAATGCTTTCAGTGCCAGATCTTCAGAAAATGATTAGTGCCTCCTGCAGCTTGAAGATAATGGCACAAAGTCTGGCTTTCCCGTTTTTCCTCTCCAGAATCACCCAAATGCAAAAATGACAAGTGAAGACACAATTTCTTCTTCAGTAAAAGCAGTAGAGAACCAAAACTCTGAACCATGAAAAAGGCAGAGAGACTACAGAAGCCCAGGAGGGAGTATATAATGAGGATGCCCCAGGCTGCAGATCTCTGAGTACACTTCTCCAAAGGGACATATACATTCTGCAGTACAAAATTTGAATCTCTTGTTTGTAATAACAGAAACAAAGTGCATGGACTGGTGACAGGAACTTTTATACACATAGTTTGGAACTAAGAAGGAGGTGAGGTGGAGCTAATTAATAAATCACACAGATGAGACATTTTGTTATCACAGCAAAGGGATATAGAGAGCCTTTCCATGTAAATAGTCCCTCACCTGCCTTGCTCCTATTTCTAAGAGTCACTAGGGGCTAAAAGTCATATAATTATAAAATTTAGCAAAGCAATCACTCCTATAAAATGGGAGCACCAGACAGAGATTCCAGAGCACAGTGTTGATGTTCCCTGGCAACAGAAGAAGTTGGTGTGTGAGGGATTGGAGTTCCAGGAAAATCGTGAAGAAATAGTAAACTCAGCAAAAATGTTAAGATAAATTGGAAGTAGCTAAAAGGAAAATAAATGACACTGAAAAAATAAAACAAAGGTAAATTTTAAAATAAATAAAATATGTAACATGTGTTTTATCTTCTCAGGCCAATTAATAAAAGTGTTAAAAATGATATTTAATCCTCTTGGGAATGATTTGGGTTCTTCATTAGCAAAATCATGCACTGTCCTGTTGAAATACCATAGGCGATCTTTGGTGGTCATCATTATTTTAAGCTGATTTTCTTCTCTAAATTGCTCAAGGATGTTATACCTTTGCTAACTCCTTTGATTTAGGTTTTCTTCTCATCCTATTGTCTTATTGTTCATTGTGATTTTCTTGTTTTCTATGTATCTGCTACTTGTCTACCCCCTCTACACATTTTCTAATTTACTATTTTTTTAATACTTTATAAGTTAAAAATACCCTATATAGCCAAATGTAACCACTGTGTAATACATACAAGTTGATGATGATTTAGCAATGACCTCAGTCCCTAGCTTTCTATTTAAATTGCATGGAAGTTGGCATGTGGTATTTGTGACATCAAAGAGCTTTTCGGGGGCACCTTTTGCTCGAGATGAGGTCCTAAATTTCTGAACTGTCAAGAACACTGACCTCCTGGAAAAGAAAGTACTGTTTTATTATGATTATATTTATGAATAAAAATGTTTCAGTGTGTTATTCTAGTCATAGTTTTCCATTGCTGTTGTTTTGTTTATTTGTATCTTTTCTTTCTTTCTTCCTTTCTTCCTTCCTTCCTCCCTCCCTCCCTCCTTCTTTTTCTTTCTTTCTTTCTTTCTTTCTTTCTTTCTTTCTTTCTTTCTTTCTTTCTTTCATAAGGAGTAAATCTTTACTCTCTGAAATCACTAGACCAATGTGACTGAAATTTATAGAGTGAATTTTTAGAATGGGGCTGGATAAAATAAAGTACATCTTGGAATGGGATTGGATAATATTGCGGTTGTGTCTGATAGTATGAGACTCATGCTGTCTGGAATCAAGTTCTGGTTCTCCTAATTATTATCTAGAAGACTAGTATATTTAATTACTAGGGGTGAGTAATTAAATATCTCTAAGTTTCAGTTTCCCCCTATGTATAAGAAGATAATAAAAATGTCTATCTCAGAGGATTGATTGTGGCCACTAACTGTGCTGATGTATGTTTGTCGTTTAGTAGAGCTTGCTATGTAGTCACAGAAAGAATGCAATAAATGTCAGTGGAAATTATTCAAAACCTTACAGTCTACATAAAAATCATAATACTAATGGGAGATAATATTTAAGAAATAAAACTCTGTTATGAAGAGTCATAAATAGGTTAAAAGTTTGTGCTCAGAAGAGTTAAATGTTACAAAGTTAGAATTGTAAAGTTATATTAGGGAAAGGCTGGGTAAAATGTTCAGCTCTGTTATTGGGTCCTGAAATATGATTATTGTCCATTAAGCCCAAAATCTACAGGCAGAGATGAACATTGGGTGAGTTCAAAACTGTGAGCTTTCCTACTTGTTCTCAAAGCAGGCTTTTTATCTCTTTTCCTCTTGACTGGTAGAAGAAATGAAAGGGAAATAAAATGAGTCCCAATAATATCTTAGAAGAGAATGTAGCTTAATAACAACTTGCTTAATAACAAGCAAGTCTAATGTAGGAGTGAGAGTAAGGGGAAGGGAGAAAAGCCTTCAGGACACTAGCTTTGTGTCTGAAAAGATGAGGAAAGAGGAGGAAACTTATAAAAGGTGTTTTTCATCAGTCTTCCAGCAGACAGCTGAGCTGTGCTATCGTTGCTTCAGAGAAGGAAAGAAAGCTGATTTTGACTCTGTGTGTGTGGAGGGACACCAGAGCATCCACTTACAGTGCTCACTTTTATTAAAGCACCTGAAGAGAGAGCAGAGACTTGAAGGGTGGAATCTGTTTGAATGCATTCTCAGGAAGTAAGGCAGGATGCCAGCCCTCTGGGGGAGAAATCAAAGGCTCTTCATCAGAAGCTAATGCTTATAGGCATTTATTTATTTCGCATTTTAAAGAACTTGAGAAGAGGAGGGCAATGAGGCCTGGGGGAGAAGGCTGTGAACTGAGAAGCCTGTGCTTCTGAGGTCAGTAACTGTATAATCTTCCCTTTTGCCCACAGGTCTCAGTTTCCTCACCTATACAACAAGAGGGTTGAAGGGTTTGGCCTGTAGGATCCCTGAGTCCCTCTTCAGCCCCCAAATTCTATGATATATTGTAATGTCCAAAGAATCAATCTGTAATCCCAAAATTTGTTCATTTCCTCCCCACTGTTGTTTTATTGTCGTTTTAGTTGCCATTTTTATCTCTCACTGTTTTCCTGGGCCTCTTTGTTACAGGCAAACCCAGTGCACTTTTACCTCTCTGCCTTTGCTTAATCTGTGACCTTTCTTTACCTTTACTGCTTCTGCTTTAACAACTAGCTCTGTTTTAACAACACAGGTCCTTGGGACTCAACAAAAATGTCTGTTGAAGTAAACATCTAGGCTCAAGATGGAGTTACTCTTGTCTCCACTACTTGTTAGGCACTGTGCTCCTCTAATCCACAGATTGTTCTCCTTGAATAAAGGACATCAAGCTACATTGTTTTATTTTTGCCATTTGGCATGTCCTTACTCTTTCTCCCAAAAGAAATGCTATTTACCTCCCTGAATTTCAATAAAACTTCCCTCATGCCCTCTTGAGGAACACATTATATTCCTCATGATATTGTCATCATTCATTTGTATATTGTCTTTCTGATTAGCAAGAGCAATAAACTCTCCAGTTCTTGGGACCACTGTGGATAGGGACATAGCCGTTATCACAGTATTGAAATTTGACTATAACCTTTGGTAAAGAGTCACTCACCCCTTCCCTCAGGACACCCCATGTCCCCTCATTCAAATAACTAAAAGGTTGACACCTGGCCCAGCAGGGTCTGCAGGATCCTGGCCCAGGCTATGGCTTTGTCCTTTCAAATAGGTTAGATGTTGTACAAGTTGTTAATTATTTGTAATGTTGTTCCTGCTCTGTAACTCCAAGCCCACAGTCTCCTGTGCAGTAGCTTGCACCTAGTACATGATAAACACGTGTTTGTTAAAGAAAAGATCCCCAGCTTGTTTCAACATTGTAAAAACTATAGGAAAAGAGTTAGGGGTGGGAGGGAGACAGAGAATGAGATATGATTGTTCCGTGAGCCAGTGTTTAAGCCCTGTCCCTTGACTTCAAAAGTCATCTAAGAATTTTGAAGGGATGGCAGTGAGTAGAGGAAGTAAAATTTGAAGATACTAAACAAAATTGGAGTGAAGTAAATGTATAATTGAATAATGCACTATGTAGCAGGTTCTGGGCTTTTCAAGAGTTTGATGAAAGACGACCTGAGTTAGAGGAGTATTAAATAATACTGCCTCTGACCATGCCTCCTTTCATCTCAGTTCCTTTTCTGTATCTCTCTGGGCTGCTCTGCTGTTTATCTTGACTCCAAGTAAGAATCCTTCCTAACTTTAGTCTCTTTGTCCTCTCCTTTCTATATTCTCTTGCTGTAATGAATAAATAAGTTTAGCAAGGCTGAAGGACACAGTCAATATACAAAAATCAGTTGCAATTCTATATACTAATAGTGAACAATTGGAAATCAAAAGTAAAAAATAAAAGTACTGTTTAAAATACCACCAAGTAAAATGAAATACTTTGTCATAAATCGAATAAAATCTGTGCAAGATCTTCAAGCTGAAAACTACAAAAGTCTGATGAAAGTCATCAATGAAGACATAAGTAAATGGAGAGATATTATGTTCATGGATGTGATGAAGCAGATATTTAAGATGTCAATTTTCACTAATTGATCTACAGATTCAATGTAATTAAAATCCTGTTAGAATTTTTTGTAGCTATCAAAAGCTGGTTTTTAAATTTGTTTGAAAAGGGAAAGAGATTTGTATAGCCAGAACAACTTTGAAGCAGAAGAATAAAAATACATTACCTGATTTTAAGACTTGGTATAAAGGTATAATAATCCCGACAGTTTAGTATTGGAGAAAGGATCTACAGATAGATAAATGGAAAGAATAGAAGCTAGAAACAGACATGTGGAAACACAGCCAATTATTTTTGATAATAGTGTCAAGAAAATTCAATGGAGAAAGGATAGTTTTGTTGTTTTTTTTTACAACAAACAATTGGACATTCATATATTAAAAATAGAGAACCTCAGCCTATAATTTATATCTATGTGAAAATTAATTCAAAATGGATTTTAGAGCTAAATATAAAACTATACTTTTTTTTTTTTTTTTTTTGCAGTATGAGGGCCTCTCATTGTTGTGGCCTCTCCCGTTGCAGAGCACAGGCTCTGGGTGTGCAGGCTCAGCGGCCATGGCTCACGGGCCTAGCCACTCCGCTGCATGTAGGATCTTCCTGGACTGGGGCACGAACCTATGTCCCCTGCATCGGCAGGTGGACTCAACCACTGTGCCACCAGGGAAGCCCCTAAATTATACCATTTTATAATAAAACATAAGAAAAATTTTTATGCTTTAGATTAGACGTTATTATCAGGATCAAGACTAGGAAAACTGTTCTCTGCTGTTAGATGTTGGGATAGGGTGAGGTCCTTTGGGGTAGGTGGGTAGTGACTGGAGGAGGCATGAGGGGTCTTCCTGGGAGCTGGCCATGACCTGGGTTCCAGTCACATGGACATACTTAGTTTGAGAGATTCACCAAGCTGAAACTAATTACTTGGATTTTTTCTGAAATATACATGTATACTTCAATAAAAAGTTTACATTTAAAAAAGGGCAAAAATACTTTTATCCTTTGAAAATGTATTTAATTTACATCCAACTTTACAGGAATACAGGAGCTGCATAAAAGTAAAACATGTCTTCCTTGCATGTCATCCTTTTCTTTTTATTAAGGGTCATTTCACTGAAGTTCAAGTCTTTCCTTAGTTGCAGAGTTGCCTCTAATGCATAAGGTTATCACTGCTCAGGGAAAGAGTTGATTTGCTACCCTCCATCAGTCTGGTCGCCCTCACCCAGGATCCATAACCACCTGTCAGTTCCACAGACCAAGCCAGATGCAGATGAAATGAAGGGCTTTTCTGGAATGTACCTGCTGTGTGGTAAGGCTGCTGCCTTCACTTACTGCAGACTTTTCCTCCTATCAGACTCCTCAGGACAGAGTTGCTTATGTATCCAGCCACTATTTCTCCCTTAGTCTTTGCAAATACTTCACTGTATCTGGAAGTATTTTACAAGATATTGAAACCTAAGCTAGGCAAGAAGTCCATCCCAAGAAGAGTCATGCACCAAATCCTGGGAATGGAAACAGTTCTTAACTTCCCTCCTTCTGTCTCCTGTCAATCCACACTTAGTCCACCTCAGAGAGGCATAAAGGAGCCCTCCTCTATGATTTCTCTCCCTTTCCTCTCATGGTCTTTTGGTCTTCTAATCTCCTAACTTCCTCACAATGTCTTATTTCTTCTTCCTCTCACCCTCTAACCTGACTAAAGTTAGATGGTTACACACAGCTTATTTTTCTTTTTTAGTAAATGTAGTTTTGTTGAGAGGGAGGATGGATAAAATCAGATTTTGCCCCTGGTCTGAGGGGTTGAAGAAAATTTTCCTTTCAGACTCAGCTTTATGGTTAAATGCTAAACTGGTGAGGTTGACTAGCACTTGACATAACTGCAATGTGTTATTATGCTCAGAGTCCAAGTCAATTTCCTTATTTTGCTTTGTTTTTCTGACCATCCCTATCTCTAGATTGATAGCAGCAGGGATCCAGTCAGAGAGGTGGTATTCACCACAACCAGAAAAGGTAAGGTGGGTACAAAAATTTTCATGCCATGTTACTATGATTCAGAAATAGTAGCACTTTGTTTAACTTCATAGAGATGCAGCATTTTCAAAATATTTCATTTTTAAAATAACAAAGACACCAACGTTTCTTTCAGCCACTTTTGATGTAAATATAATTCCAGGGAGTGCTGTACTCAAACGGAATGTTCAAAATATGTCAGGGTTTATTGCCAAATCCAATGATTAAACTGTACCATAATTGTTCAGGAGTTATTACTAAACTTGGCTCCTACACTGACTGTCCGCAATTACTATGAGCTTACTATGATGGCATCTTCATTTATTCTTTCTGTCTTCTCCTGAAGTGTGAGATGATCAACTGTCAGTGAAATTGATTTAATATATAGGGAAGCCCTAGTGCATATTGGTGATTCATCAATATTAGTTTACTTCATGCACGATATTTGTGTTTTCTCCTATTCCCTTTTCTATCATCTTATTTTCTGCTTCTAATTTTCTCTGGACTGGTAAAATAGATAATTCCCAATCAATTGACAGTTTGTTCATAACCTGCCTTCTTTCAAACAGGACCCCCCCAAAGCGAAAATCCAAGTGAAAAGATCAATACATTTGACTGCATTGAAAATTTAAATCTCTGCATTGCAATAATCGCCATATACAAAGTTAAAAATCAAGTGCGACTCTGTGAAAAAATATTTGTAACATATAAAACAAGAGGCTATTAAGCAAAATAGTTGAAGTACTACACATCGATAAGAAAAAGAGAAACAAAAAATGTAGAAATGGCCAAAAATGTAAACAGACAATTCACAGAAGAGGAAATATGAATAGCCAATAAATGTATGAAAAATTGCTCAAACTCTAGAAATTAGGAATATGCAAATTACAATAAAAATGACATACTGCTTATCTTCCATAAGATTAGAAAAAGTGTTAGAACATGATATAAAAATGCTAGTGAGTGCATGAGGTACTAACTGTAATATATCATTGATGATGTATAAATAGCTATACTTCTCTGGGAGGAGATTTTGCAACATCTCTTCAAATTAAAAACATACATCTCTTATACAATCCAGCTATGTAATTGCTCAATTTCTATCCTGGAGAAACACTTGCACGCATGCCTGTGGAGTCATGTGATAATAGGTATCATTTATTGATAAATTGCTTCCACTGGTTTAAATGCTTTCCATACTTAAATGCCTTTAATCCTCATTAGTTCCCATTGGTATCCCCATTTTACAAACTTTGAACCTATACTTTGAAGTCAGGTAGTCTGGCTCCAGAAACTGTGTTCTTTCCATTATGCCATATTATCTCGCAAGAGAATTGTTCTCTTGTAAAAGGATTTCTATTGCAACATTGTAACAGGAAAACACTGCTAAATGATTTGGAATGTAATGCAGTATGAGAAAGGAATGAGGTACATTTGTATCATTGGTTCTTAAGCAGGAGCAATTTTGCTCCCCAGGGAATATCTGGCAGTGTATGAAGGTAGTTTTGATTGTCACAAATGCAAGGGGATGGAAGGAAGTACTACTGTTATCTGGTAGAGGTCAGGGATGCTGCTAAACATCCTACAATGCACAAGGAAGCCTCCCACTACAAGGAATGATCTGGCCTCAAATCACAATAGTTACACTGATCTACACTTGTTTGAATTGTTTGCTAAGAAATACTCTTCATTTCACAAGGCAACTTGTAGATTATATCACTTATTTAAAAAAGATACACACACATATAGGGCAGTATATGTCCTTAGTGTGTGTAAACTTGTCTGTTTGCATATGTAAGTTTGGGAAAAGGTCTAAAATAATGCATGCAAATTCTTGAATGTGATTACTCCCGAAGGGTGGAAGAAGGGGCAAGGACTGTGGGGAAAGGACGGACAAAGAGAACTTTAAAGATAGAAGCAATGTTTTAAAAGTGTTAAGAAAAATGTATTTGTGTATATTTATAGAATTCAAATTAATTTAAAAGTACTACTGAGTACTAATTACCACTTACCAACCTGACAAAGATAAACAGAAGACAATGGGCAGTCATGGCAGGGTGGAATGGAAGGCTGCTCCGACACTTACACCAAGCGATGCATATTTTTTAAGAAATATATCTTATAAAATGTGATTTCAGGAGGCCTGTGGTTTGCTCGCATTCATATAAAAAATTCTAGAACCATTCACTATGTACATCTGTGTATCAAAGTAGAGAGGTACTGAAGGAAACACCCCAACTGAGAGGATTCTAGGGAGAGAAATGGAATTCAGAACGGAAGGGAGTTCCTCTTTACTTGTTTTAGATAAAGATGGTTCAAAAATAACATTCTGTGTCACTTTAGTAACTGGAAAAAAGTCAGTTAAAAATGTGCACAGATACAAATACACAGGGTGTTATTGGCTGTGACATTACTTAAATTCCTAAAACAAACAAAAATAAAACAATGTAAATACTCAAGAACAAGAGATAGAACAAATAAATTAGTCTCTACTCATTTAAACAAGTGTCTTATTAAGAATGACATTTTGGAAGTATGTTCATTAGTATGGGTAGATGATTAAATTATATGACTAAATGAAAAAAGGAAATCACAAAGCATATACATGGAGGGGGAGTAACCAGGATTTTAAGAATTATCTCTGAGGGTAGAAAGTAGAAGCGCTTTTGTGTTTCCTTAATTATGATTTACTCTATGTTCAAATTTTTCATACTTGAATTATTTCTTTAATAAAGAAATTTAATGAATAAGAAAACCAAGTGTTTTAGATAGCATAAAGAGTCCATGCATTATAGCAATAAAGATATATTTAAAGTAACTAAGGAAAATAATAGAAAATGGAACTAAGAGTAAGAAAGTAAAATGAAATCAGAAGTAAAAGGCAGAATAAATCACAGTAAATTTGGGTCCAAGTTTGGCTCTGCTGTTTAAGCGCTGACTGGCTGGGTGAGTTACTGAAACCATTTGAACTTCAGTTTCCCATCTATACATGCAATAACTGTAGCTACTTCTTAAGCCTGTTTGAGAGTTAAACAAGAAATTATATTAACATACACTGAAGTATTGTTTAACACTTTAGAGAAATCCTCAAAAGCTCAACTGAGATAAACACTATTTACTGAGGATTTTCCAAAGTCTCCATAATTTATGCATTTCTCTAGATCCTCAAAAGTGGTTGAGTAGCCATGTGTTAGAGATTGCTCTCTGATAAGGACCCTGAACGTAGTCGTTAACCTTGTTACTCAGCATGGTCAAAGAATCAGCAGTATTTCTAAGAGATTGTTAGAAATACCAAATCTTGACTCACCCCAGACCTATGAAATCAGAATATGCATGGGAATCCCCCTAAGACAGAGGTCCCCAACAGTTTTGGCACCAGGGATCGGTTTCGTGTAAGTCAGTTTTTCCACGGACAGGGTAGGGGGGTGTTCAGGCGGTAATGCAAGTGATGGGGAGTGATGGGGAGTGGCAGATGAAGCTTCACTCACTCGCCTGCCACTCACCTCCTGTTATGCAGCCCCGTTCCTAACAGGTTTTCGACCAGTACCGGTTGGTGGCCCAGGAGTTGGGGACCCCTGCCCTAGGGGATTCATATGACATTGAACTATTTACTACCAGTTAAGAATAAAATAATGTGCTTTAATAGTCAGCTGGGCTAGGTTTGGACTGTCAATGGCTTATGAAAATTGAGGCATCTAATAAGGGCTTGTGACTAGTGAGACAGGCATTGCATCTCTAGTCAGAAAGGCCAGTATTACCCATTTTGGTCTCAAGGTTAACTGCAAGGTAAGTGATGAGACATTGTTCAGTATAACCACACAGTACACATGACCATTGCACCTGCACATTGAGTAAATGTCGCTAAATCTGTGAAATATTTCAGAAGCTAAGTCAAACCGAGGTGCATTCCCATGTGCTGTGGTGGAGTGAAATTTGATCAATAATTCATTCCTTCTACACAAATAAAGGTGCATAATAAATGTCCAAAGACAACAGAGAGGCTCACTTCAGCTGATCAATAACTAGTCAAAACCTGTGGTCTGTGGTAACTCTTGAGTCAGAGTTTCTATCCTCTTGGCTTCTACCTGGTTGGAAGGGGGGCGTTGTATTTAGTGTTCCTGTTGGAGTTTGCTAAGGTCCTAGCTCATCCTATTCTTCAGAAATTGTCCATGTGCCTTTGTAGGACTGTGACCAAACTAGTAGAGGTGTTCTTTAGTTAATTGAGACCAGCAGAGAGCTCTGCAAAAAATGCACAAATCATGGTTTGATACCAGGCTGCCCTGACCATTGACACGGCAAAGCCATCTAGACTCTAGAGGAGGCTGGAAGCCCATCAGTCATTTTTAGAAGATTTTGTTGGATTTTTCACTTTTTCGGTTTGTTCTTACAGGAATATGAATTTCTGAGGTTTGTCTTGGGGAGTCTGTCAAGGAATGCATGTTTTGAAGGGGTGAGGAAGGGAATGCAGTTAGTATGTCACAATCAGGTGACTGAGAAGGCAGAGAAAAATGTCAGGATACTGAGTCTCTTCTGCAAGAAAAAGGTAAAGGAAGAGATGGGAAAAGTTGGTGGTAGTAACTCCACCTCTCTGCTTGGGTGCACATCTCTGTCACTTCTCTTTGTTCAAAAGCAGTGTTATATTGAGCAAGGAGCACAGGCTTTGAAGTCAGAAAAATACTAAATTCATCTCTGTGTTTTGACCCTTTCCTATTGGGTATCTTGCAGTTCATTACCTCTCTCAGCTTTCTTAGTTGTACATTGAGACTCATAATATCTAATGCATGGGGTTGTTATATGCACTTAATTAAATTAAATTGCCTAGCTTAAAACCTGGCACATTCTGAGTACTCCATAAATAGTAGCTTTTTGTGGATTACCTTTCTCTTAATGAGCAGTTGGTGAACTCTCCTCAGATCTTCCTGGGCAGCTCTTACCAACAAGCCCAGGTAGAATGGGTCACTGTCTCCTCATAACCTTTCTGGCGGTTATAAAACTTGCCCTGACTATTGCTCATTATTTTATAATGATGTGTTTAATGTCTGTCTCCTGTCCCTCCTATCAACTCTTCAAGTTTAGTGACTGTCTTATTTATCTTTGCAACCCCAGTATTTCCTACAGAGCTTGGCAAAAAGATTAACCAATAAGACTAGTGGACTCCGTGTATCAGTGGGTTTTAACGATGGTGACAGAGAAACAGGACAACTCTCCAGTACAACTGAAGGACACCAGGATGAAGCCAATTCCAAATCAATGAAGCACCCAGGACATCTCTGGCAAGAACTCTAGATCACGGGTCCCCAACCCCCAGGCCACAGAGCAGTACCAGTCTGTGGCCTATTAGGAACTGGGCCGCACAGCAGGAGGTGAGGGGCGGGTGAAGGAGAGAAGCTTCCTCTGTATTTACAGCCACTCCCCATTGCTCACATTACTGCCTGAGCTCCGTTTCCTGTCAGATCAGAGGCGGCATTAGATTCTCACAAGAGCGCAGACCCTACTGTGTACTGCGCACGCGAGGGATCCAGGTTGCGCTCTCCTTATGAGAATCTAATGCCTGATGATCTGAGGTGGAGCTGAGGCAGTGACGCTATCGCTGGGGAGTGGCTGCATATACAGATTATCATTAGCAGAGAGGTTTGACTGCCCAGAGTCCATAATAAATCAATTGCTTGCAGACTCATATCAAAACCCTATCAATAAGTGGCAAGTGAAAGCAAGCTCAGGGCTCCCACTGATTCTGCATCGTGGTGAGTTGTATAATTATTTCATTATATATTACAATTAATAAGAATAGAAATAAATTACACAATAAATGTAATGCCCTTGAATCATCCCGAAATCGTTCCCCCACCCCCAACCCCAGTCTGTGGAAAAATTATATTCCATGAAACTTGTCCCTGGTGCCAAAAAGGTTGGAGACCGCTGCTCTAGATTGCTGTGAGTGCTATGGAACAGATATATGCTAGTTCCTGAAAGGTGAGGATTAAAAAGTCCGCAAACGTAAAATATTACTCAGCCATATAAAAGAATACAATAACGCCCCTTGCAGCAACATGGATGGACCTAGAGATGATCATACTAAGTGAAGTAAGTCAGACACAGAAAGACAAATAACATATGATAACACTTATATGTGGAATCTAAAATATGATGCAGGTGAACTTATTTACAAAACAGAAATAGACTCACAGACATAGAAAACAAACTTATGGTTACCAAAGGGGATAGCAGGGAGTGGGGAGAAGAGAGGTAAATTAGGAGCTTGAAATTAACCTATACACAATACTATATATAAAATAGATAAACAACAAGGACCTACTGTATAGCACAGGGAACTATATTCAATATCTTGTAATAATCTATAGTGGAAAAGAATCTGAAAAAGAGTATATAACTGAATCACTTTGCTGTACCCCTGAAACTAACACAACATTGTGAGTCAACTCTACTTCAATTAAAAAAAAACAAAAAGGCCACAAACAGTGAAGCAAAGTTCCTTGCCATATTTGATCAAAGGGACCAAATTTAACATTCTCTCCAGATGGTGTTGGAACAAATTCAAATCAGGTTGAGGACAAAACCCTTTTTTTTTTTTCTTCCCACAAAGTATTTCATAGGTTTTTCAACTTGATACAAAACAGCGACCCCATAAGAACCAAACCCAAAAATTCAAGATAAAGCTTGTTTTCCTTTCTGGAGCCTTCTGAGGCCTTATCCTTCACTGGAATGTCATCTGAGTGCCTTTATTTAACAAAACCCCAGAATCATTAAGCCTAGAGCAGTCCCACAGCTCCAGGATGCCTCATCCTCAGATAACAAAAGCAGCTGTTGCACACCCACCAGCCTAACATGGATCAAAAATCTGGCAGGGTTCCCTCATGCCCCATCTAAACTAAACGAAAGCCCTTAGCATCCCCAAACTTTCCACCACCCCACCACCCATGTTGAGTTGGCCGCAGGCCACAGCTATGGCTCTTCCAGCCAATCAGAGGAAACGTTGCCCCATGTACTGACAGGTTGGATGATTCTCATCACCAATATGCTTACCTGACTCCCTTTAAAATTCAGAGAGCTTGCTCTTTCCCCATTGGACTTGGGCTTTTGTGTACTTTTTCTTTATTGGAACTGGCAACATGAAGCTACTTAAACACAGCTCCATCTGTCAGTATCGGGTCCTGCAGGTAGAGTGTCGTGTTTGATTTCAGATTATCATTTGTTGTGTTGTCAAGAAGGGCTTGGGAGAGAGAGAAAAAAATAATTTGCGTGCAAACTGTTCTTTGGTTAAAATACACAAAGAAATTATTTGCAACTTTGACTGTGACTCTGATCCGTGCTCCTCACATTTCTCTACAATCACAGCAACAGCTTCTGTGACATTCATAAAGTGATCCCCAAAGATTTACCCACAGTGTAAAGCAGTCCTTAACCCTGAGCTTGGAGCCCACTTTGGGTCATTCCTTATCTGCAAAGCAACCAAAAAGAGTAAGGCTTGTCTTTAATGGGCAATGCATGAGCATAAACAGAACCAGTGGACCCTTGTTTAACCCCCTGATATGTGGAGTACTTACAGATGGGATGGACTACTCTCAGAAATTCTGCCTCTGGGTATCTGTGCCAAGGAGATGAACTAAATACATAATATACCCTAAGTACCATTCTTTGCAACATATTTATAATTGCAAGGTATGGAAAACAAGATAAACATTCAACATTAGTAACAGAACAGCAGAATGTTGATCATTTTTGAAGCTGAAAGATGGACAGGTGGTGCATGTGCTGTTTTCTGTTAAAAAATCATACTTATAGAGATAATGTTCATCCAAAAACCACATACAATTTGCAGATATGGTGTGATTTTTGTGTATTAAAAATACAAAAACAAAAAAGATGGAAGTCACCAATGACACATGACCTAATGTTTAGTGCCACGTCCTGGCCACGCTGTTGAGAATGCAAGTGTACCTAATAAAAAAACAGGCACTGCAGGCAAACATTATATTTGATTTGTTTTCTTGAGCATTTACTCAAAATGACAGTCTTGAAAAACAGACTGTAGGAGCTGAGTGAATAGGAGAGTGGACAGGTAAAGTTGGACATATTGTAAAAAGTGGAGGGGAGTAGTGCCACAGCATCTGCAGAGGGAAAGTAGAGATAGCTGGGCAGAAATGTGAAGGCACTGCGATGCCACAAACGTGGGTAGAATGTGAAACTGATCTTCATCTGATCCAGAGTGGGAAAATGGTCCCCTTTCTCAGACCCAGATTTGAGGAAGTGGCTTTGTCTTTAGAAACAAGATTTCTCTTTCTCAGCCCAGCAGCCACTGGGACCCAGGGACCACAATCCAGACACCAAATAAAAATTGATCTGAGCTCTCTCTCTGGTGACAGCAGAGTAAATAGTCCTGATCTATTTCTCTTCCACGCTCCATTTTGGTTTTTGACTGTGATGTTCAATCTCTCATCTTCAGACCATGTAACCTTCCAGACAAGGTTTGGCATGTTGTCTCCCATTGTGGTTCTCTTCCTTCCCAATTTAGGTTCTCCTTGTGTTGTGCTACCTCACAATACCTTGGGGCAAAACACCTTCCTACTTACCCTCATTTCTCAGGGCAACCTCATGGCTCCTCAAATAACTGAATATGACAAAAAAAAATCATTCAGGCAGAGAGAGGAGTAGAGTGATCTGCATTTATTCAGGGCACTAGACAATCCTAGTAGCCCTGTTCTGAATCCCATGATGAGAGAGTTTGGGGACAATGTTTCAGAGAAACCCCAGATGTCTATTTCTTTTCTTCAGTTCCATCAGGACATTTGATGGAATCATTAACACTGTCAAACAGAGCAACTAAGTTCAAGGAAAAAATATAGAATCCACCAGGAAAAGATGAGTGCTTTTTTGTCAGTGAAAATGAATTTTGATTGACAAAGTTCCAGAATTGTGGCAAGTTAGTGTACCTGCCACATCAGGAAATTGAGTGGTGTCACAAGAAAATGATCTCAAATACCAGTCTGTGGGGAATTCACTCCGGAGAAGATGTATGCCATTCTTTGAATTAAAAAAAAATTGGCCATAATTTTTAAAATTACTATTGCTATATATGTTCAACTAACTTTGAGTTATTCATACTCATTGAAGGGAACAAAATCCTAGAAATCCAGATAATAATGAGTAACTCAAAACCGTATTTCAGTAGCTTTTCACAAAGCTGTGTCGATCTGCCCACCACCCAACCACAGTGTTAAGATTGTCACTGCAGGTTGGTATACATTTTTGTGCTTGAATTATTTGATGTGGGATTTGGCCAAAACCGCATAACAAAGGATTTCATTTCCACAGGATTCAGCTGTCATTTAAATTTTACCCTGAAAACTTCTCAGGATTGCAAATACGATTATACCTCTCCTCACCTCTGCTGTATACAACTTTGATTCTTCCCTTGAAAGTCCTTTTGTTTAGCCTGGGATACAAGCGTGATAAGGAAGCAAAGCAGGCAACATGATTTGTCAAGAATGTCTAGAATTAAGTAGGAGGGAGAAAACGCAAATTCTCATCATTGCTTGTCAGCTGTATGATGTTCATATGCCTCTTCCCATGTCTACTAAATGAGAAAATCACTAGCTACCTTAAATTGAATGCTTACAATGTACCATGAACTATTCCAAGGTCTCCATATTATTAACTTGTTTATTCCTTACCAAAAAAACCCATGTGGTAAGTACTATTATTGTCTCTATTTTACAGACAAGGAAACTGAGACAACTCATCTAAAAATCAGATAGCTGGTAAAATGAGCTGGGATTTAAATGGTGACCTCAGGACGCTCCTGCCTCATGGACATTTCGTGCAGGGGTGTGTGGCAGAAATGACTGACTCTCATGGGGGCCCCGTCCACTACTAGAGAACGCACTCATGTTTTAGCTGGGCATGGGGCTACCACAGCATTTTCCAGCCTCTTTTGCAGGTAGGTGTGGTTAAGTGACTACAATAAGAATGTGAATGGAAGGGATATGGGCAGCTCAGATAATCTTAAGAGTGATTGCCCTGATTTTCCTGCTTTTGCTTTCTGCTGTCTGCAAAGGCTGTTGCTAGAACTCTGTTTGAAGCTATGCAGTTGAGGATGGCAGACTGACCCTCCGGTCTGGATTAGAGGATAACTTTGAGAAGCAGAGACCTCTAACCCATCCCAGACTGTTATGTGAGAGAGAAATAAACTCCTCTTATTCGGTCACTGTACTGTAGCTCTTTTTGTAACAGCAGTTTGTGGCACAGTATTCTAACAGATACAGTTTCTTTAGTAGTATTGTACTGGACCAAGCTTGTACTAATTCTTGAGAGACAGCTGTTCAATATTCAGGAGTTTCTTGAGCTGGTTGTTAAACTGTTCATGGTAGTTCACAAAAATTGGCAAACATTACAAATCAGGGCTATTGTAAAAGTTAATTTAATTTAATTTTAAAGAGCTGGTTTACTAGCATAACATTGGGTATGAGGCTTTCATGAAATAATTCATATAAATGTGTGGCAGAGTGACCAGTATCTAGTAAATGCTCAATAAATAATTATATTATTATGGATAATAGATAAATTAAAATAGACATTAATTCATTAATTCTTCATACTCAAAGAAAAACCATGAATATCTTATTTCCTTTCCTCAAATCACACAGATCTCCTTTGCGTAAAACAAACCTTAAGGATGCCATATTCTCCCCCACCCATCCTGGGTATAATGAGCAAGTGAGTCTCATAGCAAGTTTTTACTTTTTTTGTAATTTTCAGAACTGATTAACAATTTATTAAGCACAGTCATTTTTCTTTTCCCATAAGTAAGATTTAAAAATGTAAACCAGAAGGAATTTTATATCAAAACGTGATCTTTAAATATTACTAAATACATGATTAGTGATGTGCAATCCCATTAATCTGTTTTAGCAGGAAGTGGGTAGATCACATCCTTGGACACGTTCAAAGTGCAAGATCTTATTAGTGATCACAGATTTCAAGGTTTTTTTTTTTTTTTTTTTTTTTTTTAGCTTTACTGGCTTAACAATTTTAGAATTAACTTGACTCTAGAAATTCTGAGGCTTCTAACAACTTAATAAAGCAGTTGTGCTGAAAACTTCATTGTTGAAGAAGGCTCTTCAAAAATTGAAAATACTTAAGAGAGAAAAGTTAAAATCTTGGAAAGAAAAATGTTTCTAGATTTTTTGATGATGGCCATTCTGACCGGTGTGAGATGATAACCCATTGTAGTTTTGATTTGCATTTCTCTAATGATTAATGATGTTGAGCATTCTTTCATCTGTTTGCTGGCACGCTGTATATCTTCTTTGGAGAAATGTCTATTTACGTCTTCTGCCCATTTTTGGATTGGGTTGTTTGACTTTTTCTTGTTGAGCTGCATGAGCTGCTTATACATTTTGGAGATTAATCCTTTGTCAGTTGCTTCACTTGCAAATATTTTCTCCCATTCTGAGGGTTGTCTTTTTTTTTTTTTATGGTTTCCTTTGCTGTGCAAAAGCTTTGAAGTTTCATTAGGTCGCATTTGTTTATTTTTGTTTTTATTTCCATTTCTCTAGGATGTGGGTCAAAAAGGATCTTGCTGTGATTTATGTCATAGAGTGTTCTGCTTATGTTTTCCTCTAAGAGTTTGATAGTTTCTGGCCTTACATTTAGGTCTTTAATCCATTTTGAGCTTATTTTTGTGTATGGTGTTAGGGAGTGATCTAATCTCATACTTTTACATGTACCTGTCCAGGTTTCCCAGCACCACTTATTGAACAGGCTGTCCTTTCTCCACTGCATATTCCTGCCACCTTTATCAAAGATAAGGTGACCATATATGCGTGGGTTTATCTCTGGGCTTTCTATCCTGTTCCACTGATCTATATTTCTGTTGTTGTTCCAGTAACATACTGTCTTGATTACTGTAGCTTTGTAGTATAGTCTGAACTCAGGGAGTCTGATTCCACCAGCTCCGTTTTTCATTCTCAAGATTGCTTTGGCTATTCGGGGTCTTTTGTGTTTCCATACAAATTGTGAAATTTTCTGTTCTAGTTCTGTGAAAAATGCCAGTGGTAGCTTGATAGGGATTGCATTGAATAGGTATATTGCTTTGAGTAGTAAAGTCATTTTCACAATGTTGATTCTTCCAATCCAAAAACATGGTATATCTCTCCATCTATTTGTATCATCTTTAATTTCTTTCATCAGTGTCTTATAATTTTCTGCATACAGGTCTTTTGTCTGCTTAGGTAGGTTTATTCCTAGATATTGTATTCTTTTTGTTGCAATGGTAAATGGGAGTGTTTTCTTGATTTCACTTTCAGATTTTTCATCATTAGTGTATAGGAATGCCAGAGATTTCTGTGCATTAATTTTGTATCCTGCTATGCTACCAAATTCATTGATTAGCTCTACTAGTTTTCTGGTAGCATCTTTAGGATTCTCTATGTATAGTGTCATGTCTTCTGCAAACAGTGACAGCTTTACTTCTTCTTTTCTGATTTGGATTCCTTTTATTTCCTTTTCTTCACTGATTGCTGTGGCTAAAACTTCCAAAACTACGTTGAATAAGAGTGGTGAGAGTGGGCAAACTTGTCTTGTTCCTGATATTAATGGAAATTCTTTCAGTTTTTCACCATTGAGGACAATGTTGGCTATAGGTTTGTCATATATGGCCTTTATTATGTTGAGGAAAGTTCCCTCTATGCCTACTTTCTGGAGGGTTTTATCATAAATGGGTGTTGAATTTTGTCAAAAGCTTTCTCTGCATCTATTGATCATCATATGGTTTTTCTCCTTCAATTTGTTAATATGGTGTATCACGTTGATTGATTTGCATATATTGAAGAATCCTTGCATTCCTGGAATAAACCCCACTTGATCATGGTGTATGATCCTCTTAGTGTGCTGTTGGATTCTGTTTGCCAGTATTTTGTTGAGGATTTTTGCATCTATGTTCATCAGTCATATTGGCCTGTAGTTTTCTTTCTTTGTGTCATCTTTGTCTGGTTTTGGTATCAGGGTGATGGTGGCCTCATAGAAAGAGTTTGGGAGTGTTCCTCCCTCTGCTTTATTTTGGAAGACTTTGAGAAAGATAGGTGTTAGCTCTTCTCTCAATGTTTGATAGAATTTGTCTGTGAAGCCATCTGCTTCTAGGCTTTTGTTTGTTGGAAGACTTTTTTTTTTTTTTTTTTTTTTGCGGTATGTGGGCCTCTCACTTTTGTGGCCTCTACTGTTGCGGAGCACAGGCTCCGGATACACAGGCTCAGCAGCCATGGCTCACAGGCCCAGCCAGTCTGCGGCATGTGGGATCTTCCCAGACCAGGGCACGAACCTGTGTCCCCTGCATAGGCAGGCGGACTCTCAACCACTGCACCACCAGGTAAGCCCCGATATCTCCTTTTATGGCTGTTAGTATTTGTCTTATGTATTGAGGTGCTCCTATGTTGGGTGCATAAATACTTACAATTGTTATATCTTTTTCTTGGATTGATCCCTTGATCATTATGTAGCGTCCTTCTTTGTCTCTTGTAATAGTCTTTATTTTAAAGTCTATTTTGTCTGATATAAGAATTGTTACTCCAGCTTTCTTTTGGTTTCCATTTGCATGGAAAATCTTTTCCGTCCCCTCACTTTCAGTCTGTATGTGTCTCTAGGTCTGAAGTGGGTCTCTTGTAGACAGCATATATATGGGTCTTTTTTTTGGTATCCATTCAGCCAGACTGTGTATTTTGGTGTGAGCATTTAATCCATTCACATTTAAGGTAATTATCGATATGTATGTTCCTATTCCCATTTTCTAATTGTTTTGGGTTCGTTATTGTAGGTCTTTTCCTTCTCTTGTGTTTCTTACCTACAGAACTTCCTTTAGTAGTTGTAAAGCTGGTTTGGTGGTGCTGAACTCTCTTAGCTTTTGCTTGTCTGTAAAGGTTTTAATTTCTCCATAAACTCTGAATGAGATCCTTGCTGTGTACAGTAATCTTGGTTGCAGGTTTTCCTCCTTCATCACTTTAAATATGTCCTGCCAGTCCCTTCTGGCTTGCAGAGTTTCTGCTGAAAGATCAGCTGTTAACCTTGTGGTGATTCCCTGTGTGTTATTTGTTGTTTTTCCCTTGCTGCTTTTGATATGTTTTTTTTGTATTTAATTTTTGACAGTTTGATTAATATGTGTCTTGGCATGTTTCTCCTTGGATTTATCCTGTATAGGACTCTCTGTGCTTCGTGGACTTGATTAACTATTTCCTTTCCCATATTAGGGAAGTTTTCAACTATAATCTCTTCAAATATTTTCTCAGCCCCTTTCTTTTTCTCTTCTTCTTCTGGAACCCCTATCATTTGAATGTTGGTGCATATAATGTTGTCCCAGAGGTCTCTGAGACTGTCCTCAGTTCTTTTCATTCTTTTTTCTTTATTCTGCTCTGCAGTAGTTATTTCCACTACTTTATCTTCCAGGTCACTTATCCGTTCTTCTACCTGTTATTCTGCTATTGATCCCTTCTAGAGTATTTTTAATTTCATTTATTTTGTTGTTCATCATTGCTTGTTTCATCTTTAGTTCTTCTAAGTCCTTATTAAATGTTTCTTGCATTTTCTCTATTCTATTTCTAAGACTTTGGATCATCTTTACTATCATTATTCTGAATTCTTTTTCAGGTAGACTGCCTATTTCCTCTTCATTGGTTAGATCTGGTGGGTTTTTATCTTGCTACTTCATCTGCTGTGTGTTTTTCTGTCTTCTCATTTTGCTTATCTCACTGTGTTTGGGGTCTCCTTTTTGCAGGCTGCAGGTTCGTAGTTCCTGTTGTTTTTGGTGTCTGTCCCCAGTGGCTAAATTTGGTTCAGTGGGTTGTGTAGGCTTCCTGGTGGAGGGGACTAGTGCTTGTGTTCTGGTGGATGAGGCTGGATCTTGTCTTTCTGGTGAGCAGGTCCACGTCTGGTGGTGTGTTTTGGGGTATCTGTGGACTTATTATGATTTTAGGCAGCCTCTCTGCTAATGGGTGGTGTTGTGTTCCTGTCTTTCTAGTTGTTTGGCATAGGGTGTCCAGCACTGTAGCTTGCTGGTCATTGAGTGAAGCTGGGTCTTTGCATTGAGATGGAGGTCTCTGGGAGATTTTCGTCATTTGATATTATGTGGATCTGGGAGGTCTCTTGTGGACCAGTGTCCCAAAGTTGTCTCTCCCACCTCAGAGGCACAGCACTGACTCCTGGCTTCAGCACCAAGAGCCTTTCATCCACACAGCTCAGAATAAAAGGGAGAAAATGTAGAAAGAAAGAAAGAAAGAAAGAAAGAGAATAAAATAAAATAAAATAAGGTAAAATAAAATAAAGTTATTAAAATAAAAAATAATTATTAAGAAAAAAAATGTTTTTAAGTAAAAAAAAAAAAAAAAAGGATGGATAGAACCCTAGGACAAATGGTGAAAGCAAAGCTATACAGACAAAATCTAACACAGAAGCATCCATATACACACTCGCAAAAAGAGGAAAAGGGGATAAAATAATAAATCTTGCTCTCAAAGTCCACCTCCTCAATTTGGGATGATTCGTTGTCTATTCAGGTATTCCACAGATGCAGTGTACATCAGGTTGATTGTAGAGATTTAATCTGCTGCTCCTGACGCTGCTGGGAGAGATTTTCCTTTCTCTTCTTTATTCGCACAGCTCCCGGGTCTCTGCTTTGGATTTGGCCCTGCCTCTTCATGTAGGTCACCGGAGGGCATCTGTTCTTCGCTCAAAGAGGACAGGGTTAAGGTAGCCGCTGATTCTTGGGCTCTGGCTCACTCAGGCCAGGCGGAGGGAGGGGCACGGAGTGCAGTGCGAGCCTGCAGCGGCAGAGGCCGGCGTGACATTGCACCAGACAGACGTGCCGTGCATTCTCCCGGGGGAGTTGTCCCTGGATCCTGGGACCCTGGCAGTGGCGGGCTGCACAGGCTCCCCAGAAGTGAGGTGTTGATAGTGACCTGTGCTCGTACACAGGCTTCTTTGTGGTGGCAGTAGCAGCCTTAGTGTCTCATGCCCGTCTCTGTGGTCCACGCTGTTAGCCGTGGCTCACGTCCGTCTCTGGAGCTCCTTTAAGCAGCGCTCTTAATCCCCTCTCCTCACGCACCAGGAAACAAAGAGGCAAGAAAAAGTATCTTGCCTCTTCGGCAGGTCCAGACTTTTCCCCGGACTCCCTCCCGGCTAGCCATGGTGCACTAACCCCCTGCAGGCTGCGTTCATGCCGCCAGCCCCAGTTCTCTCCTGGCGCTCTGACCGAAGCCCAAGCCTCAGCTCTCAGCCCCACCCGCCCCGGTGGGTGAGCAGACAAGCCTCTCGGGCTGGTGAGTGCTGGTCGGCACCGATCTTCTGTGTGGGAATCTCTCCGCTTTGCCCTCCGCACCCCCGTTGCTACACTCTCCTCCGCGGCTCCGAAGCTTCCCCGCTCCACCACCCACAGTCTCTGCTCACGAAGGGGCTTCCTAGTGTGTGGAAACCTTTCCTCCTTCACGGCTCTCTCCCACTGGTGTAGGTCCCGTCCCTATTCTTTTGTCTCTGTTTATTGTTTTTTTCTTTTGCCCTATCCAGGTACGTGGGGAGTTTCATGCCTTTTGGGAGGTCTGAGGTCTTCTGCCAGCGTTCAGTAGGTGTTCTGTAGGAGTTGCTCCACGTGTAGATGTATTTCTGATGTATTTGTGTGGAGGAAGGTGAACTCCACGTCTCACTCTTCCGCTATCTTCCCCCTCTGGGATGAGAAATTTGGTGAGATATCAGGAGTAATCAAATATACAGCGTGGGGATTGTTGCTAAACTGACTTAGCAGAAGTTTTGCTAAAATTGTGTGGTACAAAGATAGACACAGAAGTCCAAAGATTGAGTCCTAATTGAGAAGAAAGTTTAGAGGAACCTGACAAAGTTTGGTCAATGAGAGAGTTTTGGTCACTAGCACCTGTTATGATGTCTGGAATACAACATAACTAGACCTGAGAAATAATGTCTGATTAAATGCCTCCTTATGCCAGGACCTTGGTCCTCACCCCAGTAGCTTATATGTTCCCTTAGGTCTGTCTGGTCTCTGGTGCCAGTTAACTATAATTAATCTGATCATACCATCGACCAAGCTTCTGTTCCAACAATCCTTTCGTGGATCCTTCCAGCAATGGAAAACTCACCCCCTCTCATAAGTCATATAATGGTAGGGTAGCTCCATTGAAAACAAATGTTTCCCTTCTATTGAAATGGAATATATTTTCTATTAGAAACATTGTCTTGTTCTCTAAAGCACCACAGAAAACTTAAAACCATCTTTCGTGAGACAATTCTTAAATATCTAAAGACAGACATCAATGTCATGTTTTGATTCTTCTTTGATTTAAGGAAGGTCACCTTTCTCCACAACCATTCTTTCCCTTTTCCCAATACTTCAGTGCTCTGTTTAGACCTTAAATTTAGCATTTACCCTGCTGGGCTGCTAATTCTCCACTCCAACTCTCAGGTGCATTTTCTAGCCTCTCTGCTCTGCTCCTTGCCCCAGGAGGCTGAACTTTATAAACGTCATCACCTAAGCTCCATTATCTGGCAGAGAAATGACAAGGCCTTGTAACATGACTGTACTCACTCACTGTTGGGGAGCTGCCCAGACAATATTTGGCCTCAGTTTGAAAGCCTAGACAGATCCTAAAGGCTAGGATAGCGTGAGGCTCTCAGCTAGCTGTGCTTCTCCTGGCAGCTTCCTTTTTGGAATCAGGATCTGAGTAGTTCACCATGCTGGCTGTCCAAGGATGAGAATCATTGAAATGTAAACAGGAGACCAGCGATTTTGGTTGAATGACAAGTATACCTACATATCAAAGTATCAACCTCATTTGCTAGAAATACAAACTTTCAGGCCCCACAGAAACCACTGAATCAGAATCAGTACAACAAGACCTCCCAGGTGATTCATAGATGTATTATAGCTAGTGAAGCACTGATGTACAGGATATTTTGCTACAATTCTGAAGACATGAAGACTTTTTTTCTGGAGAACTATACCCATTCACCCAGTCTATCTAGCCCCTCTCATCCTCTTATGACTGTCTTGTCAATACTTTATGAACCCCTCTGTAGCCACAGTTGTTTGGCCTGGGGGTAGATGCTGGATCAGAGGTGGGACAATCAAATTCTCTGATTTCAGTATTTAGAAAACCTAACCCTAACCCTAACCCTAACCCTAAGTTTTTTGAAATGTGGATGAGAGATTTCAGTTTATCATATACTGAGTTTGAATTGAGGCGACGCAACCTTGGGCATTAGGGGGCCGCCGTATTCTACCATGTGTGCCTAGAAGTAGAGAAAGCCATTTTGTAAAAAGAAGATCATATACACCTCACTTTTTTCCACTTGTTTTGTTTGTTTGCTTTAATTATTTGCCCAACTCAGTTTTTATTATTTGTAACCAAAAGAGTCTAAGACAGATGGTAAATAGCTTTGGGATAATATGCATAAGGTTGGGGTGTCATGGTGAGATATTAGAAAAAAATGGCAGGTATTTTATGCTAAGCCTATGCAGCATTTTTACCCTGCTGAGTTGTCTAGTTTCAGGGTCCGCCAGAGTACTGTATACAAAATAAAACTTTTTTTTTTTTAGTTCTTTGGGTTATGACTGGTCAAAGAACTGATCCAAGTTCCAAATTGATCAAAATCACAAGACACTGACTGACCAATCAGAACACTATACATTTCTATAGAAAACTATAATTGACAAGCAGACTGTCATTAAGCCAGGAAAATCATGGAAAAGAGTATTTTATATTAGAATATATCTGACATTTGCACAGTATTCCCACAGCCATTGTCATATTTTGTACCTAAGATGCTCTGTTGTTTGGCCTGTTAGAAGAATCTCACCTGAGGAGTGCTGGTAAATTTGTACTGCTTGATTTCTTTTCTTCTAGAATCCATGATGAGCTCCACATTACTCCTTATTTGCATGTGCTTCCAATTCAAATTTATTTTTTCTTTTTTTCAAAAAAATTATTTTATTGCAGTATAGTTGACTTACAATTCTGTGTTAATTTCTGCTATACAGCAAAGTGGTTCAATTATATATATATAGTGATTCAGTTATATATATATGTATATATATGCATATATATATTCTTTTTCACATTCTTTTCCATTATGGTTTATTACAGGTTATTGAATATGGGTCCCTGTGCTATACACAATTTAAGAGTTTCTTGGGGGTGTGTGTGCGTACTTTATTTTCGTTTTTTAATTGCTGAAGGATTTCAGAAATATACAAAGCAGGGAAACCAGCCCCATCACTCAGCTTCCATCCTCTTCAGCCATCTGCTTACACCCTCCCACAGAAGGCAGATCCCAGACGCCACATCATCTCATCTGCAAACACTTGAGCATCCTCTGCGCCCTCTTATGTGCAGGGTTTTATTTTTACGTCCAGTCTCTCACGGGGGTTTGGGTTTCCTTCCGGGAGGTGGCTGGCTTGTGTCCGATGCACGGCACCTGAGAGCCTCAGCGGGCACCTGAGCAGGCTTCCCTCTCTTCCAGCGACCTGGTGAATGGCCTTGTGGCACTCATGAACAGCAAGGTCAGCAGCTTCTTCAACCTGGTGAGTCCCTCCCCCCGCCCACTCCCTCCAGCAGGCCGGTTCCTGCTTTGCTTCATTTGCCATCAGCACGCTCAGGGCACGTGCCTGTTTGTTGCTTGCCCAATACTACAGGAAAATACGCGGAATAGAACAAAACAGGAGTCCACAAAGAAGTAAGACATCTGGGACACGTGGCTGAGCCACGTGATAAACACTAACCCCACTCTGTCCACTGGAAGGGCCACGTCTAGAAATTCGTGAAGGCTTTGGTGGTTGTAGGTGACATTCTTTGTGCCCTTTGTCCATTACTGAATGTGCAGTTGGTCTCAATAAGGCTTGCTTTCTGGGGCTGTAAAGATAGAGTGGCTAGGACAGTTTCCCTCACCGTCACGTCTGTGAGCGCCAATTCCATTTATCTTGGTAGATTTCATGGAAAACTGTACTTGTTTAATGGTGATTTCATAGGATTAGTTACCATGGGGACATTTCCCACCTTACTGTGAATGTAAATTATTGTAATTGCCATTATTATTACTCAAATTAGAAAGATAATTACCAAGCTGGTCTTCAATTCTGGGAACATGCTCTGAGTCTTTCAGTGCCTCCTCCGAAAATACATTCTTAAATTTTTGTGTGAAGTTCATGCTATTTGGCTACACTCCGTGAGGTATTAACAAAAATAAGACACACAATGTGAGGTGACTCTTTATCTGTTGTTCTCTGCAGAAACCTTCCCACTGATGTGGCTCCCTCCAGCGGATTAGTGGGACACCATTTTCCCGCATGCCGCATTCCTTTTAACCTTAGATTTTATTTTCTCCTTCAGCTGCAATGATAAGAATGATGCCTTCCACACTGTTAAAGGGTAGTGCCTTGCAGATGAAAAGAAATCTTCTTCACCACCCTGAAATTGTATCGTCTTCATGGATGCTCATTCTATCGTCTTTTTCCCTTTGATGGGAGGATAGATGCCATTTGGGAAGTGAGCGGTTCGGTTTTCATCTGTGCCGCACATCAGCATTATACAAAAGGCTCCACAGCGCTTATTTCTGATTTCTTTGATCTTTTTCTACTAGGAATGTGACATTTGGTTGTGTTTAACCTTATACGCTCAATTTGAGATTACCCTCTTGGACATGATATTTATAGATCAAGCCACTGTCTCCTATTGATCTTTAGTTACATGATCTTATTTCCTCCTTCTGTACATTCATTGCCTTTGAACCTCAGTGCCCACTGGAGAGTTACCTAGACACACATATTAATTGTTGATCACCTACTTGGAATCATTCCTCATTTGAACTAAGTTAGAGATCAATTCAAATATGAACTCCCTGGGATATCGCTTATTCTTCTCAAAAAGAATAGAGTGGTGGCGCAGTGGTTGAGAGTCCACCTGCCAATGCAGGGGACACGGGTTCGTGCCCCGGTCCAGGAGGATCCCACATGCCGTGGAGCGGCTGAGCCCGTGAGCCATGGCCACTGAGCCTGCGCGTCCGGAGCCTTTGCTCCACAACTGGAGAGGCCACAACACTGAGAGGCCCGCGTACCTCATTAAAAAAAACAAAACAAACAAACAAAAAAAGCTGCAGCTTTGCCTGCAGTCCTACAAAGAATAGAGTATAAATATTTACATAGAGAGGCATAGTCCATATCATTCCATTTATTTAAGACTGTCTCACCCAAATAACCAGTCAGTTATTATATATGTCTCTAGCATCACCCACTTACCCCAGAATTATCTTTTTTTCTTTCTTCTTAACCACTGAGGAATTTGAGATGAAGCCCAGAAGACTACACAGGTTAACCTGGCAGAACCAGGTCTAGAATCTAGCTCTTTGATGTCCACTTTATTCCCCAGCCCTTCTACTCAGAGGGGGTTCAATAAACACTCTCAGTTCTCAAACAATTTATATCATTTTTCCAATCAAGAAAGCTCTCCAGCAAATGGCTCCCTAGGCCAGTCAAATGAGTTTTCAGACTTCTCTTGAGAGAATCTGGAGACTAAACTGACAAAATATCTCCCTATTGATTCAGAGCCGGACCAAGGTCCACACCTTGATCTTCAAAGTCACATTACTCTGACAACATCTCTGTTTTCCTGCCCACATACTGCTTCACTTTCAAGAGCCTTTATTTTTCAAAAATTCCATCCATTCTGCTGTTTTCCCCCAGCCGTCCAAGATTGTATTATTGACTTCCCAAGTCAATATGCTGTCACCTTGCAAAGTGGCTCCTAAAATCACTGTGTAAAAGAGGTTTTCCAGGACTAAGTAGGAATTCCTCTTACCAATTCCTTGTCTACATGTCTCCTCTACATTTCATTTCCAGTATACGGAAGCAAAATTTGCCACCCCAAAATGTCTCCTGCATGCAGATTACTTTCAGCTGAAAACAATCAAGGCCCAAGACTAAGGAAGAAACTTTAACCTTTCCCCTAACTGCCTAAAATAATTTAGATAGAAAGCCTGTTCTTAGAATTGAGATATCACCAGAGATATCTGTAAAAAATATGGGCTACAGAGATAAACCCATGCACATATGGTCACCTTATCTTTGATAAAGGAGGCAATAATATACAATGCAAAAAAGACAGCCTCTTCAATAAGTGGTGCTGGACAGCTACGTGTAAAAGAATGAAATTAGAACACTCCCTAACACCTAACAAAAAATAAACTCAAAATGGATTAAAGACCTAAATGTAAGGCCAGACACTATAAAACTCTTAGAGGAAAACATAGGCAGAACTCTATGACATAAATCACAGCAAGAACCTTTTCAACCCACCTCCTAGAGAAATGGAAATAAAGACAAAAATAAACTAATGGGACCTAATGAAACTTAAAAGCTTTTGCACAGCAAAGGAAACCATAACAAGACAAAAAGACAACCCTTAGAATGGGAGAAAATATTTGCAAACAAAGCAACTGACAAAGGATTAACCTACAAACTTTGCAAGCAGCTCATGCAGCTCAATATCAAAAACAAACAACCCAATCCACAAATGGACAGAAGACCTAAATAAACATTTCTCCAAAGAAGATATACAGATTGCGAACAAACACATGAAAGGATGCTCAGCATCACTAATCATTAGAGAAATGCAAATCAAAACTACAATGAGGTATCACCTCACACCAGTCAGAATGGCCATCATCAAAAAATCTAGAAACAATAAATGCTGGAGAGGATGTGGAGAAAAGGGAACCCTCTTGCACTGTTGGTGGGAATGTAAATTGATACAGCCACTATGGAGAACAGTATGGAGGTTCCTTAAAAAACTGAAAATAGAGCTACCATACGACCCAGCACTCCCACTACTGGGCATATACTCTGAGAAAACCATAATTCAAAAAGAGTCTTGTACCACAATGTTCATGGCAGCTCTATTTACAATAGCCAGGACATGGAAGCAACCTAAGTGTCCATCGACTGATGAATGGATAAAGAAGATGTGGCACATATATACAATGGAATATTACTCAGCCATAAAAATAAATGAAATTGAATTCTTTGTAGTGAGGTGGATGGACCTAGAATCTGTCATACACAGTGAAGTCAGAAAGAGAAAAACAAATACCATATGCTAACACACATATATGGAATCTAAAAAAAAAAAGTTCTAAAGAACCTTGGGGCAGGACAGGAATAAAGACGCAGACGTAGAGAATGGACTTGAGGACATGGAGAGGGGGAAGGGTAAGCTGGGACAAAGTAAGAGAGTGGCATATACTTATATATACTACCAAATGTAAAATAGATAGCTAGTAGGAAGCAGCCACATAGCACAGGGATATCATCCCAGTGCTTTGTGACCACCTAGAGGGGTGGGATAGGGAGGATGGGAGGGAGATGCAAGAGGGAGGGGATATGGGGATATATGTATGTGTATAGCTGATTCACTTTGTTAAACAGCAGAAACTAACACACCATTGTAAAGCAATTATATTCCAATAAAGATGTTAAAAAAATATATGGGCTAGGTGTGCTGGGAGAAACTCTTAGAGATCAGAATCCACTCTGTGTCCCATTGTCTCTGCAGGGCCCAACAAACATTTATTTACTAAACATTTGCTTTTCAATCTTCATGTCAATTCCCTTCCCCTTTGAAGTCTCCACCCCCTACTCCGCAACATTCTTTTTTGTCTTTAGCTGAAAATGGTATTTAAGGTGAAATTTTGGGCCATTTTAGTGAGTTATTCAGTTTTCCTGGATCTCTCCCATGTGTACGTGTTACTAAACTTTTGTTTGATTTTCTTCTGTTCATCTCTCTCATCTCAATTTATTTCTTAGAACAGCCAGAAGATCCTAGAAGGGTAGAGGAAAATTTCTTCCTCACCAACAACAGTCACTTACCTAAAACAGTTACCTAAAACTGAGGAGTGATGAGAAGGAAGGCTATGGATTTTATTTAATTAATGGGGGTTTAGCAATGCATTTCTATGGCAACTGCATTCGATTTAAAATCCTTCCTAGGGCTTCCCTGGTGGCGCAGTGGTTGAGAGTCCGCCTGCCGATGCAGGGGACACGGGTTCGTGGCCCGGTCTGGGAAGAGCCCACATGCTGCGGAGCGGCTGGGCCCGTGAGCCACGGTCGCTGAGCCTGCGCGTCCGCAGCGTGAGAGGCCACAGCAGTGAGAGGCCCGTGCACTGCAAAAAAAATAATAATAAATAAGCCTTCCTAGATGATCAAGGTCAATTCATGTGTAATCAATTAGTGATCCGTTCACTTTCTGGACTTTTGTCCTCCTTTAAAAAATGAGTTTATGTATACATATATCCTCTCTTTTCTAGATTTCCTTCCCATTTAGGTCACCACAGAGCATTCAATAGAGTTCCCATGTGCTATACAGTAGGTTCTCATAAGTTGTCTATTCTATACATAGTAGTGTATATATGTCAATCTAACTGATTCACTTTGCTATACAGCAGAAACTAACACAACATTGTAAAGCAACTCTACACCAATAAAATTAATTAAAAAATGGGTTCATTGGACAAGATGTATTAACATTCAGATGACTATATGATTCTCTAGTTTTCTGTCTCCTTTGATGATAAATCAAACATTGCCTTATAATGTCTTAAATGTTACTATAATAAACTATTTTTATTGAAGTATGTTTTACATGAAATAAAATTTATTATTTTGAAGCGTGGAATTTGGTGAGATTTGACAGATGTGCATAGTTATGTAACCAACATCACAATCAGAATATAGAACATTTTCATTATGTCCAGAATATGCCTCATGTCCCTTTACAGTCAATCCCTTTCCCACCACTGCAGCCCATTGAGCTATTGACATGAAACCACTGATCTATATTCTGTCTCTATAGATTTTCCTTTTCTAGAACATTATACAATGAAATCATATAGTATGTGATATTCTGCGTCTAGCTTCTTTTATTTAGCACAGTGTTTTTGAGATTTATCCATGTCGTTGCACATATTGGTAGTTTGTTTCTTTCTATTGCTGAACATTAATCCATTATATGAATATACCACAATTCTTGATCTATTCATAAGTTGATGGACATTTGGGTAGTTTCCAGGTTTGGGTGATTAGAAATAAAGCAACAATATGTGCAGGTCTTTGCGTAGAAACATATTTCTTGGGAAATACCTAGGAGGGCAATACTGGGTTATATGGTAAGAGTATGTTTAGCTTTGTAAGAAATGGCCAAACTGTTTTCCAAAGTGGCTGCACCAGTTTACTTTCCCACTAGCAGTGTGTGAGTGCTAGAGCATTTGTTCATTTAGTCCTGAAAACAACACTATAAAATACATATAAAATACTATAAAATGGGGGCTTCCCTGGTGGCGCAGTGGTTGGGAGTCTGCCTGGCGATGCAGGGGACGCGGATTCGTGCCCCGGTCTCGGAAGATCCCACATGCTGCAGAGCGGCTGGGTCCGTGAGCCATGGTCGCTGAGCCTGCGCGTCCAGAGCCTGTGTTCCACAGCGAGAGAGGCCACAACAGTGAGAGGCCCGCGTATTGAAAAAAAAAAAAAAAAACTATAAAATGATTATCATTCCCATTTTCCAAATGAAGAATTTGAGGCTTAGTGAGATTAGTAAATTGAGCAAGGTCACATTTAATGAGTAAGTAGCTGATCCAGAATTGTGCATGCAAGCCCATATCTGTTCAGAGGCTGAACATTCATCTACAAAGTTGCATTTATTCTACCTCTTATTTAGCTGATCGAATTAATTGAGGTGTGGTCCCTACTGTGGTGTTTTAGGGTAGGATAAGGCATATTTTCAATATTCACATCCTTTTGCAATCCCTGGGTTTCAATGGGAGGCTCTGAAGCAGAGTTGAAAGGGCATTAATGAAACTCTAATGCTAATAAAGTCCTGGGCCAGGGGCATTTTTGCCCTAGCAGAGTATGACCTATCTTTTCAGTAGCCTCTGATGCCCTTTTCAGCATTCTCTTTACAGCTCAATCGTGGATAGTAAGTCTTGACCAGTATTGGTCTTTGACTTAGGTAGTAAAATACAATAAAAAAAGCACCCCATGGAGTATAAGAGTCAGCATCAGCAGATAATTTCTAATGTAATATCTTTCTCATCTTGGATCGCCAAGTACAGGATCCAAGGGGCAGGTATTTTGCTCACCAGGCTAAATTATTAGTTAGACAAAATTACGTACTATTTCTTGGGTATGAAAAGTTACAAATAACTTTTCATGAAGGTTTTCAAAGTAGTTATGCTTGAAATAAATAAAATTACCTATTAACAGTTCACAACATCAATTTATGGTTGCCTTTGAATATAATTGAAAGAAGTTGGCCTAAATGGTAAAGGTCTGGGGCAAAATAATTTAAGGACACTTGAAGGTACTCAGGGTTTTAGGCTAAAGAGGATAAGACCAAAGTGGGATCATAATATCTCTTCAAATATTTGAAATGGTCTTCTTAGTGGTTGAATAATGTCCCCCGAATATTCATGTGTACCTGGAGCCTCAGGATGTGACTCTATTTAGAAATAGAGTCTTTCCAGATGCAATTAAATTAAGATGAGATATACTGGTTAAGATGGGCTCTAAATCCAAAGACCAGTGTCCTTATAAGAAGAGAAGAGGATACACGAAGACACAAGGGAAGAAGGTGTTATAAGGACAGAGGCAGAGATGGAGTAATTTAACTATAAGCTGAGGAATGCCAAGGATTGCCAGGAACCACCCGATGCTAGGAGCCTCCAGAAGCAAGAAAAGATTCTTTGCTAGAGAGAACATAGTCCTCTTTGGAGGCAATCTCTTTGGAGAAAGAATAGTCCTACCAATACTTTGATTTTAGGCTCTACTCTCCAGAACTATGAGATAATAAATTTCTGTTATTTTAAGACATTCAGTTTGTGGCAATTTACTATGACAGCCTTAGTAATGAATACTGTTTTGAAATAAAATTGGCAAAACATTTTCTAGATTTTAAGAATTAAGGGCAAGGGAGGAAGACTCTGTAATTTTGCCAACTGGGCTTATGGAACAATGGAATGATCTGCTTTCTGAAAATGTGACCATCCCACCACTGGAAGTATAGTATGGACTGATTATTCATCAATAAAGAAGGTAGAAAAATAATTCCTAGACTTGGTTGGATTTTGGAATAAACAGTTTCATAGAATACTTCCAGAATGACATTCCATGGCATAAACAGATATATTATCTCTAAATTTATCTTTAAAAATATAAAGCACAACTTTCCAAAAGTATTTGCAAATAACTAGAGTCCCTTGATTGATCTTTTTATGAGTCTGAAGTTCTCTGACATAAACTATGGAGTAATTTTCCTTTCTTATAGGAAGAACACAAAATGAAGCAACTATTACTATCACTGTCTCTTGTACAAAGTGAAGAATGACACCATGCATTCTTACAAACAAATCTTATTGTCTAAAAATTATTTTTTTGTTTTTATATATATTTTCCTATAATAGAATATATAAAAATTGTCCCACTTGCTTTAAGTTGGAAATGAGTGCCTTGTTAGATATTATGAATGCACCGGCTTATGGTAGATTTGATTATTAACCTCAATTCTTTACCCTTCTCTGTATCTACGCATTTTGCTATGTGTCTTTGGAGTTTCTACTTAAGGAAGCAGAGTGAGTTTGGGTTTAGTTATGTGACTTGTTTTAGTCAATAGGATGTTAGCAGATATAATACTGGTAGAGGCTTGAAATAATGCTTGCATGGATGGGTGTGCCCTTTTGTGCTTTTGGCTCTTGGCTGGGAAGAACAGATATCAGCTAGTCCACTGATACAATCATGTTGAACCGACATTGTCCTTACGGTCTGGAGCCAAGACTGGCTGAGCCCAGCCTAGATCATCCAAGTCCCAAACAATCCACAGATATAGGAAGAAAACAAATGATGGTTGTTTAGTACCATGGAGTTGTATTATACAGTATTACTCTGGCAACAGGTGAATTAATCAAAATATTATGATAATCAGCTAGATGTCATCATGATTCCATATTTTTTCTACCAGAGTATGTAATAAAGGGGATCAGAAGATCTCTTCCTATCACACTTCACTTGAAATCAAATGCTCCCACAGGACTTGGCTGTAGTTCACAAGACAAACTCTATATACCTTACCAGGTATGTTACACCAGCTTCGGGTTCAGAACCTGTGGCAAACACTGCTCTCTGTCTAATAAATATCCACTCTCCCTTGTTTCTTACAAAGAGAACTCCAACATTGTTTGGAAGTGAAAATGTCCCAAGTTAAAAATACTTCCCTACATCCTTTATGACACAGTTCTATAAAACATCCAAAGTTTGATCACAAGGATGAGAGTCACTTGCTGAAGATGGCTGAGCAGAACAACAGAAGAAGCTTGATTCTTGATGATATCACGAGTGTGCTATATCACTCTCTTGTCTCATGAGAGACATTTTGATGAAAACATTGTTGTTAATGTTCTGTCATAGGCAGCTATATACAGTTTTAACTAATAGAGAATTTGATTAGATAGGGGTCCAACAGTTATAGAATGTAGAACAATGTACAGTTGGCTGAGTGATAGAGGTAGGCTATGAGTGGTGAGCACCCAGATATTGCAAGCTGGTGATCCTTGTTATGTAGCAGAAAAACTTTTGGTCAAGTTGTCACCTGTAGTAAATGGGATATAGACCACATGTTGACCAAAGATATAGCCTTGAAGGATATTGAAGGAAAAAAATCAGATAATTGGCATATGCTGGTTACTTCTTTCTTATTTTAGCAAAACTCTTCAAGAGTGGAATAAATTAGGGTAGAGCTAGCCATTCTGCAAGTGGATATGAAGAAAATATAGCTTTGCTAATGGAGATGCTTTCTGCTTGCACCTTGTAGTATAAATTGACCAAAGTCCTATAATACGAAGCCTTGCAATGTTGGAAATATTTACCTCTGTGCATCAAACATAAACCATCATAAGCACTGCTATGAGGTGGTGAGCCTTAGCAGATTACATTGTGGCCTCGAGCCTTTCTCAGGCATCTTCCATTAAGTATTTTCTGCTAAGAGGTGAGCTGACAGGCAAAGGGGTTGTTTCCGAATGAAGCTTATTTTGGATTGCCTCGAGGTAACTATTTGTTGCTAAGTCAAGGGCTAGGGAGATAAACAGAGTCCCCAAGTTAGTTGATAAAAGATATCTTTTCGGGTTAAAAAAGAGAAAGTTTAGAATGATATGCCGCAGATAGCATGAAATTTACTAAGTTTTAGAGAGAACCAAAGCAAATCCAGACTGTGTTAGACACTGTTACTTTCTTACCCAACACTGGAAACTGTATTTATTAACAAAAATTCCCTGATATTGTTGCAGATGGCAATGTCCCCAGTTTAAAACCAAAAACTCACTTCTTCAGACTCCCTCGCAGCTAGGCACAGCTCTGTGCTCCAGTTTTGGCATCTAAGACTTAGATGACTTAGTGGACGTTTCAGTAGATCTATTATTATCCTGAGGGAAGAAAAAGGATGATTTGGCTATCACACACATTTCACCTTTTGTGCTTACTTCTTTCCTGAAACACATATGCAGGCTGCCATCATGTCACTGTAGGTCGAGGGGCATACTGAAATGAAGGTTGTAGAAAAGAAAGATAGAAGAACACGAACTCCTGGTAACATGGTAAACCCACTGCACCTGTGCAAATCGCTCACTTCTCGACTACTTGTCATGTCAGAAATAGAAACCCCTATTTGTTTAAGCCAGTGATGTAAGGTTTCTCTTACATAGAGGTACATATAATCCTGATAGAAGGACTTTTTGGTTACTCAAACAAATACCTCTTCCAGACACAATGAAAATTTATATACTGTTTAGCAATGTAATTTACAGAAAATAATGGGACAGTGAAAAACCAAACAAGAAACAATACACAATACCTTTCAACTGATATTTCTCTCATGATGTTCTGAAATATCCACTGGTTGCCATTAAAAGAGTGTGAGTATGATTTCCTTGAAGAAGGAATGAGTTCGAGTATGGTTTTCCTTCTCCTCATTTTAACAGGTCTTAAGATGCTAACATAACTTCTCTTGAATTTGTTAGGTCCCATCAAGTTGCTGTGTCTTTTAAGTGCAGGAAACGAAAATGGCCTTGAGGCAACAGTTTAGAACAATTCCAAATTGCCTGGCTTTCCTTCATTACCCAGTATACAAGGTGTGTCTGCTTTGGGTCCACAGACCAGAGACCTGCTTGCTTTCCAGAGGCATATAAACCAGATATCCATATAAGCTAGATAACATTATCAGCACAATATGAAAAAAGAACATTCTTTTCTGAAGTCCAGATCTGTAATATGCAGCATCCGCCATTTCCAGATCTCTTTCTAATCTACTCAGGCTTTCTTCGGGGGCACATGGATGATACCAATGTAGTGATTGATGCTCTGGCATGGCCTAAACTTTTGCTGTACTACCTTTATTAGAAAATCCCAAAGGGCTTTACAATGGGGTAATCTACAAACTGCTGCTTATTACAAAGCTATAAAAATTAGCTTCCGACATCCATGACAAATGATAGAATTAGAGTTCTCAGAATGGAGACTCTCTCTCTCTCTCTCATGGAGTGTGGCTATAGAAACTGGAGAAGTTCTATACAAACTGTCAGCCAGAGACACTTGGCTGACATTGTTGCTGGGAAGTTTTTCTTCTTCATAGGGTTTCCTAGAAAACGGGCACCAATTGAAGAATCAGATAAAGGCAGATCAAAGTTAACAGATGAAGATGGTTGTGGCTGGCTACAATGGCTCTTTAGCAAACAATTGCACTATGACTTCACTTAATGGGATGAATATATGAAGTCAGATGCAATGTCACAACTCCTTATGTTTTTACATTTTCTTCCAATAGTGTTTGGCTCCTGAATGTATTGTAAGTGAAAGAAGGGCTATACTCATACTTTTTTTCTCACCTTAATTCACTACTTTAAAAAAAAAAGTGCATTGGATAATCTTCTGTGACACAATTTCTATTCAGATAAACTTGGCCATGTCTATAAAGAGAAAATACTATAGTTAAAAGTATTATGCTGTACAATTGGGATTGGTACAGAAACTTGGAGGTATGTTAAAGGATAAAAATCAATATTCTACACAGATTTACAGATGTTATAGTGCCTGGTAGATTTTAACAATACAGAGCTCCTTTTGACATCCAGGACACATGGAGATCAATTAATCTAGATTTGTCTGCAAATCTGTCCCATATGTTAAACAATGAGAGCTAAAGGACATGTACCCATTTGTTAAGTGAAATTTATATAAATTATGTACGTGAAACAAAACTTCTCTGGTTTAAAGAGAGAACCTGGAAAGTAAGAGGGGAGGTCTTGGATCCCTACTGACTTGGCCACACTTGACCTCTGAAGCAGATGTAAGGCACTTCAGGAAACACTAATGTTCCAAATATCACAATTTATAAACCACTGACTTAACCAAAGCCTCCCATTTTACTGAGGCAGCTCCTGAGACATCAGATGCCCAACACTTGCATTGTGCCTCTAAACTTTTCATGTGCCTATGTGCTTGAGGACCAATACTAGAATTTGCCAGGCACTTATAATAACCATCCCTTTTTACCATCATTTCTTACCATCCCCCTTTTACATCCCCTTTTTACTCCACTACTTTAAGAGGTGGAGACCTAAATGATGAGGAAGAAAAGAGAATCAGGTTTTACAGTGGCTCAGTATGGGATGGATAGAGACCATTTCCTGGGGCTGGGGTTTTAGGGTTTCTGAGCAGAAATAGGGTGACTGCAGGGTGCACATGTGTGACAGAGAACCATGGGCCTCTGGGTGGCCTGGTCTGAAGTCAGCAGAAGGATAAATGTGAGGCCATCTCTGAGCCAGATGAGAACATCAGGACCCCACACGTGGTGCAACATGCTGAGACCAGGATCCCCAAGTGGCAGAAGGAGCAATGCTGGTGCCGAGAGCCAAGGATTAAGAACTAGACTCCTCCCCATCTCACCTAAGCCCCCTGGGTATTTATATGAGTCAAGAGGTGAGGACACCTAATATGATAGAAATGCATTTTCTCTTACCTTGACTAGGGAGCTCTCAATATTGAACTGATTTGAAAAATGTTGTAATCAGTCTGATGTGAGCCTTGCCCTTAGGGACTTGAAATTTTGTATTTCAGCATGAAGCTTCTCAGGAGTGTGCCTTTGATTCTGCTTGTCTAACTTGTTTCATCCAGTGGGTGTTTTCTGAGCTCTCTTGAGGATAATGCCAAGTTACATCCTGGTTTGTATCAGGGGGCCTTGCTTGGGCTGTCTTATACCCGAAGGGTAGAGACACTTTGTGTCTAAAAGGGATTACACAGGGAAGACTGTGGGAAGATACCTTCATGTCTCCATGACAGATAACCACAAAGACAAAATGGATTTGTCTGCAGGATTTCTATTAAATGATGGGAGATAAAGGACTGTACTCCATATTCTCCAAATATTCAGAAACTCCTAGCGTTTAATGACACAGACAAGTTCTAGGGCCAGGATGAATGACAACAATGCAAAACGAGAAAAGTATAAAACATGTAGTGGAAGTCGTTTATTTTCCAAGCAATGAAGTCATTTGTCTTCATCCAGCAATGCATCTGTTGATCTCTTGTTTTCCTCTGGGGAAAAAAGAGAAGCAACAATCCATGGCCAGAGGTGAAAGTATCCTCGAGGCACCGCAGATCTCACTTGCCCTGGCAGCTGTGCTGGCCTGTGGGTTTCTCCAGTAGCCTTGGAATATGAGTTATTGGCAAAGGTTGGGAAACCTCTGTATTTTTTTTAAATTTTTATTGGAGTGTAGTCGATTTACAATGTTGTGTTAGTTTCAGGTGTACAGCAAAGTGAATCTGTTATACATATACATGTGTCCACTCTTTTTTAGATTCTTTCCCATATAGGCCATTACAGAGTATTGAGTAGTGTTCCCTGTGCTATACAGTAGGTCCTTATTAGTTATCTATTTTATGTATAATAGTGTGTATATGTCAATCCCAATCTTCCAATTAATCCTTCCCCCCCTTACCCCCTGGTAACCATAAGTTTATTTTCTATATCTGTAACTCTATTTCTGTTTGGTAGATAAGTTCATTTGTACTTTTTTGTGGATTCTGTATATAAGTGATATCATATGATATTGCTCTTTCTCTGTCTGACTTCACTCGGTATGACAATCTCTAGGTTCATCCATGTTGCTGCAAATGTCATGTTATGTCAGTTTCTAAAGCTGCAGATTGGTACTGCCTGGATAGAGCTAGAGGAAGACCCCTCCTTCTGGCAGGAGCTTGTAATAGGTCCACCTGTGTAGAGAGGTTAATGCTGTTTAAAGTTTTAGCACACATCTTCCATTATTGCACTACTTCTTTTCATTTTTGGGGGGCGGGGGTGTAGTAAAAGCATCTTGGAAATATTACAAATATATGAGAAGTATGGAGATCAATACAATGAAGTCAGTTTTACCCCCAGCTTTATCAAAACTTACTGTTTTGTCCCATTTGCTTCGTTTTTTTCAAAGGCCATTTTACAGAAACAGTTGACCCCTGTATACTCCTCCCTACTCCCATTCTTTTCCTCTTCCTTTCCTGTAGCCCGCCTTGCCTGATTTGTTGGTTGTCATATTCATGAAGCTTTTACGCTTTTATCTACTTATGTATACACTTCCAAATCGTACACGTTTTTAAGTTTTTTAAATAATAAAATATTGTATATACCACTCTGTAACTTAGGGTTTTATTTAATATTGTGCTTTTGATATCTGGTTATTGTCAGTTATATATAATTGATTATATTTGATTGGGAGTGGTATACATGGATATAATTGGTTTGTGTATCCAGGAATCTTGCTAACTGCTATTAATGTCAATAGTTTATCTATAGGTTCTCTTGGATTTGTTATAGCAATAATCATAAATTTGAAAATATTGACATTTCTATTCTTCTTTTTTAATTCTTATGCTTTCCTTTTCCTTTCTGTTGACTCAAAGCATTAGCCAGGACCACTGGTGTGATACTGATTCTAAGTGGGAATAGAGGGCATGTTTAATTCTTTCCTAAATTTAATGGGAATGTTTTGACATTCCTTTTCAGTGTTATGTATACTACCTACTAAAGCTGGTAGTATATCAACTTTATACTGATATCTTTTTTCAGGCTAAAGAATTTCTTTTCCATCCTTAGGTTGCTTAGAGTTTTACCATGAACATCTGTGTGTTCTATCAAATATTTTTTCTTATACCTATTGAGAAGATTATGTGATCTTCCCCTTTACTCTCTTAATGCGGTGTTAATAGATTTTCTGATGTTGAAACATGAATTTTAATTTTACTGTGGTGAATTATATTTAATAGTGTTTTACTGTAGGATTTTAATCTTCAAGAGTTTTATTTAAAAATAGCAACAAATATACATAGTTCTTTAGAATAAGTTTTACAAATTTGTTTAAGCCATCTATGCAGAAAATACAAAATATTTTTGAAGGACATAAAATACCTGAATATATATAATGAAAGCTAAGATTATAAGTGATGATTTTTTTTTTGGTGATGATTATATTTACATGAGATTAGTTAACACTTTTTTTTCTTATTTTGCTATCCTTTAATTCATTTTTGATTAATCTTTTGTTTTTATACTTTCTGCAATAGTTTTTTTTTTAATTCAAGAGAGATTATTTTATTCTCTTATAACTTGGTAAAAATGTATCTGTAAAATTGTCTGTCCTAGTGTTCTGGACCTTTTTACAAAACATTTTAAGAAGATCTCTCTCTCAGTTTTGATGCATGAAGGTGGAGAGAGGTTTTATTTTTCTGTTTCCGTGTTATGTTGGGCCATTTCAAGAAAATTATAAATGAGAGGGTTGAGAACAACGCTTTATGATTGTGCTTTGTGATATCTTAAGGGGTTCTATAAAATCTACGCAGGCATTGTCATTGTTGAAGATTCTATGCATATTCACCTTTCTTTAACCAGTGCATGCTTACTATGTGTGAAGCTGCTCTTTCTATGTTATACGTATAAACTCAATTAGTTTAATTTAATTTAAAAAACCTTACAATTAGGTAGTATGGCTGTCCACAGTTTGCAGATGATGAAAGTAAGGCAGAGAAAGAATAAGTAACCTGCTCAAGGTCGCATAACTAGTAAGTGGTAGAACTGGGCAGCTGGGTTCCAGGGCCTCTAAGCTCAAGCTCTATGCTGGATTGCTATTGTCCTTGTAAGATTTACCTTACAACAAAGGGATTGCCCCTAAAATGTTGATAAAATTATGCTAATCTGTCAGAGGAAGAAGGCCACTATAAATCTACAACCAAGGAAGACTCCGCTCTGGCTCTGACATGAGGGACGTGCTCATGACTCATGACAAGTTGTCTGGTCTCTTTCCTCTAGAGCAGAGCAGTGCTTCTCTAGTCCATGAATATCTATATGTTACAGTATTCATTCTCATTTCTAACGCCTAATTTTATTGGTCTCACTGGTCTTGTGGAAACAAGAGGCAATAAAAAAGTAAGAAAAAGGTAAAAATGTAAGACAAACAGAAAGGAAGGGTTTTTGTCAAGCATGACTGACTTTAAGTCTCAGCTTTGCCAACAGTTGTTAGCTATGTGACTTTAGGAAGGTTAATTAATTTTGAATACTCCTTTCTCTTTATCTAGAAAAAGGAAGTAATGATACTATTATTATTATACTAGTAAATAGTATAATACTATTTACTGCATAAGGTTTTTGTCAGCATTAAGAAAAAAATGCATGTGAAAGTCCCAGTACAGTACCTGGTACACCGTCAATAATAAATATTAAGTTCTCTCTTGCCTCTCCCTGAGGACATCCTGTGCCAGAGGCTTTATTTCCTCCTTCCACCATGTTGGTGTCTGTAATTGACTGAATGGTTCCTACTAGACAATCCTCCTCTACTTTTTGTGGCTTTTTGCCAGTCTTCTGAGTAAGCCAGTTGTTTCCTTTATTATTGCATTTTCTTAGATTTCTTTTCAATTTAGAATTAATAGAAAAGTCAAATTCTTGTGTGCTGCTCTCTTTGCTGGATTTCCTCCTGACCTTTAGTCCTCAACGCTTGTTCTCAAATTTCTTGCTCCTTTTGAGCAATGCAAGTTTTCTTGAAAATAGCCTCCCAAAATGCTATAGTCCCAGATGGTTTCATTGGTAATTGTACCAAAATTTCAAAGACTAGATAATTCTAATGCTAAATGGTACTTCCAGAGTATAGAAAATTATTTATACAAAAGAAGTGCAACATTGTTACTGGAACCTGATAAAGTAGCACAAAAATGAAAACTACAAACCAACTCAATTTTAATTTTGGATTGCAGTAAAAAATAAATAAAATATTAGTAAAATAATATTATATATAAAATAAGAAACATTTACACCAGAATGACCCATGTACATCTTCTCTTATCCTTTGTGCTATTGTTGTCATATAGCTTATATCTGCATATGTTGTAACTCCACAATACAGTGTTATTATTTTTGTTTTGAGTTAGTTCTCCTTTGAAGAATTAAAAAAAAATAAAGAAAAAGAATTTTTTTTTATATTTACACATATATTTCCTGGTGTTCTTCCTTTCTTCCCCTAGATCCAATTCCCCATGTGGTGTCATTACCCTACTACCTGAACAGAGGACTTTAATACTTTTTATGATGGTCTACTAGTAACAATTTCATTAGTTTCATTTACATGAAAATATCTTTATTTTGTCTTTTGTGAATACAAAATTCTAGGTTGATTTATTTTTTTCTTTTAGTAAGTTAATAATGTCAAAACATGATCTTCTGGCTTCCATTGTTTGTGATGAGAAATCATCTGTCATTCTTATTTTCATTTCTTTGTAAATCATGTGTCATATTTTTTAAGCAGCTTTTAAGATATTTTTCTTTATCTTTAGGGTTATGTGTTGTTAGTGTGAGTCTATTTTGGATTTTCCCTTAGTCCTAAAGCAAATCTGTTTAATTATTTTATGTCTTTAATGTGTGAGCCTTGTGAGATTTCAGCAGAACACTTGGGGTATTTACCAAGCCCCTCTATCATGGCAGGACTAGAACTCTGAATTCTATGTCCACCTGCTGACACCTCTACTCAGCTGTCTCAGCTTTTTAGCTGTTCTTTTCTTCTTGGTCTCTTCTAAAGATGTAAGTTCAGGGGTTGGCCAAGGATTTGACAAGAGTTTATATGTAGATTTGGGATTCCTTAAGTTTTCCCTCTTCCTAGGATTTCCCCTTCAATTTTGTGCAACTCTGAGAGTCCCACATTCCTCCTCTGATTCCTCAGACCAATGATACTGGAGCTCTCTTTTTGAATTCTAGCTGTGCAATGCCCTGTGCTTGGGGGATGCTCTCTGGGGAAAGGGTGGATAAACTTGGGTCTCACTCAGTATGATTCTTGCCCTTCAAGGTTCAGATTCCTTCTAAGTTCTGCCTTCAGGGATTTCAAACAGTTATTATATTTTCCCATTGTTTACAGTTGTTATTTCTGGAAGGGTTAATACAAAACAAGTTACTTCCGCTTTACTAAAATCAGAACTTGAATTGTAAATATTGAATAAAGATAATTTTATGAGTCCTTATTAATAGTCAAGATATACATATATACATATGTATATATGTATATATTTGTGTGTGTGTATGTGTGAGAGAAAAAGAGAGACAGAGAGACAGAGGCAGAGAGAAAGAGGGAAAGATTTTTTTAAAAGCTTCTTTATTTTTAATAGAAGGAATGAACAATTTATAAAATTGCTACTTTGCAATTCACCACTATGAAAATTGCTTCAGGCAAAGGTCATCAAAGGTAAAATGCTGTTGGAGAACAGAATACATCCATAATGTTAAAGTCCACAAATTGCCTACTCATTACAATTTTTGAAAAAAGAAAAGAAAGAATATGAATTTAACCCGAAGTTAATAATGACAAACCAATCATACAAATTTGACTTCATAATTTTAGTAAGTGGAGGTTATTAAGAGGAAGTTATGTTAATCACAAAGGATTAAGAATCAGACCGATAACAGATTGAACACCAGAGCATAATATTTCAATATCTTTAAAATCTGATAGAAAAAAGTTGAACCTAGAATTCTATTTCTAGGAAAGTTCTCAAATAAGCTTAAGAGCAAAATATAAAAATCATTTTCGACATGTAAGAATGCAGAAAATTTTTCTCCTAGGCATCCTATATGAACAAGTATACCTTAGGGCATTCTCTAGGAAAAAAGGAAAAGGAAAAATTAATCCTGGGAAAAGAAAACATCAGATATCAGAAACAGTGGCAGTTAACTATATCCCAAAAGAGGTCAAAGAAATGAAAGAGAAAATATGATATTTTCTGAATAAAGGTACATACAATTTTTTCTTCTACCAATAAACTGTTATTGGTATAGAATTACAAAGTCATAATAAAGAAAATGTTGATTGATTGATTTTTATCTTTTGGTCACGTGGCATGTGGGATTTAGTTCCCCAACCAGGGATGGAACCCATGTCCCCTGCAGTAGAAGCCTGGAGTCTCAACCACTGGACTACTAGGGAAGTCCCAATGTTGAGTTTTAGCAACACCTTAAATACAAAGTATAGAAGACTAAATTATAGCCTCATTTTAAAATGTAGTATATTAAACATTGAGAATGTTTATATTGATAGTATAAACACAGTAACATTGGAATGAGGAGTTCATGGATCATGAGAGGGGTGACAAAGGAAGATTAACTAGACCAAGTTCCTCATTTTTGATGACAGGGCATCAGTAAATGTTCTCAAGTTGGTAAATTCCAAAAAGATAGCAAAGTGTTTTATCTCAAGCCATGAAGGTTAACAGAAAACAGAAAGTCTTGGCAGAGATCTGGGGAGTAGGAAGAAGATTGAGGGAAAGGAAGATTGTTTCACTTTTATTTTATTCCTGCATTCAAATTATTTTTATTTAATAAGGTCTTGTACTTTTTCTATTATTAGAAAAAGACTAGTTTAAAAAAGTAACTATATGAATATGGTTATATAAACACTGAAATACTATTCAGCAAACAAAAAGAATGCAGTAGATCTAGATGTGCACCCTGGGAGGAACGCACAGCCTCTGTATATTGCATAGTGAAAGAAGCAGAGTTGCAGAAGAGAACTGCCTATTCCCAGTGTGTGAAAACAATGTCTATGGGAATATGTGTGTATTAGCAAATTTCATGTCAATAAAAATATGTTGGTTAAGAAAAAAATTAAGCTCAAAAGTGAAACCTTTAACCCATGTGGTTCTTGGATACTCCAGCAATTTGCATTACATTATTAACAGCCCTGCTGTCAGGCTGGTTCTACCCAGAACCCAGCCTAGGTGCAGCTGCGATACCAACAGCACTTCCCATGGGAATGTCTCATCCTTACCTCACTGCAAATGCTTCTTCTGTTTCCACTGGTGCATACTGGGTTGCTCTGATGGGTGAGCTAGTAGCCTGCAACTCTGCCAGCTTCATATAAATTTGAAACTTATCTTGTCAACACTTTACTGAGGTAGATCAACCATTAAACATTTCTTTTAGCTTAAATTCCCCCTGTGACCACTGGGAAAAATTAAGGTATTGATTGAGGAGGTGCCTTTGGCTAAGTAAGCTCACCTCTGTCCACCTTGATTTCCTTCTGACAAACCAGCTCTCTGGGCTAGAAGACACCTCAGGTCTCTTCTGGCTCCTCTATTTTCTAACTCTAGGCTCTGTTTTGTGAAAATCTTAGAACGGCACTGAGGTTTCATTGTTTTTTGTTTGTTTGTTTGGTTGGTTTTTTTGGCTGCACCGTGTGACATGCGGGATTTTATTTTCCCGACCAGGGAAGTAACCTGTGCCCCCTGCAGTGGAAGTGCGGAGTCTTAACCACTGGACTGCCAGGGAAGGTCCGGTGGTGTTTTTTTTTTTGAGGACACAGTTTAGAAACGATAGGAAGGTTGGCTGAGAGCAACTTGCAGGAGTGCTAAGAAATTCCCCCAAGAGCTCTTCAAATGTCCTACAGGAAAAATAAAGAGACTAGGATGCAGCATATTATCTCCTTACCAGAACACCACCATGACAGCAAAGACTTGGCTCCCCTGTGCTAGTTCAGCCACGTTAATTTGACAGCACGCATGAGCTACTGACTGCCTGTGAAGTTGCTACTGTCTCTGACTCGTTGAGTGCACAACTGCTCTGATCGGGAGCAATTCCGTGCCAGGCAGTTGTGGAACAAATAAGCTACACAGTCAGTGCAACCTGAAGCCTCATCAGCTCATCAGTGAGTGCCGTGGGAGAGAAATTTAACTGGAGGAAGGTGCATATAGAAAGAGGAAGGCGATGAAGGAAAGAAAGAAGCTGATATTAAAAGGTGGTATAAGTCACAGAAAAATGTGTGCCTTCCAGTTAGAAACAAATGAAACATATTTGTATACAATTAAAGAGTCTAGGGCACAGATAGGAACATGATTTTAGGCAGGGAAGGCAATGAGAGGCTTCTAAAAGGTGAGAGAGAGTTAATGAAGTTGTTGGAGAGCACTTAATGGGTATACTGATCATAAAATACATGAGACACCAGAGGAAACAAATCTAGGCTTGATGGATTGTACATTTAACATCCATTTGCTGGTTGCTATTTGAGACAAGAAGAAACAGCATGGGTTCTAAAGATATGGGTTTGGCTTATATTTGAAAGAGGCTGCATCTAACAGCAAAAATCTTGGATAGGCTGTAGTGGGGTGATGTCACCAAATGTCAATATTTCAAACTGTAATCAGGCTTGTGTGGGGACTCTGATTCCCAGAGTTATTCTCTCTGTGAAAGGCAATGCTCAGGAAAAAAATCACTCGTGAGCGTCAATTTACTCTCTTTCTTAGGAAACATCCTTGCTCCTTCTGGGCCATCTGTAGGCTGTATACAACTGTCATCCCTTCTTCCTTCTTCCTCTCATGAAGTCCCCAAATAAGAAAATGACAGCAATAAAAGGTATATAAGGGATTGACTAGTTCATCTCTTCATTTTTCAAGTTAGGGAATTAAGCTTAAGAGAAATTTGCCCCAAAGCATTCAGCTACTTAGTGGTAGGGCTTGAGCTCATTTGGGTTTCCTTTCTCTCCATCTATTGGTCTTCCTGTCTATGCTGCCTCAATTAAAACTTGGAGATATATTTCAAGTATCATTCCTCTTCCTTTAATAATCCTTCATAATTCTTTGAAATTCATATTTTGAATATGAATACTGGAAGGGTCAGAGAGGGGCTAAGCCGTGCTTGGGTTAAAGGTAAAGAGGTCACATATTTCTCATCCTTGGGGTCAGGGAAGCCTCGACCGCACATGCGCAAAAAGGCTCCTCCAGGTCAAAAAGGGAGGAGACTCCAGATCATAATAAGTTTTGCTAACTTCCTGGGGACCCTCGGACTGAAATCCATTTTGGCTAAAGGGTGTGCCTGCCTACTGGGGAGGGCCCTAAGTGAACAAAGAACAAAGCAAGATGATTTGCCAGAGGAAAACAAAGACCTGGAGGAGACTCCAGATCATAATAAGTTTTGCTAACTTCCTGGGGACCCTCGGACTGAAATCCATTTTGGCTAAAGGGTGTGCCTGCCTACTGGGGAGGGCCCTAAGTGAACAAAGAACAAAGCAAGATGATTTGCCAGAGGAAAACAAAGACCTGGAAGAACTGCCCCCGTGTAAGTGATTTAATCCACCCCAAAAGCCCACGTCGCTCTCTCTCTCTTACTGAACCTGCTTGTGTGTCTATCTGCGCGTATTCCTCTCTTAATAAACACTCTACCTACTTCACTATTTTCCGTCTCTTTGTTGGAATTCCATTCCAAAGGGAAAAAAGACCCAGGGCAGCCCTGCGCCCTGGGTTCAATCCCTGGTCAGGGAACTGAGATCCTGCTTAAAGCCACGACAGCCACGGCCACCCCACACACCCCCGGAAAACAGGAGGGTGACTTTTTACTCATTCCAATGCCATTACCAGTTATCTATTATGCCATTGTCATCACCAGAGCCATTATCAGTTTCAATTCCCATTGCCCCGTCCATTGTCTAAAATGCCTTCTTTCTGTATCTCATTTGGGCACCGTTCTAATGACTCTAGATGTAACTAGTCTTTAAAGCCAAACTAGGTTCTTCGTGTTTGTTTTTATTTTTGTAAACAGGAGTTAAGAGACATACTATTTCCAAATGAGCATTGTTACTTTCCGAACTGAGATTTCCCTGCTGTGTGCTTATAACAAGCTGCTCACAGCATTTTGGGGAACTCTGATTTTGGAACTGCCCTCAGTTTCTTTTGAGTAGCCATAATGGTGGTGCATTTTTATTCTTTGTGATTTTAGAAGTAGTGTTAGCTGTATAAACAAATTCGGGTCCAAATAGTGTAGCTATAAAATAGTAAGATAATTTTCTTGTGGGGTTTAGAAATAGCTCTAAATCCAATTCCAAAAGAGGCTTCTTATAAAATTTGGTGGATTGAGAATATTGCTTATTCCCCTGCTGTGCATCTTGAATGTGGATGTGTAAATTCTAGTGTTTTTGGATTGAAGAAAAATCAATCATTATTTATTCATTTACCTCATGTACATTTTTGATCCTTAATAAAAGAGTGGTTAGGAAGGAGACTCAGTCTCATAGAGCTGTAGTCTGTAGTCTCCTACATGGGAAGCACTGACTGATATCAGCAGATTCTGGATGGGTCATACCTGAAGATACGAGGTTGTGGGATGGAGCTGCAAAAATGGTTGATAGGTGCAATGATTGCTGGGTGAATGTTTGGTGTGGATTTAGCATGTAAACGAAGGACCAACATATAATTTCCTTTCAGGATAAATAAAACAATATACGATTAATTTCATCAGCATATGAGGAAACCAAGTTTATAAAAAATGACATTCAAAACTGCTGATCTGGTAAATACACTACTGTGTGTAAAATAGATAGCTGGTGGGAACCTGCGGTATAGCACAGGGAGCTCAGCTTGGTTCTCTGTGATGACCTAGATGGACGGGATGGGGGTGGGTGGGAGGGAGGTCCAAGAGGGAGGGGATATATGTATACATATAGCTGGTTCACTTTGTTGTACAGCAGAAACTAACACAACATTGTAAAGCAATTATACTACAATTAAAAAAAAACTGCTGATCTGATAATCCTAATCAGGTCCATAGAACTTGACCTATTTTAAAATATAATTTGCCCCCATTGATGTATGTCTTCTCTATTGCTTTATGTATGGACTTTGCAGACTGCAGAAAAGAGCATGTATTTTAAAGTTAATCTGCTTTGTTACCAAAACAGACTTTTCTTTTCCCACATACTGCATATTGGGTAATTTTTTTCCCTCTTCTTTATGAAAACACACAAACTAAAAGGAATAAATCTAACCTGTCACACTGATATTCAGTGGTTGAGCCCAAGACACCAATTATTAAAGTAATTGTTAAGGAAATTCTTGGACCCTTTGGTCCACAGTTTAAAAGTCTCTTTATATCTTTCTTAACCTATTGGCCCAGGAAGGCTTCATTCTAATTGACAAAACTTTCCAAATATACAATGAACGTTTGTGACCATAACAAGTAAGTAAAATCATGCCCCAGAGATGAGGGGAGCATCAAGGGAAGAACATTCAGGGCCTGAAGAGTCTGAATTGACCTATACTCTGGTTCTTAATACACATAGATTCTGTAAAATTGTTAGAGGTTTTCCTTTCTTTTCTTCCTTCCCTGCTTCCCTCCCTCTCTTCCTTCTTTCCTACTTTTTTAAATCTGAGACTGATCTCAGAGGACAGTCTGACCCTCTAGATAATATAAGTAGAGAATATATAAGATGTTGGAACTGAGTTTGAATAGCTGTTCCAGTTATTAAATGTATGGTGTGATATTAGGCATGCACTTAAACTATATGAGCACCAGTTTTCTAATATGTGAAAAGAGAAGTATTACTATACATCATGCATGATAAAAGTCTTAGCACAGTCCTAGCACTTATCAGTGATTCAATACATTTAGTTTTTATTGCCTGGTCAGTTAGTCACTTCTAACAATTTTAGTTGGGAATAACATCTTAGATGTAAATACGAAGTCTTCAAGCAAAAATAAAAAGATGAGATTTTAACATTCTATTTACTATATAATCTCCAGTTTTTCAGACAAGAAATGCTATCTTCTTTCAGTTCAGAGTGGAGTAAAGCTGACTGCTAGCTGGACAAATAGGGACAAACACCAATTACATAGAATGCTCGGCAGTGTTTTTCACACTTTAGTGTGTAACAATTCACTTGATGTGTTTGTGAAATATAAAACCCTTCTCTCTCCGGGGAATCCCATGCAGCAGTTCCACTACGGGACCCAGGAATCTACATTTTTCTCAAGTGTCTCAGGGGATTCTATTGAAGAAAATCCACAGAGCTTATTTTGACAACATGAGGATACAGAACATTGAATTTCATGGATAAAAGGCATAAGTAGATCCTTTTTAATCACCTTTATATTTTTATTTTATATTTTTGAATTTTATTTTATTTTTTTATACAGCAGGTTCTTATTATTTTATTTTATACATATTTTTACTTTATACATATTAGTGTATATATGTCAATCCCAACTCCCAATTCATCACACCACCACCAACACCACCCTCTGCTTTCCCCCTTGGTGTCCATACATATGTTCTCTACATCTGTGTCTCGATTTCTGCCTTGCAAACCGGTTCATCTCTACCATTTTTGTAGATTCCACATATATGCGTTAATATATGATATTTGTTTTTCTCTTTCTGACTTCACTCTGCATGACAGTCTCTAGGTCTATCCATATCTCTATGAATGACCCAGTTTCGTTCCTTTTTATGGCTGAGTAATATTCAATGGGTCATATGATAATTCTACTTTTAGTTTTTTCAGGAAGCTCCATACTGTTCTCCATAGTGGCTGTATCAATTTACATTCCCACCAACAGTGCAAGAGGGTTCCCTTTTTCTCCACACCCTCTCCAGCATTGGTTGTTTGTAGATTTCCAGATGATGCCCATTCTGACTGGTGTTAGGTGATACCTCATTGTAGTTCTGATTTGCATTTCTCTAATAATTAGTGATGTTGAACAGCTTTTCATGTGCCTTTAGCCAGCAGTAAGTCTTCTTTGGAGAAAAGTCTATTTAGATCTTCTGCTCATTTTTTGAGTGGGTTGTTTGTATTTTTAATATTGACCTGCATGAACTGTTTATATATTTTGGAGATTAATCCTTTGTCCATTTATTCATTTGCAAATATTTTCTCCCATTCTGAGGGTTGTATTTTCGTCTTTTTTATAGTTTACTGTGCAAAAGCTTTTAAGTTTCATTAGGTCCCATTTGTTTATTTTCATTTTTATTTCCATTACGCTGGGAGGTGGGTCAAAAAAGACCTTGCTGTGATTTATGTCAAAGTGTGTTCTTCCTATGTTTTCCTCTAAGAGTTTTATAGTGTCTGGTCTTACATTTAGGTCTTTAATCCATTTTGAGTTTATTTTTGTGTATGATGTTAGGGAGTGTTCTAATTTCATTCTTTTACATGTAGATGTCCAGTTTTCCCAGCATCACTTATTGAAGAGACTGTCTTTTCTCCATTGTATATCCTTGCCTCCTTTGTCATAGATTAGTTGATCATAGGTGCATGGGTTTATCTCTGGGCTTTCTATCATGTTCCATTGATCTATATTTCTGTTTTGGTGCCAGTACCATATTGTCTTGATTACTGTAGCTTTGTAGTATAATCTGAAGACAGTGACTGTGATTCCTCCAGCTCTGTTTATTTCCCTGAAAATTGCTTTGGCTATTCGGGGTCTCTTGTGTCTCTGTACAAAATTTTAAGATGTTTTTGATCTAGTTCTGTAAAAAATGCCATTGGTAATTTGATAGATATTGCATTGAATCTGTAGATTGCTTTGGATAGTATAGTCATTTTCACAAGATTGATTCTTCCAATCTAAAAACATGGTATATCTCTCCATCTCTTTGTGTCATCTTTGATTTCTTTCATCTGTGTCTTATAGTTTTCTGAGTAAAGGTCTTTGACCTCCTTAGGTACGTTTATTCCTACATGTTTTATTTTATTTTATTTTTAACATCTTTATTGGAGTATAATTGCTTTAAAATGGTGTTTTAGTTTCTGCTTTATAACAAAGTGAACCAGCTATACACATACATATATCCACATATCTCCTCCCTCTTGCGTATCCCTCCCACTCTCCATGTCCCACCCCTCTAGGTGGACACAAAGCACCAAGCTGATCTCCCTGTGCAATGTGGCTGCATCCCACTAGCGATCTATTTTACATTTGGTAGTGTATATTTGCCCATGCCACTCTCTCACTTCGTCTCAGCATACACTTCCCCCTCCCCATGTCCTCAAGTCCATTCTCTACATGTGTGTCTTTATTCCTGTCCTGCCCCTAGGTTCTTCAGAACCATTTATTTATTTATTTTTGGTTCCATATATATATATGTTAGCATACGGTATTTGTTTTTCTCTTTCTGACTTACTTCACTCTGTATGACAGACTCTAGGTCCATCCACCTCACTACAGATAACTCAATTTCATTTCTTTTTACAGTTGAGTAATATTCAATTGTATATATGTGCCACACCTTCTTTATCCATTCATCTGTCCATGGACACTTAGGTTGCTTCCATGTCCTGGCTATTGTAAATAGAGCTGCCATGAACATTGTGGTACATGACTCTTTTTGAATTATGGTTTTCTCAGGGTATATGCCCAGTAGTGGGATTGCTGGGTCATATGGTAGTTCTATTTTTAATTTTTTAAGGAGCCTCCATACTGTTCTCCATAGTGGTTGTATCAATTTACATTCCCACTAAGAGTGCAAGAGGGTCCCCTTTTCTCCACACCCTTTCCATCATTTATTGTTTGTAGGTATTTTGATGATGGCCATTCTGACTGGTGTGAGGTGATACCTCATTGTAGTTTTGATTTGCATTTCTCTAATGATTAGTGATGTTGAGCATCCTTTCATGTGTTTGTTGGCAATCTGCATATCTTCTTTGGAGAAATGTCTATTTAAGTCTTCTGTCCCTTTGTGGATTGTGTTGTTTGTTTTTTAGATATTGAGCTGCATGAGCTGCTTGTAAATTTTGGAGATTAATTCTTTGCCAGTTGCTTCATTTGCAAATATTTTCTCCCATTCTGAGGGTTGTCTTTTCGTGTTATTTATATTTTCCTTGGCTGTGCAAATGATTTTAAGTTTCATTAGATCCCATTTGTTTATTTTTGTTTTTATTTCCATTTACCTAGGAGGTGGGTCAAAAGGACATTGCTGTGATTTATGTCATAGAGTGTTCTGCCTATGTTTTCCTCTATGAGTTTTATAGAGTCTGGTCTTACATTTAGGTTTTTAATCCAATTTGAGTTTATTTTTGTGTATGGTGTTAGGGGGTGTTCTACTTTCATTCTTTTACATGTAGCTGTCAAGTTTTCCAGCACCACTTACTGAAGAGCCTGTCTTTTCTCCATTGTATATTCTTGCCTCCTTTATCAAAAATAAGGTGACCATAGCTGCCTGGGCTTTCTTGCCCTTATCTCTGGGCTTTCTGTCCTGTTCCATTGATCTATATTACTGTTTTTGTGCCAGTACCATACTATCTTGCTTACTGTAGCTATATAGTAGTCTGAAGTCAGGGAGCCTGATTCCTCTAGCTCCATTTTTCTTTCTCACGATTGTTTTGGCTCTTTGGGGTCTTTTTTGTTTCCATAAAAATTGTGAGTTTCTGTGAAAAATGCCATTGGTAGTTTGATAGGGATTGCATTGAATCTGTAGATTGCTTTGGGTAGTATAGTCATTTTCACAATGTTGATTCTTCCAATCCAAGGACATGGTATATCTCTCCATCTGTTTGTATCTTCTTTAATTTCTTTCATCACACAGTTTTCTGTACACAGGTCTTTTGTCCCCTTAGGTAGGTTTATTCCTATGTATTTTATTCTTTTTGTTGCAATGGTAAATGAGAGTGTTTCCTTAGTTGCTCTTTCAGATTTTTCATCATTAGTGTATAAGAATGCAAGAGGTTTCTGCGCATTAATTTTGTATCCTGCTACACTACCAAATTCATTGATTAGATCTAGTAGTTTTTTGGTACCACCTTTAGGATCTCTATGTATAGTATCATGTCATCTGCAAACAGTGACAGCTTTACTTCATCTTTTCCATTTAGATTCCTTTTATTTCTTTTTCTTCTCTGATTGCTGTGGCTAAAGCTTCCAAAATTATGTTGAATAATAGTGGTGAGAGAACACAACCTTGTCTTGTTCCTGATCTTAGAAGAAATGCTTTCAGTTTTTCACCATTGAGAACAATGTTGGCTGTGGTTTTGTCATATATGGCCTTTATTAAGTTTAGGTAAGTTCCCTCTATGTCTACTTTCTGGAGGGTTTTTATCATAAATGTGTGCTGAATTTTGTCAAAAGCTTTTTGGACATTTATTGAGATGATCATATGGTTTTTAGTCTTCAATTTATTAATATGGTGTATCACATTGATTGTTTGCATATATTGAAGAATCCTTGCATTCCTGGGATAAATATCACTTGATCACGGTGTATGATCCTTTTAACATGTTGTTAGATTCTGTTTGCTAGTATTTTGTTAAGGAATTTTACATGTATATTCATCAATGACATTGGTCTGTAGTTTTCTTTTTTTTTAGTGTCTTTGTCTGGTTTTGGTATCAGGCTGATGCTGGCCTCAGAGAATGAGTTTGGGAATGTCCCTTCCTTAGCAGTTTTTTGGAAGAGTTTGAGAAGGATGGGTATTAGCTTTTCTCTAAATTTTTGATAGAATTCACCTGTGAAGCCATCTGGTTTGGATTTTTGTTTGTTGGAAAATTTTTAATCACAGATTCAATTTCATTACTTGTGATTGGTCTGTTCATATTTTCTATTTCTTCCGAGTTCAACCTTGGAAGGTTATACCTTTCAAAGAATTTGTCCATTTCTTGCAGGTTGTCCATTTTATTCACATAGAGTTGCTTGTAGTAGTTCTTATGATGCTTTGTATTTCTGCATTGTCTGTTGTCACTTCTCCTTTTTCATTTCTAATTTTATTGATTTGAGTCCTCTCCCTCCTTTTCTTGATGAGTGTGGCTAAATGTTTATCAATTTTATTTACCTTCTCAAACAACCAGCTTTTAGTTTCATTGATATTTGCTATTGTTTTCTTTGTTTCCATTTCATTTATTTCTGCTCTGATCCTTATGGTTACTTTCCTTCTACAAAAAAACTTTGTGTTTTGTTTGTTCTTTTTTCTCTAGTTACTTTAGGTGTAACATTCAATTGTTTATTTGAGATTTTTCTTATTTCATGAGGTAGGATTGTATTACTATAAACTTCCCTCTTAGAACTGATTTTGCTGCATCCCGTAGGTTTTGGATCATTGTGTTTTCATTGTCATTTGTCTCTAGGTATATTTTGACTTCCTCATTGGTTTCTTCAGTGATCTCTTGGTTATTTAGTAACATATTGTTTAGCCTCCATCTGTTTGTGTTTTTTTTTATTTTTTATTCCCTGTAATTTATTTCTAATCTCATAATGTTGTGGTTGGAAAAGATGCTTGATATGACTTACTGAGGCTTGATTTGTGAGACAAGATGTGATCTATCCTGGAGAATGTGCCATGTGCACTTGAGAAGAAAGTGTAATCTGCTGTTTCTGAATTGAATGTCTTATAAATATCAATTAAATCCATCTGGTCAGTTGTGTCATTTAAAGCTTGTGTTTCCTCATTAATTTTCAGTCTGGATGATCTTTCCATTGGTGTAAGTGAGGTGTGAAAGTCCCCCACTATTATTGTGTTACTGTCAATTTTCCCTTTTATAGATGTTAGCATTTGCCTTATATATTGTGCTGCTCCTATGTTGGGTGCATATACATTTATAATTGTTATAACTTCTTCTTGGATTGATCCCTTGTTCATTATTTTGTCCTTCCTTGTCTCTTGTAATATTCTTTATTTTAAAGTCTATTTTATCTGATATGTGTATTGCTACTCCATCTTTCTTTCGATTTCCATTTGCATGGAATATCTTTTTCCAGCTCCTCACTTTCAGTCTGTATGTGTCCCTAGGTCTGAAGTGAGTCTCTTGTAGACAGTGTATTATGAGTCTTGTTTTTGTATCCATTCAACGATACTGTGTCTTTTGGTTGGAGCAGTTAATCCATTCACATTTAAGGTGATTATCAGTAATGTATGTTCCTATTACCATTTTATTAATTGTTTTATGTTTGTTTTTGTAGGTCCTTTTCTTCTCTTGTGTTTCCCACTTAGAGAAGTTCCTTTAGCATTTGTTGTAGAGCTGGTATTGTGGTGCTGAATTCTCCTACTTTTTGCTTGTCTGTAAAGCTTTTGATTTCTCTGTTGAATGTGAATGAGATCCTTGCTAGGTAGTGTATCTTAGTTGTAGGTTCTTTCCTCTCATCACTTTAAATATGTTTTACCACTGCCTCCTGGCTTGTAGTTTCTGCAGAGAAATCAACTGTTAACCTTATGGGAGTTCCCTAGTATGTTATTTGTCATTTTTTCCCTGTTGCTTTTAATAATTTTTCTTTGTCTTTTATTTTTATCAATTTGATTACTGTGTGTTTCAGCATGTTTCTTCTTGGGTTTATCCTGCCTGGGACTCTCTGTGCCTCCTTGACTTGGGTGGCTATTTCCTTTCCCATGTTAGGGAAGTTTTCAACTATAATCTCTTCAAATATTTTCTTGTGTCATTTCTCTCTCTCTTCTCCTTCTGGGACCCGTATAATGTGAATGTTGGTGCATAATGTAGTCCCATTGGTCTCTTAGGCTGTCTTCATTTATTTTCATTGTTTTTTCTATATTCTGTTCCATGGCAGTGAATTCCACCATTCTATCTTCCAGGTCACTTATCCATTCTTCTGCCTCAGTTATTCTGCTATTGATTCCTTCTAGTGTATTTTTCATTTCAGTTATTGTATTGTTTATCTCTGTTTTTTTTGTTCTTTAGTTCTTCTAGTTGTTTGTTCTTTAATTCTTCTAGGTCTTTGTTAAACATTTTTCCTAGACAATCTTCTTGGTCTTTACCTCCATTCTTTTTCCGAGGTCTTGGATCATGTTCACTACCATTATTCTGAATTCTTTTTCTGGATTGCCTATCTCCACTTCATTTAGTTGTTTTCTTGGGTTTTATATTGTTCATTCATCTGGTACATTGTCCTCTGTCTTTTCACTTTTTCTATTTTTCTGTAAATGTGGTTTTTGTTGCACAGGCTTCAGGATTGTAGTTCGTCTTGCTTCTGCTGTCTGTCCTGTTGTGGATGAGGCTATCTGAGAGGCTTATGCAAGCTTCCTGATGGTGGGGACTTGTGGGTAGAGCTGGATGTTGCTCTGGTGGGCAGAGCTCAGTAAACGTTTAATCCACTTGTCTGCTGATGGGTGGGGCTGAGCTCCCTCTCTGTTGGTTGTTTGGCCTGAGGCGACCCAGCACTTGAGCCTGCAGGCACTTTGGTGGGGCTAATGGTGAACTCCAGGAAGGCTCATGCCAAGGGGTACTTCCCAGAACTTCTGCTGCTAGTGTCCTTGTCCCTGTGGTGAGGCACAGCCACATCCTGCCTCTGCAGGAGTCTCTCCAACACTAACAAGTAGGTCTGGTTCAGCCTCCTATGGGGTCACTGCTCCTTCCCCTGGGTCCCTATGCACACACTACTTTGTGGGTGCCCTCCAAGAGTGGTGTCTCTGTTTCCCCCAGTCCTGTTGACATCCTGCAATCAAATCCCACTAGCCTTCAAAGTCTGATTCTCTGGGATTTCCTCCTCCTGTAGGTGTACCCCCAGGTTGGGAGGCCTGACATGGGGCTCAGAACCTTCACTCCAATGGGTGGACTTCTGGGGTATAATTGTTCTCCAGTTTGTGAGTCACCCACCCAGCTGTTATGAGATTTAATTTTACTGTGATTGTGTCCCTACTACCATCTCATTGTGGCTTCTCCTTTGTCTTTGAATGTGTGGTATCTTTTTCTGTGAGTTCCAGTGTTTTCCTATTGATGCTTGTTCAGCAGTTAGTTGTGATTCCAGTGCTCTCATGAGAAGGAGTGAGTGCATGTTCTTCTACTCTGCCATCTTGAACCAATCTCCTAAATCACCTTTAAATGAAAAACATTTTGATTCATTTGAATTTGCTTTTCTACATTAGTGAGTATAATCTAATCATTATTAAAACTTAGAGTGAAAAGCATCTCACTCTTCACAATGGTAATTTTATTTAAAAAAATGAGCAGTTGGCTCTATATAGGACAAGTTACACTAATTTAATAATTACATTAAAACTTCTGTTTTTCTGTCTGTGCATTCAATAAATAATGAATGGGTGATTATCAGCCTGAATCTAGATGCTAGGAGAGAGTAAAGTGTAACTTCAAGGAGGCTGCAATCTAATTTCAGAGAATAGGACTAACACTTGAGTACATATGTGTAAAATTCCACCCCAGAAATGTCCACACTGTATTGCAGTTGTCGACATGTTGGTTTCCCCACAGACCCATTGAAGGCAAGGTGTCTACCTAGGACCATATTCCTTCTTTCTCTTCAGTCACTGGTGCCAGAGAAAGGTTGAATTTAGCATTTAGCCCAAGACATGGAATTGCCATAAGGCATATCTGGACCTGATTCAGACTGAATTAGAGGAAGTCTGGACAAACATGGAGAGGATGGGTTTGGAGCTGACTCATGCTAATGTCCTGTGGGGTGTATACCTGTGCCTGAATCAGGGTTTTCCCTTTGTTGAGAAAGAATAAGAGCATATACTTCTATATTGGTCAGTGGTTTATGTCAGGCAGGGGAGAGTTTTGGAATTGCATTCTTGGTGATATATCATTTTCCCTTCTCAGTGATCTGAAACATCTCTATCAAAACAAATCTAAGCTCATTAATCCTTTCAATCAAGATTTTTTTGGTAACTTCTTAAACGTTATCATTCCAAGTTTTCCTTCAACATATCCTTTGTTCCAGTCATACTCATTTTTTTCCTTCTGTGTTACTTTTCATCTTTTCACTGTTTATAAAGCCCTCTTCTCATTTCTCTCTTGTTTCTTGTCTTTTTGTCTCCACCTGTCCAACCTAATCCCACTTCACATTTAAGCCTTTCTCAACCACTCCCTAACTGTCCGCACTTGACCTACTCCCATTTATAATTCAAGACACAGTCAAGCTTTTCACTTCTTGATGCTTGTCTAGCCTTTTGGGTTCCTAATATCCTCTGCAGCATGAAGAACGGGGCAGGAGTGGTGGGAAGATGAAACTGACATGAGAGTTATTTCTGCCGGTGGCTATAAGGAATTCAAATAATCTGCACATCTCAAGATCCTTAACTTAACGACATATGCAAAATTCCTTTTCCATGCAAGGTAGCATAATGTATAGTGTCTGGGAATCAAGGCATAGAAATCTTTGGGGGCCATATTCAGCCTACCACACTTACTCACTAATACATAGGAATATCAAGCAAGTAATGATATAAATGTCTCTATTCTAGTTAGTGGTGTGCACAGTGAAAGTGGTGGACAAGATCCATAGCTTGGCCTTGAATCCTGGATCTTCCTGATGTTAGATGATTGGCTTTAGTTTCTTTACCTTTTCACCAGCCTATGGGACCCCTGCTCTCTACGCCTTTTACCTGTTGAGTGACTTCATTACCTGTAGACTAACTCAGTAGTTCCCCAAAGTGGCTGTGTATTACAAGCATCTGGGAGATTTTACAAAGTTGATATACCTGACCCCATCTCCAGTCATTCTGATTTAATTCATATTGTGTAGCTGTTGTATAATTCATTTTTAAAGGCCCCCAGTGATAATGATGTGCAGTCAGGATAGAGAACTACTGGCTCTAACCAAATTGTAAGGAGCTTAGAATTTCTTTATATCTCCTTTAAAATAGAAGTCTGCTTTCTCTACAGGCACTGGGAGCTTTTGTGGTAAGCTGCCTGGCTTCCAGAAGTGTAGAAGAATAAGTAGGTGTTTTCATAAGCCATCAAGTTTACAGCAACTTGTTTTAGCAACAGTAGGAAACTAGTACATTGATAAAGCACATAAATAGGGAACTGTGAACAAAAAAATATAAATATGTTTTTCTGGTTTTTTTGTTTCAGTCACTATAGATTTAGGTTTTCTTTGCATTTAATTCCTAAAAAATTTGCTTTGATCTCAGCACATTTGTCATGTCTCCAGGTTTAACATTTCCTGACCCCCTTGAATGATCAATTACCCCTGTTGAAGGTACTTCTGGCTGCATGACCCTCTCATTTAAAGCACTTATTGAAGTGCTAATGTTGCCTTTATTGATGTGATCATTTCTCACCAGACTTTGGACTCCATGAGGGTCAGGACCTTCTGCTTTTTGTTTATCATTTTATCTTCAGGATTGAGCAAAGAGTCTGGGGAATAGTAAACTTGAAAAAAAAATTTGTTAAAATGAACTGAAAAATCTGGACAGACTCAAGTGGTGAATTCAGCTAAGGTCAGATGTATGGGAATAAGGCAGAAAGTTATGGACCAAGAAGTCTATAAGATGAAAGATCATGGTCCCAAGGTGATTGTCTGGGTAAGAATGGAGAGGAGGAGTCTGAGAAACCTGAGGTGTACCTGCCAATGGCAGGAAGCCCTCAATGTACCTTCAGGTTTGGAGGTGTCTGTGGAGTCCCTGGAAGAGTAAAGGCAGGATGAGAACTCTTTCTTTTATTCCCTTCCTGGTGTTTTCTCTGAGAAATTTTAAATTTTATGCCTGTCAGTATGTGCACAATTTTATAATTTTTTGGAATTGTCATTCAGTCAGTAAAATATTGATTGATAGGGAATATTACAGTAAAATTATTTTTAAGTTGAAATCTTAAAAGCTGCCCTCTTGACACTTTCTCACAGTTTTGAAACCTAAGACTTTAAAAATCATGATGGTCTTCCATAATGGTATGTCCTGGGTAAGTCGGGAGTTTTCCTGGACTCTTTCCTAAATTCTTAATTTCAAATCAGAATAGAAAATATAACATATATCCTCAAAATACTTACAACCCAAATCATCAGAATGATTCTGAAAGAACAGTATTTCCTCATTTTTAGAGGTAGTGAAAATGTTTGTTTTTTATGGAAATGCTGCCTTTCTTGTTTATGAATTACCTTGCTGGAATGAAGGCTCAGTAGATCTCAGCATTACTGAATATATGTAATAGGGCACTGTTCTGTTTTCAAGATTCAATTAAATAAACTGTTATTGAGTATCTCTGTCATGCCAAGAACAGAGCTTGCCTTTATGAAATTGGACATTTTTTCTACCACACAGGCATATTCTGTAATTATAAAAGCAGCTTATATTAAATTTTTTCTCAGTTTGCAAATCTCTTTTTCTTATGATTTCATTGAGATTGTTACAGCAATTTTGGCAGACTAGAAGCAAGAGTTAGATTTTGCTAATGAGAAGTGCATGACCTTAGGCAAGCCACTTAAATCTGAATCTCAGGTTCCTCACTTGTCAAAGGAGGATAGTTATATTTATCTTGCAGGGGTTTTGTGATGATTAGAATTTAACTATATAAAGTGCCTAATTCCATGCTTGATATATAGTAGGTAATCGATAAATGGTTGCAATTATTGAGTTGGCCAAAAAGTTCGTTCCGGTGTTTAGTAAGATGTTATGGAAAAACATGAGCAAACTTTTGGCCCAACCCAATATCACTCCATTATTCTTTGGGGGGAAAATAAATCTCACATAGGTTGAATAATTTTTAACACTCAGAATTGGCTTCCTTAGGCAGTATTGAGTTTCTTATCATGAGACATATTCAATCATAAGTTTAACCACACATTGACAGGCCTTTAGTAGAGAAGATTAGATTGTTTACTAATAAATACATTGTTTACTAATAAATACTTGAGCCCTAAATATGACCTTTATCATCCCTTCCAATGCTGAGATTCTCTTACATGACTCAAGGCATTTTTCTAGCAAGTGGTAAAGTAAGTATGCCCTCCTAGAAGCAGTCTCCCAAATTCTTATTTAGTACAACATACATCATACGTATGAAACAGCAGCAAAAGTAGAAGGTTCTGTCTCTATAGCTGTCTCTATAGCTAGCAAGACCAGAATATTCAATTAAAAAAATTCTCAAGCAATAAGTAACATTTTTGTGTTCTTGTTTTCAAAGTATTTTAGCATTTATCTTCTAATATTATTATTAAAATATTATTAGAATAATATAATTATCTTCTGTTGATATCCCTGAACAACAGGTAAGGTAATTTAAAAGCATTTTTCAGAAAAAAAAAATTCAGGTAAAGAATAATGAGTTACTGGTGATGAGTTTATAAATTATAGGTAGAATTGGGATGAATATCTCTATCTCTGTCCTTCAGACAATGACTGCTTCTTGCTTGTAAAGGGAGCAGTAGTAAATAGCTGGTAAGTAGTACAGGTGAGATTTCAACCTAGGCCTTCTGAATACAGCTTCACTTTTCTTTTTGCTATACTACATCACTTCTGAGTATTCTTAAGTAAATTTTTTTTCAAATTTTTTAAATTGAAGAATAGTCAATGTATGATATTACAAAAGTTACAGGTGTACAATAGAGTGATTCACAATTATTAAAGGTTATACTCCATTTATAGTTACTATAAAATATTGGCTATATACCCTGTGTTGTACAATATATCCTTGTAGCTTATTTTATACATAATAGTTTGTACTTCATAATCCCCTACCCCTATATTTCCCCTCCTTCTTTTCCTCTCCTCACTGGTAAACACTAATTTGTTCTCTATATCTGTGAGTCTGCTTCCTTTTTGTTATATTCACTAGTTTGTTGTATTTTTTAGATTCCACATATATGTAAGATCATATAGTATTTGTCTTTCTCTGACTTAGTTCACTTAACTTAATGGCAAAACTTCATTCTTTTTTACAGCTGAGTAGTATTCCACTGTATATATGAACCACATCTTCTTTACCCATTCATCTGTTGATGGACCCTTAGGTTTTTCCCATATCTTGGCAATTTTAAATAATGCTGTTAAGAGCATTGTGGTGTATGTGTCTTTTTGAATTACTGTTTGTTTTGTTTTGTTTGGATATATACCCAAGAGTGGAATTCCTGTGTAATATGGTAGTCCCATTTTTAGTTTTTTGAGAAACCTCCATACTGTTTTCCACAGCGGCTACACCAGTTTACATTCCCACCAATAGTATACGAGGGCTCCCTTTTCTCCACACTTTGCCAACTTTTGTTATTTGTGATATTTTTGATAATAGAATTAATTTTAAAATATTCTTAAATTAATGACAATGTCTTTTCTCACAGAAGGGAATCAATAGGTTAGTGTATAGAGAAAATTCTCAGAAAATGTTTTAGAGCAGTTTAAACACAATATTGAAAATTATTATTAATGTTGTACTGTGCTTTACAACTACCTGATTTACGTGACATTTCTTCGATTTATTTATGCTGCTAGGAATTTGATGTGCTTCTGAATCAAAATTCGTACTTCTTAGCAGTTCTAGAAACACTTCAGACATTATTTCTTTGAATAGTTTTTCTCCTACAGTCTTATAATTCTCTATCCTAAGGAAGACTGTTTAGAAATTATTGCAACTGATTAGAAGCATATCAACACTTTTTATACCATCCAAATCTCTTAATATTTTTTAAATTTTAAATTGTTTAATTATTTGTGGCATATTTCATGTAATTTCTACAGATATATTTTCAGACAGGATCTTATTTTTCTAGTTCTATAAGGTGGAATCTGAGTTCAAATTGAATTAAGATCTTCGTTATATGATTTCCAATGTCTTTAGTACCATTGATTCCCACATATTGTCCATTTTTTAAGTTTGTTTTTTTTTTATCATGGCAAGATGTGTGGTCCTTATTACCCTATTTTGAAAGGAAGTAGATGTCCTAAACATCTGTTGACTTGAATTATTTTAATAATGATGTATTATTCTGGAGGTTTTGTTTTTATGTTTCTTATTTCAAATATATATATTCTTCTAGAAAAAACAAAGTGTGGTATAAAAATTTTAAAGATTTTAAATCAAATAGAACCAGGTTTGAAGAAACTAGTAACCTTAAACTGTTGAAACTAGAAGATCTAATTCCATTACCTTATGAGAAGAAACTGAATGCTATGACAATCAGTCTTTAATGACTGTTCAAATGTATCATATTTCTTGATCATACACAATATAACTTAAGCAGTAAGGAAATTTATTTCCAGGATTTCATTGAGTGATTTATGAAGCTACTAGTGACCTGGAGAACTAAGATTAGAAGATAAGCAGCAGCAAATAGAGAGTAAAAAACTGGCGCCATAGGAAAGGCTGCACTGTAGGACTTGGAGGAGCTCATAGGAGCATCACTATGAGACACTGTCTGCCGGGTACCACTCACTCTACTACTGCACACACTGCTCTTATTACACACTAAATGTCATTGTCCTGGATTAATTCTTACCTCAGTGAGTATTAACTATTGATTCATTATCATAAAGTCCTTGATGGAAGTATCAATTAGCTGAGCCTAGAACACACTATCATCATATAACTGTCAGGAGTGGAACAAAGGATTAACTCAATAGTAAATCAGACAATTGCAGGGCTTTTGTGAATCAAAGTTTTGTTTCCCACCAAGACTGACAAAGTTAGAATTTTTTTTTCCAACAAAAAAATTATTTGGATGATAGGAAACTAGAAAAAAATGAAATATGACTAGTACACAATGTCAGGTACCAAGGGACCTGAGGTCTTCACAATTGGAACTAGGATTTTGAACATAGAACAATTCTATGTTCAAATTCTATGTTAATAGAACATTTGTACATAGAACAGTGATTCCAAAATGTGTTCCACAGAAAAGTAGACCCAAGAGACATTCCATGAAATTTAAAAGTGTTCCATGGCTATTTATGATTTGGAAACACCGCCTCTTATAATTTATGTTTGGAGCTCCATAGTGTACTGTTAACCAAGTTTCTCATATTTATTTAATCACCAAACATTTTTATTCATGTAACACTTGAACAATCTTTGAGAAGTACTGGACTAGAATGATAGTTCTGATACAATAGGAATAAGAAGGGTGCATTCTTGTGGCAGAACTGGTACAACCAGAGGGTCACATGCAAGTATGAATCAGCCGGGAATGTGTTGATTGACAGATGGAAAGTGGAGCTGGGCCCAAAGCTAATGGATTTGGTTTGGCAATACAGTCTTGCTTTAGAGGCTCAGACAATTATTCCTCCTGTTTCTTCCAGATAGGACACTTACATAAACATTTTAAATAAACTTTGCATTTTGGCTATTGGTTAAGCTTAGGCTATCCCTTTTCTAACAAATTTGGCCACGTTAATGATCCACAAACATGGATGCATACAGCATCTGGTTAAAAATACAGATTCTTCAGTTTCATCAGAGATTCTCTGTTAGGAGATGTATGTGTATATGGACATATATGAACACATATGTCCCATTTATTAACAAAGGCCCAGGAGAGTTTATGCAGTTGCTCTACAGATAAGCAACCGAGACCCACTGGGCACATCTCAACTTGCTGTCCTATCTGACTTCCTTTATTTTCTTCCAGGGTTTCAGGCCGTGGTCCTCTGCTCATATAGAACTAATTTTACTAATTTTTTTCCAGTAAAATTTTATGAGCCATGACAATCAAATACTATAGGAATATCCCAATACACAGTTCATGATGCATTTTCTTCATTATTTTGGAAATGATAGTTACATAGCCATAAAGTTTATTGAATATAATTTTTTTGGGGGTAATCCTATGTAATTTATATCTAATGATTGCTCTGCCTTTTCAAGGTCTGTTGATTTATTTATTTCTTTTTTCATTGTAATATGAAAGACTAATTCAATCTAATTTGCTAGTTTTTAAGTAGTAATTTCTTGGATACTGGTTTATTTTGGAAAAAGCTTGGCTTGTTATCATTATTATTCTCTCTTGCATTAATTAAATAATCTCACACATTTTAGCATGAACATGAGCTAATTCCCATAGCATTCTTATTTTTATTATTATTTGTCTTTAATTATTCCCCATTTCTAGCCAAATCAACATTTTTATTGCTTAGAAAAAAATTAACTCAAAATATTATTTTATTTAAATATAAAGAATGAGTTAATATCTCAGACATTTCCAAGGTTGTATCTGAGGTATTAAAATTGCTCTATACTATATTATCATTAACTTTTCTTTTTATATATATATATATGTTTTTAATGTTTATTTTTTTAAATATCTTTATTGGAATATAATTGCTTTACAATGGTGTGTTAGTTTCTGCTTTATAATAAAGTGGATCGGCTATACATATACATATATCTTCATATCACTTCTCTCTTGCATCTCCCTCCCACCCTCCCTATCCCACCCCTCTAGGTGGTCACAAAGCACCAATCTGATCTCCCTGTGCTATGCGGCTGCTTCCCACTATTTTACATTTGGTAGTATATATAAGTCCATGCCACTCTCTCACTTCTTCCAAGTAAATGGGAGTGTTTCCTTAATTTCTTTTTCAGATTTTTCATCATTAGTGTATAGGAATGCCAGAGATTTCTGTGCATTAATTTTGTATCCTGCTACTTTACTAGATTCAATGATTAGCTCTAGTAGTTTTCTGGTAGCATCTTTAGGATTCTCTATGTATAGTATCATGTCATCTGCAAACAGTGACAGCTTTACTTCTTTTCCGATTTGGATTCCTTTTATTTCTTTTTCTTCTCTGATTGCTGTAGCTAAACTTCAAAAACTGTATTGAATAATAGTGGTGAGAGTGGATGACCTTGTCTTGTTCATGATCTTAGTGGAAATGGTTTCACTTTTTCAACATTGATAACGATGTTGGCTGTGGGTTTGTCAGATATGGACTTTATTATGTTGAGGAAAGTTCCCTCTATGCTTCCTTTCTGGAGTGTTTTTATCATAAATTGGTGCTGAATTTTTTCGTAAGCTTCTGCATCTATTGAGGTGATCATATGGTTTTTCTCCTTCAATTTGTTAATATGGTGTATCACATTGATTGATTTGTGTATATTGAAGAATCCTTGTATACCTGGGATAAATCCCACTTATCATGGTGTATGATCCTTTTAATGTGTTGTTGGATTCTGTTTGCTAGTATTTTGTTGAGGAATTTTGTGTGTATGTTCATCAGTGACATTGGCCTGTAATTTTCTTTTTTTGTAGTATCTTTGTCTGATTTTGGTATGAGGGTGATGGTGGCCTCAGAATGAGTTGGGGAGTCTTCCTCCTTCTGCTATATTTTGGAAGAGTTTGAGAAGGATAGGTGTTAGCTCTTCTTTAATTACTTGATAGAATTCACCCATGAAGCCATCTGATCCTGGACTTTTTTTTTTTTGTTGGAAGATTTTTAATCACAGTCTCAATTTCAGTGCTTGTGATTGGTCTGTTCATCATTTCTGCAGTGTCAGTTGTTACTTCTCCTTTTTCATTTCTAAGTCTGTTGATTTGAGTCTGCTCCCTATTTTTTCTTGATGAGTCTGGCTAATGGTTTATCAATTTTGTTTATCTTCTCAAAGAACAAGTTTTTTTGTTCTCAAGGAACAAGTTTTATTGATCATTGCTATTGTTTCCTTCATTTCTTTTTCCTTTATTTCTGATCTAATTTTTACGATATCTTTCCTTCTGCTAAATCTGTTTTTTTTTTTTGTTCTTCTTTCTCTAAATGTTTCAGGGTTGAGGTTAGGTTGTTTATTTGAGATGTTTCTTGTTTCTTGAGTTAGGATTGTATTGCTATAAACTTCCTTCTTAGAACTGCTTTTGCTGCATCCCAGAGGTTTTGGGTTGTTGTGTTTTTATTGCCATTTGTTTCTAGGTATTTTTTAATTTCCTCTTTGATATCTTCAGTGATCTCTTGGTTATTAATAGTGTACTGTTTAGCCTCCGTGTGTTTGTATTTTTTACATTTTTCCCCTGTAATTGATATCTAGTCTCATAGCATTGTGGTCGCAAAAGATACTTGATAGGAGTTCAGTTTTCTTAAATTTACGGATGCTTGATCTGTGACCCAAGATATGATCTATCCTGGAGAATGTTCCATGAGCACTTGAGAAGAAAGTGTATTCAGTTGTTTTTGGATGGAATGTTCAATAAATATCAATTAAGTCCATCTTGTTTCATGTATCATTTAAAGCCTGTGTTTCCTTATTTATTTTCATTTTGGATGATCTGTCCATGGGTGAAAGTGGGGTGTTAAAGTCCCCTACTATGATTGTGTTACTGTCAATTTCCCCTTTTATGACTGTTAGCATCTGCCTTTTGTATTGAGGTGCTCCTATGTTGCGTGCATAATTATTTACAATGGTTATATCTTCTTCTTGGATTGATCCCTTGATCATTATGTAGAGTCCTTCTTTGTCTCTTGTAATAGTTTCTGTTTTAAAGTCTATCTTTTCTGATATGAGAATTGCTACTCCAGATTTCTTTTGATTTCCCTTTGCATGGAATATCTTTTTCCATCCCCTCACTTTGAGCCTGTATGTGTCCCTAGGTATCAAGTGGGTCTCTTGTAGACAGCATATATATGGGTCTTGTTTTTTGATCCATTCAGCCAGTCTATGTCTTTTGGTGGGAGCATTTAATCCATTTACATTTAAGGTAGTTATTGATATGTATGTTCCTTTTCCCATTTGCTTAATTGTTTGGGGTTTGTTATTGTAGGTCTTTTCCTTCTCTTGTGTTTCTTGCCTAGAGAAGTTCCTTTAGCATTTGTTGTAAAGCTGGTTTGGTGGTGCTGAACTCTCTCAGCTGTTGCTTGTCTGTAAAGGTTTTAATTTCTCCATCAAATCTGAATGAGATCCTTGCTGGGTAGAGTAATCTTGGTTGTAGGTTTTTCTCCTTAATCACTTTAAATATGTCTTGCCACTCCCTTCTGGTTTGCAGAGTGTCTGCTGAAAGGTCAGCTGTTAACCTTATGGGGATTCCCTTGTGTGTTATTTGTTGTTTTTCCCTTGCTGCTTCTAATATGTTTTCTTTGCACTTAATTTTTGATAGTTTGATTAATATGTGTCTTGGCTTATTTCTCCTTGGATTTATCCTGTATTGGGATCTCTGTGCTTCCTGGACTTGACTATTTCCTTTCCCTTATTAGGGAAGTTTTCAACTATAATCTCTTCAAATATTTTCTCAGTCCCTTTCTTTTTTCTCTTCTTCTTCTGGGATCCCCATGTTTCGAATGTTGGTGCATTTACTGTTGTCCCAGATGTCTTTGAGACTGTCCTCGATTTTTTTCATTCTTTTTTTCTTTATTGTTCTCTGCAATAGTTATTTCTACTCTTTTATCTTCCTGGTCCCTTATCTGTTCTTCTGACTCAGTTATTCTGCTATTGTTTCCTTCTAGAGAATTTTTAATTTCATTTATTGTGTTGTTCATTATTGTTTGTTTGCTTTTTATTTCCTCTAGGTCTTTGTTAAACATTTCTTGCATTTTCTCCATTCTATTACCAAGATCTTGGATAACCTTTACTCTCATTACTCTGAATTCTTTTTCAGGTAGACTGCCTATTTCCTCTTCATTTATTTGGTCTGATGGGTTTTTACCTTGCTACTTCATCTGCTGTGTGTTTCTTTGTCTTCTCATTTTTTTTAACGTACTGTGTTTGGGGTCTCCTTTTTGCATTCTGCAGGTTTGTAGTACCTGTTGTTTTTGGTGTCAGCCCCCAGTGGCTATGGTTTGTTCAGTGGATTGTGTAGGCTTCTTGGTGGAGGAGATTGGTGTCTGTGTTCTGGTGGATGAGGCTGGATCTTGTCTTTCTGGTGGCAGGTCTGTGTTTGGTGGTGTGTTTTGGGGTTTCTATGACTTTATTAAGATTTTCGGCAACCTCTCTGCTCATGGGTGGGGTTATGTTCCTGTCTTGCTAGTTGTTTGGCATAGGGTGTCCAGCACTGTAGCTTGCTGGTCATTGATTGGCGCTGGGTCTTAGTGTTGAGATAGGAATCTTTGGAAGAGCTTTCGCCATTTGATATTATGTGGAGCCGGGAGGTCTCTGATGGACCAGTGTCCTGAACTTGGCTTTCCCACCTCAAAGGCACAGGCCTGACACCTGGTCAGAGCACCAAGACCCTGTCAGCCACACGGCTCAGAGGAAAAGGGAGAAAGAAAGAAAGAAAGAAAGAGAGAGAGAGAGAGAGATAAGGAGGGAGGGAGGGAGGGAGGGAAGAAAGAAGAAAGGAAGGAAAGAAAGAAAGAAGAGAGCAACCAGACTAAGAAACAAATCCACCAACGATAAAAAGTTCCAAAAACTATACTAAAAACAAAACCAAAACAAAACAAAAAACAGACAGAACTCTAGGACCAATAGTAAAAGCAAAGCTATACAGACAAAGTCACACACAGAAGCATACACATACACACTCACAAAAAGAGAAAAAGGAAAAATACATATATATTGTTGCTCCCAAAGTCCACCACCTCAATTTGGGATGATTCATTGTCTATTCAGGTATTCCACAGATGCAGGTACATCAAGTTGATTGTGGAGCTTTAATTCACTGCTGCTGAGGCTGCTGGGAGAGATTTCCCTTTCTCTTTGTTCGAACAGCTCCTAGGGTTCAGCTTTGTGTTTGGCCCCGCCTCTGCGTGTAAGTCGCCTGAGGGCCTCTGTTCCTGCCCAGACAGGATGGGGTTAAAGGAGCAGCTGATTCAGGGGCTCTGGCTCAGTCAGGCCGGGGGCAGGGAGGGGTATGGATGCGGGGCAAGCCTGTGGCGGCAGAGGCCGGCGTGACGTTGCACAAGTGCGCAGTGCGTTCTCCCGGGTAGGTTGTCCCTGGGTCACGGGACCCTGGCAGTGGCGGGCTGCACAGGTTCCCTGGAAGGGAGGTGTGGAGAGTGACCTGTGCTCACACACAGGCTTCTTGGTGGCAGCAGCAGCAACCTTAGCATCTCATGCCCGTCTCTGGACTCCGCGCTGATAGCCGCAGCTCGTGCCCGTCTCTGGAGCTCCTTTAAGCGGCGCTCTGAATCCCCTCTCCTTGCACACCCTGTAACAATGGTCCCTTGCCTCTTCAACAGCTCCAGACCTTTTCCCAGACTCCCTCCCGGCTAGTCGTGGCACACTAACCCCTTCAGGCTGTGTTCACACCACCAACACCAGTCCTCTCCCTGGGATCCGACTGAAGCCTGAGCCTCAGCTCCCAGCCCCTCCAGCCCCAGTGGGTGAGCAGACAAGCCTCTCGGGCTGGTGAGTGCTGGACGGCAGTGATCCTCTGTGCGGGAATCTCTCTGCTTTGCCCTCTCCACCCCTGTTGCTGCACTCCCTTCAGTGGCTCCAAAGCTTCCCGCCTCCGCCACCCACAGTCTCCGCCTGCGAAGGGCCTTCCTAGTGTGTGGAAACCTTTCCTCCTTCACAGCTCCCTCCCACTGGTGCGGGTCCCATCCCTATTCTTTTGTCTCTGTTTTTCATTTTTCTTTTGCCCTACCCAGGTACATGGGGAGTTTCTTGTCTTTTGGGAGGTCTGAGGTCTTCTGCCAGCGTTCAGTAGGTGTTCTGTAGGAGTTGTTCCACGTGTAGATGTATTTCTGATGTATTTGTGGGTAAGAGGTTGATAGCTATGTCTTACTCTTCCACCATGTTGAAGGTCTCTCTCTATCATTAACTTTTCCATGCACTCTCTTATGAGAACGTTTCAGATCCTACAAAAATAATATTGTCATATGGGGCAGGTAATATGATCTCTATAGAAAAGATAAGGCTACTATGTGTCAGGGAGATTAAAGAAATTTAAGATCATACATAGAATAAGAATTTTGGACTCCTTAAGTCTAGTGTTCTGTCTCGAATCATTGCCATGAATCAGTGTCCCCAGGCTGACTTTACAAAGGAAAGGCCCTCTAACCCACTGGCAGCAAAAACTTCTGCTTAAGGATTACTTTTGTATAGGAAGAACACTGCTTCTCATTCTTATAACATGAGATATGTATTATAGGGAAACTGAGAAAGAAAACCAACAATATGGAATTGAGTAGCTAAGAGAGGAGGTTATTTGAGAAAGGTGATTTTATCAATTATAAAATCATCCTGGAGTGTAAAAATCAACTCCATTATAATTCAACTCATTAAAATAATGACATATACCACTGAATACCATTAATTGAATTCATAACATTTTTCCTCACACAAAATTGCCACACTGCAAAAATTCCATTGTGATAGGACCAACATACAAGATCATTTTTAGGCTTGTTGCATAAGTGTTAGAGCAGGAAGACCATTGTTTAGTAAATATTTTGTTCTTTGCCTTTGGAAATAGCCAAGTGCCATAGCGTTGATTCTTACAAGAGGCTGAGATAGATTCTATTTTACCTGTCAGATCTGTCCTGTAACAAGAAAAATGGCTGAGGCTTTACCTATTTAGCTCAGTTACCAGATGTGAGTTTTCCTGGGAAGTCCATGCCCACGGGTGAGGTAGCTTGGGTCTGCATTTGGGGCAGATGCTAAAGGAACTAAGAACTGGAGGCTCCTGACTGCACTCTCTGCAACCTCATGGTCCATCTTTCCTTGAAGGAGGATCTGGATTAAAAAAAAAAGTAACGTTTTTATTTTGCCTATCACATCCCATCCCTCTCAATACTTAGATCTCCTTCTCCATATAGCTTCAGAAAGCAGCTTTTATAGGAGACCAGTGAACTTCTGTCCCTTATGGGAAATAAAACATGTAAGAGTCTCAGGGCTACAATTAATAGTTATTGTCTCCTTTCTCCACTGTCCATTCTAGGTTCTCCTCACCTTCCACTACCACCTCTGCTGACTTCTGTGATTTACTAGTACTGTGATTTACAGCCTCATATATGAAGAGTCTAAGCCCCTGTTCCCAACAGCCTGGGATCTCTGAGCTCCAATATGAGATCAGGGGTACTATACTTGTACTTTTACAGTCCCAATGGGGAAAAGCGGTACTAAGAGCTGCCCAAGTCAATCCTGTGGATTTACCTATTTTCTTCCCTGCTTTCATAGTATATCAGCAAACTTCCCTCCTCCTAATAATTCAGGTCTCTTGCTCTTGCTAAGACAGTTATTCCTCTTCTTGCCACTGGTTCCTAGATCCAAGGGGCCTTCGGTGCCTGGTCAACAGCTGTAGCTTACAAATCAATGGTTCTCTTGCTTTGTTCCTCCTGAGAGTGTGTCCCCGTTAAGTATGAGAACTTCTGACTCTGAGGACACTAGAGTTGCAGGAATAAGAAGTACGTGGCTCACAGTGGAATATTGAGAAGAATGGTGAGTGGGGTCATTCTTGCTCCCACTTTCTGTTTTTTGGACTCCTGTACTCTTCCCATTGTGGACACACTGCCATATGGAGATCTTTGAATCAACACATATACTGCATTCTGGAGGAGGGCACTGTATTTGCATGTATTGCCTTCAAACTATGGAGTACTTCAGCTATGCCTTCAGCAGGAAACACTCTACCAGGTCAGCAGCTTTCAGGTGCAGTGTATTAATATGACCAGGGATTTCCATAGTTATAATCCCATTCTTTGCTTTGGAGTAGGTTCCCTGGTCTGTTAAATGCTAAGTGAGATTCCATGCTGGTAAGTAAAATATGGCACAGGCCTTTGGAAAATGATGATGTTGACACCTTGTGGGCAGGAAAAGTGAAATTGTACCCAGAACAGGTATCTATATCCATGAGGAAAAACTGTTGTCCCTTTCAGAATGAAGAGGGCCTGGCGCAGTCAAGGGGGTTGGTGTCATCAAGAAATAGTACTAAATGAACCATGGTCAAGAATTCTGTCTCTATGAGGGCAGGGACTGTTTTTTCAAAGGTTTTAAGAGATGTTATGGTTTTATTTTAGAACACCAAATTTACTGTGATTCCCCCACTGAGGCTTGCCACAAACCTCAAACCACTTCTTTTTCTACCATTGATACATCCCATACCATATAATCTGCTCTTCTGTGTCCCATGCCAGAGGACTGCCTACATGTTAGTTTGGATCATTCCCAGAGCCCTTTCCTGCTCCAGGCCCTAAATCAAAGTTGGAAGATTTTCATCATCCAATATACAAACTCTAGTCCAGTATCACTAGATATGGACTTCACAGTCTCCAGAACCCAGAGTCCCACCAGGTCTCTGAAACTTCATAGGGTTTATCTCCTACCCTCTGGAGCTCTTGTGCTTTACAAAGCCTTATAGCATGCAGGCAACCTTGTGTTATCTGGCCTAATCAATGTAAAGTTATCAATATAATAGATTAATGTGATATTTTATGGGATGCCCAGATCTCTAGACTATAATATAGGTAGGATAGTTAATTTAGCCCTAGGGAAAACTGAAAATATATATTTTTTTGTCCTTTCTATGTAAATAAAAGCTGTTTATGATTCTCTTTTCTGATCAAGAGAAAATAACGCATTTACCAGATAATGGCTGCTGACCACGTATCTTAGGCCGTGTTACTCAGCTGTTGCAAAGATATTACACCTGGCACTGTGATTGCAATAATAGGGAACAGTACTTGCTTGAGTATGTGATCATCTACTATCACCCACCAGGATATGTCTGGTTTCTTCAGGAGCCGGCCTTGTGAAATAAATGGGGATGTAATAGGTTCCTCCTCATCACTTTTTAGATACTTAGGGTGGCACTAATTTCTTTTTACCAGTGATATACTTATGGTCTTAATAAATGAAGGAACTTGGTCCTTTCCAAGAACCAAGCCTTTCATTGCCTTTCTCCAGTGTCTGACAGAGCAATTCTGGCATTTCAGCTTCACTTAGAATGAGCCATCACTTTTTCCATGCTGTGAGGATTCTTACTAAATCACTGTTTAAGGTATGTTTATTGTAAATAGCAAATAAATAGGTTTTCCTTTGTAAGTGAATTTGAAAATAATTTTTCTTTTAATAGGTTGATTAAATGTAATCACATTTCTTGATATGATTGATATGTTTAGTGCCAACTCTGTTATTTTGTTTTATAATTAATGTGTTAACTTTATTTAATTTACTATATTTCTTTTCCTATTTGCTGGATCTTATTTATTATCTAAAACTTTATTTTGGAAGTTTACATTTTGATTCTAAAGTATATTGTATTTTTACACCACATACTGTCCTCAATTCCTTTTTTTTTTTACTTGATATTTTACTATATAGTGTGTCAGTTTTAAATGGTAATCTCTGATTCCACCTATTTCCTCCACAACAATCAATTAACTTATCTACTTTTCTTTCTTCCTATTCCCCCCTATTTTTGATTTGTGGTCTTTCTACTTTTTCAGAATATAGGCTTTAGATATATCCTTTTCCTCCCATGAGGAAATGTCTGAGAACTGATCCTTTTAGGTCAGTGTTGACAGGTACATTGTGGAACATTTCAATATAAAGATTTACATTTTTCTCTATTTCTGTAACACATCCTTGAATTATATTTTTTCCTGTTCTTTTGCTACTGCACACATTTTTAGAAGCTGTTATATATATATATGTTGGACATTTTTGGTTTGTCTTCCATTTTAACAACTTTCTCTGTGGTCCTCATTCCTTTTTCTTATTTTAATTTTCTTGTGTGTGTGTATTTTAATTTTCTTTAAAGCACTCTATTAAATTTTAACTCAGATTTATTATTCCTTGTCAATTTGTAATTTATTCTTTATTTCTTAGATGAGTTTACCTTTTTCTCGGTTTCTCTTCTCAGTTTAATAAATTTCATTAAATTTGTTCCTTTTTGTGTGGATCAGTTTTTGTTCTTAATTTTCAAATTTTTGATTCTAGTTTTATCTTTCCTTTTAAATAAATATATATCTCCAAATGTTTGAGGATATTTAGTTCAGTTTGGAGTGCCATTTTGCAATGTTCTCTTGCTTCAGAGTTGTTTTTTTAGGGGAGAATATTCATTAAATGAGATAGTTTTTTTTCTTACATTAGATTATGAAACCTACAAGTAGAGTGTCCATCCATCTTACCTATACTTCCTGGGTATAGGTGAAGGTTTATTTAATTTTTTTAAATTTATAAATGTCTAACTGTACTGGAAATTATGATTGCCTGAGGAGACGAATTAATCAAATGATGATAGAATGTCTTCAGTCAGAATTCCTCTCTGAATCAGAATTGAAATTTTTCTCCTAAGGAGAAAGCTCTCAAATCAATAAACTACTTTCCACCTTGAGGAAGTAGAAAAACCAGAGCAAAGTAGGCCTAAATCTAGTAGAAGGAAGAACATGATAAAAGATTAAACTGGAGGTAAATAAAATACAGAACAGAAAAACAATAAAAAAATTAATAAAACTAAAAGTTCATTCTTTTAAAAGATCAACAAAATTGGCAAACCTTTAGCTAAACTGACAAAGAAAGAAAGAGAGAAGATGCAATAATTAAAGTCAGAAATGTTCATTTTCATTGTTTGATTCTTCTTTTATTTAGTGATAAGGAAAATATGGCCAATTGTGCAATGTTCTTATGAACAAATTATTTACACTAAAACAAAACAAACAAAACAATTCTTACTCTCTGGAGGAACAAGATTTTAATGAGGACCCAGGACATTCAACAGGAACACCAGAAGTTTTACACCTTATTAGCTGTGTATAGTAGTCTGTTATAGATCTTACCTACCAAAGCTTAAGAAACAAGATGTAAAAGGATTAAGCTGATATACGAGTAACTTAATTACCAAAACAAAATCTGACAATGCATAAAGATATACAACAAAATGCAGAAAACTCAACATTCTAATATTCACACTATTCAATATCCAATTAAAAAATTGAGATATGTGAAAAAAGTAGAAAAATGTGACCCATAGTCTGGAAAAAAACTTGAACGATGGAAACAAACCCAGAAATGACAGAGGTGATGGAACTGGCAGACAAAGCCTTTAAAACAGTTAGGAATATGCACAAAGACTTACAGGAAAGTTGGAAGATAATAAATATTTTCTCTTATTACATGGGTTGTCTTTTCACTTTTATGATAATATCCTTTGATCCACAAAAGTTTTTAATTTTGATGAAATCAAATTTATCTATTTTTTTTGTTTTTGTTGTTTTTGTTGCTCCTGCTAAGAATCCATTACCTAATTCAAGGCCATGAAGATTTTATCCTATGCTTTATTCTAAAGATTTTATCCAAACTTTATTCTGTTGATTGTGAGAATCCAGCTGTTGCAGAAACACCTTTTGAAGAGTCTATTCTTTTCCCATTGAATGGACTTGGAACTCTGGTAAAAAATTAACTGCCCCTATATTTAAGGATTTATTTCTGGACTCTCAAGTCTATTCTGTTAGTGTATGTGCTTACCATTACCACACTGTTTTGATTACTGTAGGTTTGGAGTAAGTTTTGAAATCAGAAATTGTGAGTCCTCCATCTATGTTCTTTTTCAATGTTGTTTTGGCTATTCAAGGCTCTTTGCAATTCTATATATAAATTTGAAGACTGGCTTTTCTATTTCTTCAAAAAAGACCTTTGGAATGTTGATAAAGATCATTTGGAATCTGTAGATCTCTAGATTTTTTTTTTTTTAATTTACTGCTGTCTAGCAGTTGTTCCATCCTCAGGCTTAAAGATTCAAGATAAACCCGATGGAGATTCCTGTGCTTTGGGGGATGTTTGTCATATACACTTATCTATTCTCCAGTAGTCTGCCTCACAATTATCAACTGGATCCACTTTCCTGAACCCTGACATCTGTTTTTTAAACTCATTGTAACTGCCAGTGTCTGTTTTGTTCTGTATCTTACACTGTGGTCCAGAAAGTACCTCCTGGAAGAAAGCCGGAGCCATTGTAGGGCTCAACTTATTTGCTAACCTTGTCTCAGGGATCACAGCCCTATATTGCATGTTGTCTAATGTTTAAAAAAAAATAGATGCTTTGTACATTCTGTATAGTTTTTTGGGTTTTATTTTTTAAACGACCATAGGGCAAATCTGATACTGATTATTTCATTAACGCTACAAATGTGTTTAATTTTTAAATATTACTATAATAATTATTCTGTTTTGTTTTCTAAATTGTGGTTTATTCTGACTTTTATAATAGAAATGACCTGAAGATTCTCGAGGATATAGATTACATTTTATTCCTGATGCCTAGTATAGGAATTGACACATATTATGTTCCCAATGAATATTTGTTGAATTGTTAAATCAGATGTTTTATCTGCCACACGTATGCAATATTTTATTGTCTTTAATAGCATTGTTTCATGCTTGTCTCCTTGAACTCAAGTTTGCTAGCCTATGGGTTTAATCTGATGTGCAAGAGAGAGGTTTTGCTTTTAGTATAAAGCCTTGTGTGTTATTGCTGATTCTTCCACAAGTTTGAAGCAACTTGGGAAAGTCATAATCATCTAGTTTTTTACGTCTATGAAAAGAGAATTCCTGCACTGCTTACCACAAAAGATCCAAAGACCTTTAGGACTAAAGGACCAAAATAGATGATGGATATGGCTTACCTTTGAGTAGTAAAGTACAGAAAATTATAATTTCATTGAAACTTGAACCCTATGCTTTAATTCTGCTATCTTCCACATCATTCTATTCCAGAATTTCCCTGTGAGATCATTATACATATGAAGTGCTCAATAAATGTTGAGCTAATTTGAATGTATACACAGACCTCAATGAGATTCTCATGGCGTTTACTGTCTTTCATATTATTAGGGACAATAATGCTGAAACTAATACATAAATTTTCAGGGCTATAGAGAGAGATATTGGAAACTTAGATATCTACTCAGATTCAGTTTCTGAAATAATCTCAACAGTGGCAAATACCAAAAATACCTGGCATGTGTATTTTTGTTTTGTTTGTTTTATTTTGATATAAAGAGCTTGTTAATAAGAACATTGCACAATTGGCCATATTATCCCCATCTCCAAATGAAGGAAGAGTCAAACAATGAAAGTGAACATTGTGAAAATAGATGATACTTTGCATTTAAACTTTGTAGCCAAGTCAGAGTAACTTAGAGTATCCAAAGTGAAGAGTAATTAGATCTAATGTGGGAGGTATATGCTTCAGAGACAAAGCTGAAATGGTGAAGACCATCAAGGTGACTACTCAGAAAAATCTGATGGAGGATAATTGTTTCTTATTTTACCCAAAAGGGTATTTCCACATTGCTGACTTGACACTTTTCTTTGTTGGAACATTTCAGTGACTCTTTACTTTTCAAACTATGCACTGTTCTCTGGAAACCGGGTACCCTATTTTCTTTTATCAACCTTCCAGCTGGTACTATAGGGACATTTATCAAATGCCTGCTGTTGCAGAAATTACTTTAAAATCATAGGAGGTCAGCACTAGGAGGAGACTTAGAGAAGAAGTAGAGCTGCTTGCTCATTTTCAGTTAAGGAAATAGATACCTAGAAAAGGATACTGACTTTCAATGTCCTAGACTTAGTAGCATAAGGAAGACCTAGTGTTTCCACTGTGTTACACTATCCTTTATCTGATAACAGATGTCATTGGATCAGCTATGCAGACACAAAGATTATTATTTTATCCCCTTTCCTTTTTTTCCTCCTTTCTTTCTTCCCTCTGTTCCTTCCTTCTTTTTTTTCCTCTTCCCTCTAAAATATTTATGAAAATATTTTACGTGTGTGTGTATGTGTGTGTGTGTGTGTGTGTGTGTGCGTTAAACTCATTGCTGAATTTTTGTGGTGTCATTATAAGTAGCACTGTTTTGGGAGTGGGAAAAGTAGAAACTGTCACCCCATTTAGCATCTGCTTTTCCTTTTTTACATGGAGCAAGCCTGTGAAGCAAAAATTCATAATGGATGTCTAAAGGACCAGTTTACTTGAAAAGTGAAGTACCCTTTTTTATTTTCAAATTCACTTTACTCTGATATCAAATGATACCCATTCAGTGTAGAAAATTAAAGTAGCTGAATTCTTCCTCAGCACAGAGAAATCTTTTATTTGCCTGTAACCATTTCCATTTTGCATAACAGTCACTGCATTGTCTTCTCTAAAACACAAACAAATCAGTGTAAGCATGGCTGGCAGGCTAAAATGATTATGGGATAATTTGTGTTTGCCAGACCAAACAAAATCAATCACAATTGTTTAGAGACCCACAATATTAAAGGGCCATGATATCCCTGGACTTTTACAAAATAGGTTTTTCAAACACAGATAAGGGAGCAGACCTTCATATACCATCAGGTGTGGTTTGTAATTTTCAAATTTGCACCAAAAATGTGAACTATACATATGGTGGCTCAACTCCATTGGATTAAGGCAAACTAAAGGCAGCTGTGGAAATGATCATTTCAGTTATAGGTTCCCAACGGGCAAGAATGTTTAATGAATGTTTATGTTAAGCTTGAAATAACAATTCCAGAAATGTGACTTGGAGGCTTATAAGGATGGATGGAAGGTAACTTCACAATGGAATGGGAATCAGAAGAGAATTAATGGAAATGACTATACACTGTATCTCTAGCCATTTGTTTGTGAGTATAATCAGTGGAGATTGTTTCGGGGGTGAGATTTTGTGTTTGTTTCCTTTTGTTTTGGTTTATTTTGGGGTTTTTTTTCCATCTATCCCAGTTGTGGGCTCTGTTAGGGAGCGTGTGGGCCATATTTATCTGCTCTGCGAGGCTCTAGGAATCCACTTTCCCTCAGGACAGGTGTCAGGTTGTCAAGAACTGCTGCAGAAAACTTGATCATAGTTTTGAGGTAGTAGGGATTAGTTGATTTGAGCATTTAAGAAATAAAATGGATTTTTCAGCTTGCAGAGTAAATTGAGTTGTTTTTGAAACCTTTTTTGGAAAAGTGGATGGGTCTTTTGTTTTGATCAACTATCCACGTCTCAAACCACTTCCCCTTCTTTCTCAATTACTTATGATCTTCTTATGAAATGTGGTTTTATATATTTCATGGTTTGGGAGATCTTGAAAGCAAAACAAAACAAAACCATCTAAGTTCAGGTTCTTTTGAAGCAGATACTGAAATGGATATTTTTGTTGTAATGAGTTATTGAACAAGGACTCTCAGGTGGGAAACCTATAAGTGAGGGATGGAGTACAGCAGGAGAAGAAGATGGACACATCTGGGTTTCTCCTGAAGTCAAGCTTCAACCTGTTCCCACAAGAAGTCCTGAATAGTAATCACGTCACTAATTGTTTTACCTTGAGGAAAGGGGGCTGGCTTTTATGCCCTTAAATCAGTCAGATGTTGGCTGTAGACAACCATCCCTTAGACTCTTGGAGGGTGTATAATCTCCCAGGCATAACTGTTTGAAGTGGAAGCTCTCATTGGCTGAAGGTAGTTCTCCAGGAAGGTCACATCCCTGAGCAGCTGGCACTCATCATAGTTTGAGAATATGTTCACTAACCCAGTGAAGAGGCTCTAGGCAGGATCCCAGCAGTGTCTCCTAAAGAGAAAACAACCGACTGATACCTCTAACACTACATCATTCCTTTTTATAACTACATGATTTTTTGTGTCATGGTATTCCTTTGGGTGAATCGATTATATTTTATTGATCTAGCCCCCCAATTGATAAATATTAAATTGTTTCCATATTTTTGAATTATCGACCCAAAATGTTATTACAAATACATTCATCATATCCATATGTGTACATGAATAGGCTATAGTCACAGACACTGAGTTAATAGATCAAAAGGTGTGTGGGTTAATAATTTACTTTGATTTTTCCAAATTGCTCTTTATAGGTATTTTACCAATTTACATGAGCAGTATAGAAGAGAAATTTTTCTCCATGAATTCACTAGAGTGTATCACCAAACTGTGATATTTACCAATCAGATGAAAAATGTACAGGGTATTTTGCAAAGACAGTTCTCTCTGCCTGGAACTCTTTCACACACACCCAGAATTGCCTAATTAGTTCCTTATCCTTCCAATCTAAGATGGAGATTCTTTAAATATCTAAATCAGATGCCCCCACTAATACTTGTAAAGCATCATGTATTTTCTTTACTATGTCTCATAAATGTTTATATTTATATATTTGTATATTATTTAAAAACAGCTGGTTTTATTCTCCCCCAACTAGATAGTGTATTCCATTAAGGTAGGGGCTGTGTTTGTCTTATGTAAATCTGTATTTCTCACAGATCCATGTTAAACTCTAATAAATATCTGTGGTATGAATGAGAAAATAAGAGAATATGTCACATTACTAAGTGTCAAACTGGATCTGCCAGATATCAGAACTCATGTTCTTTTTACTGGGTAGTCTGCCAAGATGCAATTATTTAAGCCTTGAGAATTGACATTCTATGCAATAAAACCTTGGAAATACCTGCTTAAAGTTTTTGATTACAGTTAATTTCTTCCTTTAATTTCCATAAAATCATATATTAAATATCTTGGCCAGCTTCTTCTATCCCCTAGTGGATCTCACTCTTCCTCTCTCAGTGACAAAGTCATCTATCTTTAGTGATTTGAAATTTCGATAATGGCTCTGCTTTGGAGACAGCACATCATTTGAAGACAGCCTAGGGGTTTATGCTCCATGGCTTCCTGGAAAGAATTCAGGTACTACACTCCGATTAAGGGAGCAGGCTTCTAAACTGGGATTTCATATTTCCTATACTGAGTTAGGCTAGACTAGAATGTTTGCCCTTGTCAATGTCTGGGGAGAATGATGACTGAATCTTAACTGAAATTATTTTTATTTGCTTGACTTAATCAACAAAAAAATAATGCCAGAGAATACATATGCAATCTACATGGTAACCTACTAAAATCCCCTGGTTTCTCATGGAGGTACTGCTATAAAGTCCTCAGCTTTGTACAGAAATAGGAATTTGCCTGGTCAGAAGGTCTCGTAGTCAGAGTTCCCTGTTTTTTATTCAAGCCATACCAGGCCATGAGATGCAGTAGTTTTAGGCAGAGGAGGCCTTCTAGTATCTTTTAAATCATGATATATTAACAGCCATTGCCCCTTTCTACGCATAGGATCGATCCAGGCAGCAGCTCTTAGTAAGGCTATCTTCTAAATCATCCAGGTTACACAAAGTGACTTGCATACAGATGGTGCTAAATAAGCTTGTTGAATGTGTGACCAAGTGCTATATCACACAACCCTGGGCCTCTTGCTCTTATAAGTAGACACGTGCCTCCAGAAAGAGGTTTTGGGGAAGCTTGTTACACATCCATCATGCACCAGAGTCTTACTTCCTTAGATGAATGTGAGATTTATGAACGTCTGTCCTGCCCTGGTACCCCGGTGTGTGGAATGCAGTACTTAGACTCACTCTTTCTTTAAACAGAGTGCAGTTGGCTTTGCACCTCTGCAGCTGTAAGTCCTTAAATTACTCTTTCTGAAAAGATTTAGCCAGTATGAGACATAACTAAAAGGGAGACGAAAATGAAGGAGAAGGAAAGTTTTGTGTTATGTGCTTTCCATTCTCATCTTACTGTGGCTCTTTCAAGAGTTATATGAAAAGATTGTTAGGTCTGACAAGCATCATTTTTGACGTGCCAACCAGTTAGAAGTGACACTAAATCCTTTCAGGTTGTTGTAATTAGTGAAATGTTATGTACTTAGAGAAGTTTTATTGTGATTTCTAGCGAAAAGGTTATGTGGCTTTGCTGGAGATTTCTATTGTTTCATCTGTTTTAAATTATTTAAAAGCACATGGTTTACAAACTCTAGGATAGAAATTTCACAGACAGGGGTCCAAGATCTTCATATTAATTTGAAAGGAGAGACAGGCTTGATTTTAGATTTTGGTCATGATTCTGAGCATAAAATTGACCCAGTTTGGGAGTGATCACTAACTGATAAAAACCTCTCTGACTTCCTCCTGGGTTCTTAGTGTGAAATTCTGGATGTTAGATTTTGGGTAGTATAGGAACCACTAGGCCAAGGGAAGGACAAGGAAATGGCCTGAAGGAACATCAAGTTTAAATGCCACTGCAAAGATAGAATCAGTCCTTGTGATTTTTGCTGTTTTGTAAAAAGTATTTTTTGATGTTAACCAACTGGAAGTCATTATTGAGAAATGTCAAAGTCCCCGAGTGCTTGCAATGTCGGCTCGTCTATAGAAGGGTACTAGGCAACTGGGGATCCCCAGAAATTGTGCACAAACAGGTACACATGCATGGTACAGATTTCGTTATATTCTGAAATGTTCCTTGTCTCATAAAGTTAATATATGCAGGCCTAAAGGACAAAGCTAGGTTTTCAAGGACAGCAATGGCAGTCCTACCACATCCTAGATTTATCCCTTCAACACATGTTGATTGAACGTCTATTATGTGCTTGATAATGGAGATATAGTAATAAACCAGCAACAAGTGAATTCTATACTGGTAAAGGGAACAAACCAGTAATAACAGATTGCATATTGATCTATGCAATCACTGTACATCTCTCTCTCTCTCTCTCTCTCTCTCTCACACACACACACACACACACACACACACACATACACACTCATTGTTCCAGGCAACTAGTACCCAAAGTGAACTTTTCTTTTTCCTTTATTGTTCACCCTATATGTTCTAAATCCTTTATTTTCATGTATCTTGGACCTCATTTCCCAAACTTATTCTGATTTTCCTGAATCCCAAACTATCAGTGTCTTGATTCCAGTAGTGGGATTCACACAACCACTTTGGATCTGATGCTCAGTGCCATTTCTACATACTGCTCTGGACACCTGGCAGTTTTAACTAGGATTTTATTTTACTCACTTCTGAGACAACAACTACTTCTTTCCTTTTGAGATAATGAACTGGCCCAATAACTTTTGAATTAAAGTTTTTGATCTTACCCTTGTCTTGACCCTGTTTTCGTTCTAGAGTTACTCTGGTCAGTGCAGTTGAGAAGTGGGTGTGGATTCGATTGGAACTCACTTCCTCTTCTGCATTTTGCTTTTCTCAGTGCTACTCATTTTTTAAAGGGCTCAGATCAGTGTTCTTTTCATCTACAAAGGCTTTCATGCTTCCCTTATCCTTGTTGATCAACCCCCATGTTTCTCAACTTTTTTCTTAGGTTCTCGTAAGAGAAATTTTTGGACATTTGCTCTTATCCCATGAAATTAAATACTAAGGAATAAGATCTTGTTCAGTAAGGGAGAGCTTTGGCATAAGCCCTGTAATACTGAAGGTTTTTTTCTCTCCCAAGTAATAATTTTCGCACCCTTCTGGACAATACCCTTTTGTGGAGAATGTATTGATATAATCTACCCTAGTGTCTCGGAATCACCTGGGGGTGGTTGTTAGAACTCAGAGTGCTAGGGCCCACCTCAGCCACTAGCAAATATATGTTTATACTGAAAAAAACCTAGGTTTGTACTTGGATATAATGTTAAAAAGGTAAAAAAAAAATTAGTCAAAATCTGAAAAACTTGTTTCTGTGAATAGTTTTTAATTTATTACTTATATAATATTTTGTCTACATACCAGGCTTCTTTCCAGAGATCTCCTAAGTGTAGGTTGAAACTTGTTTTTTTTTTTTTCCCCAAATAACTAGTACTGTATTAAAATACTACTAACAGAGAGTATCATGTAGACTAATATACTGTAAAACTAAATTCAATATTTTTGGTCCCAAAAGAAATAGGTGCAGAGTTTTCACACAATCACATTGCACGTTTTATCTATTTAATCTTTTATGTGTACATTTGTTCTCCTTAAAGTCCCCAATAAAGTGACTTGTATTTTATGGGTCAACTATTATGAGCATTATTTTAGAACTTGTTTAAATATGATTTGGTTACGCTTTTAGTTTTTTAAGCTTTAAAAATATAACATTTAAGTAGGTAGTTTGGTTTGAAATAAATAAAATGGTATATTAAGTTAATATGGGTAGATTGTAAATAATAGTTAAGAAAAATTTAGATCAGAAAAGAGAAATAAATTTAAATAAAACTTTCATGCTAGAGGAAGTGGGAACTAAAGAAAAAGAACAGCTACGGAGCATTGAAAATATCTGAGTATAGAAGCTAGAGTAAGACAATTGTGAGGATTAGAATGCAGAACAGAATAAAAGTATAATTTGATCTGACAATAAAGAAATGACACGATAATACAAGTTGCTTGCAGAAGGGCAAAAGAAATGGCTTGGAGCTACTGTAAGCATAAAACTCAATAAAATAGGAAAATATAGTGTACAAAGAAATAGAGGGCTTATGCATTGTTTTCATCTTTGATGTCTTTTTTTGTGTGTGTGTGATGAGGAGGGTAGTTTTGATCTATCAGTTACTGAGAGAAGTGTAGATTTATCAATTTTTCTTTGTAACTCAGTTCATTGTTGCTTTATATATTTGACCTGATACTTCAGTGACCAATCTAATTAAATTCATATGTTTTATACGTTGTAAATGCAAACACTTAAAAAAATTATTTGTCTGTCTCTCTCTCTTTTCTGCTTCAAATAGCTTGTTGAGTTTAAGGTGCTGGTATAGTTTGTTTGGAACAATTTAGGCTGAGGAACAGAAGACTTATTGAAGCACATAAATCCATATTTGAGATAAAAATCCACAAAATATGAATATTATTTAATTCATGTACAACAAACTATTTTTGATAAATATACTATAGTTGAAATAGCAGATGATAGAGTCCTGTTTAATAAGTATTTTTATTGTTTTCAAATATTCTTTTGTAAAATGTTTTAAATTTTTTTCTTAACATATTTATTGGAGTATAATTGCTTTACAATGGTGTGTTAGTTTCTGCTTTATAACAAAGTGAATCTGTTATACTTATACATATATCCCCATATCTCTTCCTTCTTGCATCTCCCTCTAGCTATCTATTTTAAAATGCTTTTAATTTTTAAAAGCAAAAAATAGCAGTGTTCCTTACCCAAATAAATGAAAACACATTCACATGAAAACCTGCACATGGATCTTTGTAGCAGTTTTATTCATAATTGCCAAAACTTTGAAGCAGCCAAGATGTCCTTCAGTAGCTGAATGTATGTATAAAACTAGTATATCCAGAAAATGGAATATTATTCAACACTAAAAAGCAATGATCTAGCAAGCCATAAAAAGACATAGAGGAAACTTAAATGCATATTACTAAGTGAAAGAAGCCAGTCTGAAAAGGCTACATATTGCATGATTCCAATGATATGCCATTCTGGAAAAGGCAAAACTATGGTGACAGTAAAAAGAGAGGTGGTTTCTAGGGGTTAGGGAGAAAGGAGGGATATACAGGCAGAGCACAGAGGATTTTCAGGCAGTGAAATTCTTCTGTATGATGCTGTAGTGGTGGATACGTGTCATTATAAATTTGTTAAAACCCATAGAATGTACAAAACCAAAAGTGAACTTTAATATAAACTATGGACTTTGGGTGATAATGATGTGTCAACGTAAGTTCATTGATTACAACAAATGGACCACTGATGTGGGATGTTGATAGCAAGGAGGTTGTGTATGTGTGAGGGAATGGTTCGGGGGGTATATGGGAGCTCTCTGTATTTTCTGCTGAGTTTTTCTGTGAATCTGAAAGTACTCTAAAAAATAAACAAGCAAACAATAATTCATTAGAAATTTCATAGAATCAGATTCCTTCCTACTTTAGCTATTCACCATATCAAAGCCAATAAACAAGAAAACAAAACCAAATAAATTAAGAAGTAAAAATAAATATAGCTTATATTCTACTTTGGAACTTCTAATAGCAGATAACAAAATTAACAATGCCAGACTCTAGGTCCATCCACCTCACTATAAATAACTCAACTTCATTTCTTTTTATGGCTGAGTAATATTCTATTGTATATATGTACCACATCTCCTTTATCCATTCATCTGTCCATGGACACTTAGGTTGCTTCCATGTCCTGGCTATTGTAAATAGAGCTGCAATGAGCATTGTGGTACATGACTCTTTTTGAATTACGGTTTTCTCCAGGTATTTGCCCAGTAGTAGGATTGCTGGGTCGTATGTTAGTTCTATTTTTAGTTTTTTAAGGAACCTCCATACTGTTCTCCATAGTGGCTGTATCAATTAAAAAAAATGTTTCTGAAGAACCTAGGGGCAGGACAGGAATAAATATGCAATGTAGAAAATGGACTCGAGGGCACGGGCAGGGGAAGGGTAAGCTGGGACGAGTGAGAGAGTGGCATGGACATATATACACTACCAAATGTAAAATAGATAGCTAGTGGGAAGGAGCCATACAGCACAGGGAGATCAGCTCAGTGTTTTGTGACCACCTAGAGGAGTGGGATAGGGAGAGTGGAAGGGAGACGCAAGAGGGAGGAGATATATGCATACGTATAGCTGATTCACTTTGTTATAAAGCAGAAATTAACACACCATTGTAAAGCAATTATAGCCTAATAAATCTGTTAAAAAAATAAACAATAAAGAAAAAATGCTTGTGAAAAAAAATTAATGCCAGTAACAGTAAGGTCTCAGTTTCCAATCGTACATGCTGTGCATATTAGGAAGAATGTAAAAGCTGAAAGCAAATTAAATTTAAAGATTCTTATTTTGGATATTAATGTATACATGCAAACACAGTACAAAGAAGTTAATTGAATATTTTAAAAATTAGATCTAAAGTGACAAATGGACTAGTTGGGGTGATTAAGCCAGAGGTCAAGAGCAGGTGTTATGTGGTGTAGATAGTGCAGAGCACTCTTTGGTGCAGAGGTATAAATGTGATCAAGGTGACAAAATAAAATAAGAGTGTTTGAATTTAGATAATTTACAAAGGAAGTCATACTAATAATGGCCAAATACAATTTAGCCATTGTAAAGTTTTAAATTATTGCAAACATTGCTTTAAAATTTTATCATGATATACATTCATCAGTATCGCATGGTACAACGAGTCACCAGGGTACCCCAATGTTCTGGGTCCATTGGCTGGAAATTCTGGCATACAGGTTTAGAATTGTTTTTTCTCCTCAACTAGTTTTATCCTTATGTACTGGCCCTACTAATCTCTAGTAATACTTTTCCCCTCAAAGTCTATTTTGCCTGATAATATAACCTCACTATTTTCTCTGGTTAGAATTTGACAAATATATATAGTTTCTTCTTTTTTTTAAACATTCAACATTTCTATGGACTTATGATTTTGGAGTAATTACTTAATGTTTGAATCCAGTATGATAACCTTTCTTTAAATTAGTGCTTTTAATAATTTACGTTTATTGCATTTATTATTGTTATTTGTTTTGTATATGGATTTGTTTTGTCACCATATTTTGTGCTTTTTTATTTTCCAGCTTTTGTAGGCTTCTCTCTCTTTATTTCTCTCTTTCTCTCTTGTTTTCTTTGGTTAATTTTAAAACATTGTATCCCCTTTCTCCCACTCTGTCTCTATTTTTAATATATTGTTACATAAATACTTGACAAATTATAAAGTGAGTCTATTCCTTCCTGAACAATAGAAAATTAGTTTTCTTCAACTGTCCTTAGCCTTATATGTAATTTTTCCAGTATTCTATTTCAATAATTTTTGATCTTATAAGACATTGTGGTTTCTGCTTTATATATATTTTAGTCACCAAATATGTACCTATTTGTTTACTCATCATTTCTTCTTCCATCTCACTTTCTTTCTTCGTAAAGTTTATCTTTTAGTGAGGGTTTACAGGCGAATCACTTTTTTTTGATAAAAAAATTTCTTTTTTCATTTCTTGTTCTTGCAAGATGCTAGTATACAGCCATCATTTTATCTCAATGCTTTTATTCTAATATCTCTGTCTTCTGGCCTTCATTTTTATGTCAAAAATTTGCTGTAGTCTAGCTTTCTTTTGTAGCTATTCTGACCTTTTTCTTTGACTTCCTTGAAGATCTTATTCTTGTCTTTGATGTTCTCTGGTTTCACCATAACCTTTTAAAGTGTACACGATCTCATTTTATTTATGCTATTTGAGATTCATTACATTATTTAATTCTGAAGATTCATGCCTTATATAAATTCTGTAAAGTTATCAGCCATTTATTCCAAATATTGCCTCTGCCTCATTGTACAAATTCTCTTTCTTTAGAGCCCCTATTAGACAAAAATTAGACGTACTCATTTTGTTTTCCATATCTCTTAACCGATCTTTGAGATTTTTCATCTGTCTATCTGACCTGCGATCTGGGTAATTTCATTCGTTTAGCAAATATTTATTGACAAACAATAGTATGCCAGGAACTATTTAAGGTGTGGGAATAGAGCAGTGAAAGATGTAGACAAAGTCCCTGATGTTAGGTACTTATGTTCTTGTTTTCTATTTTTCTGTAGAGAGAAATATACAATGTACAATTAATTGCATAGTGTGTAAGTTTGCAAGAAATGTTATGGAAAAAAATAAAGCATAGCAAAAGGGACAAGGAGTCTTGGAAGCTGACGATCTTGTACAGGTTAGACATGGAGAGCCTATTGAAACAACTTTTGAATAAAGTCCTGAAGGATTAAAGGAATGGGAGAAGAATGTTTTAGGCAGATAGAGAAGCGAGTACCTGTCAATGGAGGAGCAAGTTGAATAAATTTAAAGAACTACAAAGAGGGTGAATTTGGGTGGGAGGAGAGATTGGTAGAAGCTTGTGTCAGTGAGTGACAGGGCAGGAGGAGAGGAGCTTTTAACGGTTGAAAAGATGTTGACTTTGGTAGGATTTAGACTCCAATGTGATGTGATCCCATTTACAATTTGAGAGAGTTTTCTCTCTGCTAGATGGAAAAAAGCAAGAGGTGAACCTGGGAGACCAATAAAAGCAGAATGCAATACAGCGAAGAACAACTAAATCCAACATTTTTCCCTGAAAAACTAGAAATATTTTGAATTGCTGCTCTTTGGGATAGGGAATCCTGTGGAACACGCAGTTTATGGGGAGACGAATACAAAGTCATTTAAGGTTTATAAATCTATTAGACGTCTAAATGGAAATGTCTAGGGAGAAAAATGAATATATGAGTTGGGAATTCACTGGAGAGGTCTAGCCTGGAGGTATACATTTATGAGTTTTAGCCTAAGATGCTATTTGACTACTTTAGCACTTAAAGCATGGAAGATGTGGAGGAACAGGGAAAGGAGACTGAGAAGTCAAGGTCAGTGAAGTTAGAAAAAGAAATCAAGAGAGTTAGTATTGTAGAACACAACTTGAGAAAATATTTCAAAAAGAGAAAACACTCATATGTGGCAAAGGCTAATGATAGCTCATGTAAGGTGAGGGATAGAATTGATCCTTGGGGTTCACTTTTTTTAAACATAGAGGTCATGATTACCTTGACAAGACTGTGCTGGAGGAGTCATGTGTATGAAATCCTTTTTGGCATCTGCTCTACCTCTTAGTTCCCCATTTTTCACTTCACTGGTTCTCAGTGGGTCTTCTCTGGACCAGCAGCATCTGTGCCACCAGGGAACTTGTTAGAAATGCACATTTCTCGGCCCCAGCCCAGACCTGTTGAGTCAGATACCTTGATAGTGAGCCCCAGCCATGTGTGTTTTAATATTCTCCAGGTGACTCTGATACACACTGATGCTTGAGAACTACTGCTCTTGGTGATAGAGATCATCAAATTCTCTCAGAAAAGCTGGCATATCAGGACACTTCATGCTTACTATTCTGGTTTTCAACATCTTCTTTGAGAATATGCTGTTGTATTTTACCTTGATTTTCTATGTAATTTGCAGCAGAATTGTTTTTAGGATGGCAAGTGCATGCATGTGTGTGTGTTTGTGTGTGTGTGTGTGTGTTGGAGAGAGAGTGAATTTACTATATATGTACATATTTAATATATATTATATATTCTCTTGTATCAACATTTCCTATTTTAAATTATTTTATTTTAAATTAATTTTAGACTTTAGAAATGATGCAAATTAGCACAGAGAGTTTTTATATATATGTTACCCCTCTTCCCCTAATCTCAACACCTTACATAACAGTCAGTGCAGTGGTCAAAGTTAAGAAATTGATATTTGTGCAATACACAAATCCGTATTCAAATTGTCCGTATTGTCCGTATTCAAATCTTACCACTTTTTCACTAACATCATTTTTTAGTTCTAGGATTCAACCCAAGATCACACACTGCATTTAATTGTTGTCTCCTTAGGCATGCCAACTCTAAGAGATTTCCTAAGTCTTCATTTGCGTTTCTTAGCGATTCCCTCCTCCACTTTGCTGTCAAGGAAGCACCTTTTCCTCTCCTTCCTGGAAAGGCAGGAACAAGCTCCAACAGTTACAGATAGCCAATAACTCATAACTATAATGCTCCTACCCTTTCTCTAGCTCTCCCAGTCTTCAAATACAGAATGGGATGGAAGATGGGCAGTGGCTGAGATGGAGCAGCACAACTCATTTAATGGCCTTTCAAAATATTTTAAAGATGGTGTCTCTCACTGGTTGTTTGGGTTTCTCTTCAGAATAATGAGCATTTCATGCCTTTGCCTTCACCATTGGTTTCTGGTCACCAATTGTGGAACAACAGGAAATATTTCAGTTAACATCTCAGACAAGATTGACCTAAAAGGAATATATGTGTTTTCTTTGCCTTTTGCATGACTAAGCATGGTTCTATGCAAAAGTGTGTCATAAATGCCCATTGAATAAAAATATGAGTGGTAGGAAAGAGAGAGAAAAAGGAAATGAATGAAACAGTCAGTCTGTGCTTTGGCTGCAAAGGAAATACTTTTATAGAAAAATGCAAAAATTATTTTCTTCAGAAGTGTCACTTAAATGGGTAAAAGTACAAAGTACATCTTACAATCAGTTGCAAATAAAGTAACAAAGGATATGATGGAGAGAAGTAAAGAAGGCATAAATTTCTACTGGCTTGCTCTAGTGCCCTACTGCTTGCCTACCAAGCACTCCAAAATCTGTTAGTGCAATCACATTGCACAGTACAGTTTCCCAAATTCTGGGTGTTTTTCATAGCATTATATTAGTAATAAATATAGAGTAAAACATAATACAGTATTCTAGAGAAAAAGCACTGAGTTTTAAGCCATTTAAACTATTTCCAATATCAAATTTTAATGTCTGCAAAATGTGTTAAATTTGCATAACAGTTCACTTGGTTTAATTTTTTTTGTTGTTATAAAACAAAGTAATTTATCATTTCATCATTCTTGATACATCTCCTACCAGGTCACTGTGAAGTCTGCCTGACCAGATCTATCTCTTGGTGACATTTGCAGCTGCAGAGCTGTCAACCTGTCAGACAGTGTGAATTCAGCCATCCTAGGACAACGTATCCAACAGAGTAAAGAGAAAGTATTAGCCATTCAAGTAGGTATCTCTTACATAGCTATTTCTTTAGAAAGTGGTAGCTTTCCAAGAACCAGTTCTTAGGAGTTGCAAATGTAGAATTTTACTTGCTGAAGAGGGAGTTGACTATCTCAGAGCTTCCTTTTCCTTTGACAATACAAGTTACAGACAACTTGAAACTTTAATATTAGAGTAGTGAGAATGGTTCCTTGTGAGACACAGCCAATACCTTTACTTGGATAAAGATTTTCATTACTTTTTTTCTTGAAGCCTTTTGTGGCTTCTCAAATCTACATCATTCCTTGTTTCTTTGAATAATTTTTAGTGTATATTCCCATAGTTTGCATTTTTGTTGAATTAAATAAAATACGAGTTGTAAATTTTGTTGTGATTTTTTTTTCTTTATTCATCCAACCAACTTGTGTTCAGTGCTAGGTACACAGTATTTAGCGGTGACAAAGATGATTCTTCTATTCAAGGAGATTTCAAACTAAGAGGAGGACAGGCAAGGGAACCAGCACTGTGATTCTGTGGGGAGAGTTCCATGAGAGGGTCATGGGTAGACTGATGTGTGAGTGCAGAGGAAGGATGCCAACCTAAAACCTGGGGTCCAGAAGAAACTTCTACAGGAGATGATGCAGATCTGAGAGTCTTACCTCTACCTTTCATTTACTCTCAATAAAATGCAGTATTCTTCAGCATTTAGAACAACGTCTGATACGCAGTGAAAACTTTTTGAATGAGTAGAATAAATGCATGAAGTATTTTCTTCTTGATACATAGTTTGCTAAGTACCAAAAACATAATGAAATTACCCATCATAAATATGTAACTGAAAAGTAATTCAGCCTCAAGTTTTAGTTGTTGAAAACAGTGTAAATTATTCTGAGAATTCCCTAAATGTATCCTTTCCGTGCATGATCAGACCTGTAAACAAAAAGTCCACATGGGTTGTGATTGACCAGCAAACTTCTTTAATAACCATCTGTCATGCAATATATTTCCTACCCCATCTGCTATGACATGAGCATGAGATTCAAAAAAATTAATAATATATTGTGTTCCTACAGCTTTGAGGGGAAACCAGCTTAGAAGTAAAGGCTTTAAGCACAGCAGGTATGATGAATTAGTGTCAGAAAGAAGCAGAATACAACTGTAGAATTAAAAAAATTATAATAACGATGTTTCACATGAAAAAGCTGTCAGAAAGAGAATGAGATGAAACCCTTAGTTCTTTGTTTGAATAAAAATACCAGGAAAGTTAAATTTAATTATATATATATATACATATATATATATATATATATATATATATATATATATATATACACACACACACACACACAGCAGGTTCTTATTAGTCATCCATTTTATACACATCATTGTATACATGTCAATCCCAATCTCCCAATTCATCACACACACCCCACCCCCTGCTGCTTTCCCCCCTTGGTGTCCATATGCTTGCTCTCTACATCTGTGTCTCAATTTCTGCCTGCAAACCTGTTCATCTGTATCATTTTTCTAGGTTCCACATATATGCGTTAATATACGATATTTGTTTTTCACTTTCTGACTTACTTCACTCTGTATGACAGTCTCTAGATCCATCCATGTCTCAACAAATGACAAATTTTCATTCCTTTTTATGGCTGAGTAATATTCCATTGTACATATGTATAATATCTTCTTTATCCATTCATCTGTCGATGGACATTTAGGTTGCTTCCATGACCTGGCTATTGTAAATAGTGCTGCAATGAACATTGGGGTGCATGTGTATTTTTGAATTATGGTTTTCTCTGGGTATATGCCCAGTAGTGGGATTGCTGGATCATATGGTAATTCTATTTTTAGTTTTTAAGGAACCTCCATACTGTTCTTCATAGTGGCTGTATCAGTTTACATTCCCACCAATAGTGCAAGAGTGTTCCCTTTTCTCCACACCTTCTCTAGCATTTGTTGTTTGTAGATTTTCTGATGATGCCCATTCTAACTGGTGTGAGGTGATACCTCAGTGTAGTTTTGATTTGCATTTCTCTAATAATTAGTGATGTCGAGCAGCTTTTCATGTGCTTCTTGGACATCCATATGTCTTCTTTGGAGAAACGTCTATTTAGGTCTTCTGCCCATTTTTGGATTGGGTTTTTGTTTCTTTTAATATTGAGCTGCATGAGCTGTTTATATATTTTGGAGATTAAACCTTAGTCTGTTGATTCATTTGCAAATATTTTCTCCCATTTTGAGGGTTGTCTTTTCATCTTGTTTATGCTTTCCTTTACTGTGCAAAACCTTGCAAGTTTCATTAGGTCCCATTTGTTTATTTCTGCTTTTATTTCCATTATTCTAGGAGGTGGATCAAAAAAGATCTTGCTGTGATTTATGTCAAAGAGTGTTCGTCCTGTGTTTTTCTCTAAGTGTTTTATAGTGTCTTTTATAGGTCTTACATTTAGGTCTCTAATCCATTTTGAGTTTATTTTTGTGTATGGTGTTAGGGAGTGTTCTAATTTCATTCTTTTACATGTAGCTGTCCACTTTTCCCAGCACCACTTATTGAAGAGACTGTCTTCTCTCCATTGTATATCCTTGCTTCCTTTGTCATAGATTAGTTGACCACAGGTGCGTGGGTTTATCTTTGGGCTTGCTACCTTGTTCCATTGATCTATGTTTCTGTTTTTGTGCCAGTACCATATTATCTTGATTACTGTAGCTTTATAGTATAGCCTGAAGTCAGGGAGTCTGATTCCTCCAGCTCCATTTTTTTCCCTCAAGACTGCTTTGGCTATTCGGGGTCTTTTGTGTCTCCATACAAATTTTAAGGTTTTTTGTTCTAGTTCTGTAAAAAATGTCATTGGTAATTTGATAGGTATTGCACTGAATCTGTAGACTGCTTTGGGTAGTGTAGTCATTTTCACAATATTGATTTTTCACAATATTGATTCTTCCAATCCAACAACATGGTATATCTCTCCATCTGTTGGTATCATCTTTAATTTCTTTCATCAGTGTCTTATACTTTTCTGCATACAGGTCTTTTGTCTCCCTAGGTAGGTTTATTCCTAGGGATTTTATTCTTTTTGTTGCAATGGTAAATGGGAGTGTTTCCTTAATTTCTCTTTCAGATTTTTCATCATGAGTGTATAGGAATGCAAGAGATTTCTGTGCATTAATTTTGTATCCTGCTACTTTACCAAATTCATTGATTAGCTCTAGTAGTTTTCTGGTGGCATCTTTAGGATTCTCTATGTATAGTATCATGTCATCTACAAACAGTGACAGTTTTATTTCTTCTTTTCCAATTTGCATTCCTTTTATTTCTTTTTTTCTCTGATTGCCATGGCTAGGACTTCCAAAAGTATGTTGAATAATAGTGGTGAGAGTGGACATCCTTGTCTTTTTCCTGATCTTAGAGGAAATGCTTTCAGTTTTTCATCATTGAGAATGATGTTTGCTGTGGGTATGTCATATATGACCTTTATTATGTTGAGGTAGGTTCCCTCTATGCCCACTTTCTGGAGAGTTTTTATCATCAATTGTTGTTGAATTTTGGCAAAAGCATTTTCTGCATCTATTGAGAGGATCATATGTTTTTTATTCTTCAATTTGTTAATATGGTGTATCACATTGATTGATTTGCATATATTGGAGAATCCTTGCATCCCTGGGATAAATCCCACTTCATCATGGTATATGATCCTTTTAATGTGTTGTTGGATTCTGTTTGCTAGTATTTTGTTGAGAATTTTTGCATCTGTATTCATCAGTGATATTTGTCTGGAAGTTTCTATTTTTGTAGTATCTTTGTCTGGTTTTGGTATCAGGGTGATGGTGGCCTCCAGAATTAGTTTGGGAGTGTTCCTTCCTCTGTAAATTTTTGGAAGAGTTTCAGAAGAATGGGTGTTAGCTCTTCTCTAAATGTTTGATAGAATTCACCTGTGAAGCCATCTGGTCCTGGACTTCCGTTTGTTGGAAGATTTTTAATCACAGTTTCAATTTCATTGCTTGTGACTGGTCTGTTCATTTTTTCTATTTCTTCCTGGTTCAGTCTTGGAAGGTTATACCTTTGTAAGAATTTGTCCCTTTCTTCCAGGTTGTTCATTTTATTGGCAAAGAGTTGCTTGTAGTAGTCTCTTAGGATGCTTAGTATTCCTGCCGTGTCTGTTGTAAATTCTTTTTCATTTCTAATTTTATTGATTTGAGTCCTCTCCCTCTTTTTCATGATGAGTCTGGCTATTAGTTTATCAATTTTGTTAATCTTCTCAAAGAACCAGTTTTAGTTTTATTGATCTTTACTATTGTTTTTTTTGTTTGTTTCTATTTCATTTATTTCTGATCTGGTCATTATGATTTCTTTCCCTCTGCTAACTTTGGGTTTTGTTTGTTCTTCTTTCTCTAGTTCCTTTAGGTGTAAGATTAGATTGTTTATTTAAGATTTTTCTTGTTTCTTAAGGTAGGCTTGTATAGGTATAAACTTCCCTCTTAGAACTGCTTTTGCTACGTCCCATAGGTTTTCGATCATCATGTTTTCATTGTCATTTGTCTCTAGGTATTTTTTGATTTCCTCTTTGATTTCTTCAGTGATTTCTTGGTTATTTAGTAACGTATTGTTTAGCCTCCATGTGTTTGAGATTTTTACATTGTTTCCCCTGTAATTCATTTCTAATCTCATAACGTTGCGGTCAGAAAAGATGCTTGATATGATTTCAATTTTCTTAAATTTACTGACGCTTGATTTGTGAACGAAGATGTGATCTATCCTGGAGAATGTTCCATGCACACTTGAGAGGAAAGTGTAATCTGCTGTTTTTGGATGGAATGTCCTGTAAATATCAATTAAATCTATCCGGTCTATTGTGTCATTTAAAGGTTTTGTTTCCTTGTTTATTTCCATTTTGTATGATCTGTCCATTAGTATATGTGAGGTGTTATAGTCCCCCACTATTAGTGTGTTACTGTCAATATCCTCTTTTATAGCTGTTAGCAGTTGCCTTATGTATTGAGGTGCTCCTCTGTTGGGTACGTATATATTTATAATTGTTATACCTTCTTCTTGGATCGATCCCCTGATCATTATGTAGGGTCCTTCCTTGTCTCTTGTAACATTATTTATTTTAAAGTCTATTTTATCTGATATGAGTATTGCTACTCCAGCTTTCTTTTGATTTCTATTTGCCTGGAATATCTTTTTCCATCCCCTCACTTTCAGTCTGAATGTGTCCCTAGGTCTGAAGTGAGTCTCTTGTAGACAGCATATAGATGAGTCTTGTTTTTGTATCCATTTAGCAAGCCTGTGTCTTTTGGTTGGAGTATTTAATCCATTCATGTTTAGGGTAATTATCGATATGTATGTTCCTATGACCATTTTTAAAATTGTTTTGGGTTTGTTTTTGTAGGTCCTTTTCTTCTCTTGTGTTTCCCACTTAGAGAAGTTCCATTAGCATTTGTTGTAAAGCTGGTTTGGTGGTACTGAATTCTGTTAACTTTTGCTTGTCTGTAAAGCTTTGATTTCTCCATTGAATCTGAAGGAGATCTTTGCCGGCTAGAGTAATCTTGGTTGTAGGTTCTTCCCTTTCATCACTTTAAGTATACCATGCCACTCCCTTCCGGCTTGTAGAGTTTCTGCTGAGAAATCAGCTGTTAACCTTATGGGAGTTCCCTTGTATGATATTTGTCATTTTTCCCTTGCTACTTTTAATAATTTTTTTTTGTCTTTAATTTTTGCCAATTTGCTTACTATGTGTCTCAGCATGTTTCTCCTTGTGTTTATCCTGTATGGGACTCTCTGCACTTCCTGGTCTTGGGTGGCTATTTCTTTTCCCATGTTAGGGAAGTTTTCAACTATAATCTCTTCATATATTTTCTCTGGTCCTTTCTCTCTGTCTTCTCCTTCTGGGACCCCCTAATGTGAATGTTGTTGCATTTAATGCTGTCCCAGAAGTCTCTTAGGCTGTCTTCATTTCTTTTCATTGTTTTTTCTTTATTCTGTTCCGCAACAGTGAATTCCACCATTCTGTCTTCCAGGTCACTTATCCGTTCTTCTGCCTCAGTTAGTCTGCTATTGATTCCTTCTAGTGTAGTTTTCATTTCAGTTATTGTATTGTTCATTTCTGTTAGTTTGTTCTTTAATTCGTCTAGGTCTTTGTTAAACATTTCTTGCATCTTCTTGATCTTTGCCTCCATTCTTTTTCCAAGGTCCTGGATCATCTTCACTATTATTATTCTGAATTCATTTTCTGGAACGTTGCCTATCTCCACTTCATTTAGTTGTTTTTCTGGGGTTTTATCTTGTTCCTTCATCTCGTACATAGCCCTCTGCCTTTTCATCTTGTCTATCTTTCTGTGAATGTGTTTTTTCCTCCACAGGCTGCAGTTTTTTAGTTCTTCTTGCTTCTGCTCTCTGCACTCTGGTCTGTATTTAATTTAATTTTAGTTTAGGTTTTGCATTTAGGTTTTACTATTAGTTTTAAATAATTGGCCACTTCCTCTTATAATCAGAACAGCTAGTGACAGTACTTAATCAACTCCAAAGGAGGATTGGAAGAGGAAAGATAACTCATCTTTATTGAGGATCTACTAGGTTCTATGCAGTTTACATTAATATTCTTCCTTTTTCCTCCCCCCTTCTGCTTTCTTTTGTTCTGTCTTCCTGTCTTTCTCATTCTTCCTGTAGCTCAGACACTCATTGTCCCTCAAAATCATGTCTCCTTTTATTCTTCAGTGGTAGAACAATTAATGCAAACTGGAGACAGTTGCCCCATATAAAGATGACTGTCTCTGGCCTTCCTTACAGCGGGGTTCTATGCCATGGGAGGGAATGGAAATGGTGTGGGAAGTGTGATACATCATTGGAGGTAGGATGCTGTGACCACTTCCTGCCTCCTTTCCTCTTTCTTCCCATGACTCAAATGAGGATATGATGGCCAGCACTAGAGAAACCATCTTGGACTTTGAAGCAGAAGCTGTGTGTTTAGGTTAATAAAACAAGGAGACAGAAGAAACTAGGGTCCTGATAAGAATCTTCCTACTAGGCCCAGGTTCATGTGAGGAAAAAAAATCTTATTTGAAACACTTATTTTGACTTTTGGTCATGAACAGTAAACCTAATGCTAATACATCTCCATAATTTCATTCACATACTGTTGATTGATTCATTAATCCATTAAACATAGTGGCCTATAGATGAAAAAGGAGTAGCCACACAATGTGCATTTGTTGAAAATTGTCACACATGGATTTCTATTCCCTCTATTATTTTATAGTTGTGTGATCTTGAGAAAGTTTCTTGAAGAAAGAAACTTCATTCTCTGAATCTAAGTTTACTTATCTACAAAATGATAGGTTTCGACCAGTGATTCTCAACTGGGGTCAAATATTTGTGCCAGAGGACTTTTGGCAATTTCTGGAGACATTTTGGTTGTCACACTTGAGTGGTAGGCAGCTACTGGCATCTAGTAGGTAGAGGCCAGGGTGTCCGTAAACATTGTACAATGCCTCCTACCACCTCCATGACAAAGGATTTTCTTGCTCAAAATGTCAATAGTGCTGCAGTTGAGAAACCCTGGCTTAAACAATGTATCTTGATTCCTCTCTACACTCCAGTGATTTTTACAGGATTGAAATTTTTCATTAATAAAATATATTTTTTGTGGTGAGTTTGACAGTAAGATAAAAACCCTAGACAATGAAACAAAAAAGGAAAATTTATATTGTAAATCCTGTGGTGGGGCAGTTGTTAAGTTTGGTTAAATCAGCAGGGCTTATTCTATTTTTCTGCTCTGCTTTTCTCAACATGTTGGCTCCGTCTTCAAGCTGGATCTACTTAGGGTTGTAAAATGATAGTCATAGTTCCAAATGTCACATATGAAGAACACAAATATGTAGAAGAGGAGAGTGGCCTTTTCTTTCTGTGTCTATTTTAATTGGCAAGAGAAATCTTTAACATAATGCCAAAGGACTTTTCTTAGCAACTCATTAGCTAAAATGTCTGTTCTGCATTTTCCTGTTTGTAGGTTACATCAGAGAACTGGGAACTGTCATCTTACAAAGAAGCAAATCCAGTCTGAAGATAAAGCCAACCTGCTGAGGATAGTAGAAGGAAAAAGATAGAAAGAACCTGAGTCCTCAATGACCTCATTTCATTGCTCAGTTAACTGACCTTAGAAATACCATACCATGGAAATTTTTCTTGTGTGAGATAAAATGTTCTTTCCACTTACCACCTAACCTCAATCACTGGCAAAGGAAATGAGACCATTGTTCCTTTTAGAATGTGATTTACTCACTGGGACTGCGGTGATGACTCATCTCTTGAAGCACATGGTAATGTAGAAAAGAGTGGGTGCTTAAATGAACTCTAAGCTCTGTTAGAAATGTCAAAGGGGGAAGAATCATTCTTACGTAGGAAACCAATAGTATCTGCTGTTAATATTTACTAAATGGAAAACACTGTACAGAAACTGGGGTTTAAAGATGGATATGACAGAATCCTTGTGTTCATGGAGGTCCTAGTTTACTGTCAGGGCCCATGAATAAAGAATGTATAATGCAGAGTGATTTGGTGTGTTATGGACTATAATAGATTTCTTTAGTAGCAAGCATGAGAAACAGTTGAAAATAGGCAGGTCAAACATACAAATAGATCTAGGAGTTGAAAATTATCATTTTTTGGTCATCATGATTCTGTAAAAGATAAAAAAAAAGTTTGATGGGGAAATTTTGGAAGAGAAATAAAGTCAAAAGGCAAAGAACGCATCCTCAGATTCTTTCTGAAAAAAATCAGGAAGAAGAGTTTAACAGTATTTAAAAACCCTACAAGAAGAAAACTTATAAAAGTAGCCTCTGTGAAAAGAAGCGTCATCAATACAGTTTGTGTCTATACTGCTCTTCTTGTACTTTTGTGATCTTTCACACTATATAAGTGTCCAAATTATTTAAATACAATATACATGGTTTGTTTTAGGATATAAAAAATATTTAATGAAATTTCCAAGCAGTTGATGATTTAAGCCACAGTGATCTTTCATTTCCTAGAATAGCCAGATTTTGATATGCTAGTATTTACTTTCACATATTTTTTCCACTCTATTTTGTTTCTCTAATTGTGTCATGTGTTTCAATTCTGCTTCATTAACTATACTGAAAGTTTTCTGGGGGCAAGCATTTGAAGATAATGATGATCTATATTCTACCTGTAATAGCAAGACATAAAGTGGGAATTGAAAGAAATAAGGAATGGCATCATTCTTAAAGAATGAAAATCTCTCTTCAGGTGGCAGTGACCATGCTGTGATTGAGTCAAACTTTTGTCACTAAAGTCTGTTCGTTCACCTTTGGTGTAGAGAATTTTAGTAGAATTAAAGAATGTTAAAGTGGGTAATACTTTCACACTTCAGTTTGAGAATTTTATTTTATCAGTAATGAAAGTAGCAACTAAAGAGGTAAAGTAAGGTGCTCCAAATCCCACACATAATTAGATTGTGAGAGAAGACAAGAGACCAGAATGCAAACAGCTGGCTCTTGTTCAATTAAAATGCCAAACATGAGGGCAAGCAAAACTGAAGGTTGGATTCAGAACTGTTAATAGAACTATTTCTATATACTTCTATATGTTTTCTTATTTGCTTGTGAATGTTGAGAGATTATCTTTTTGGCCAGCCCTTCTGCCTTGAAATTCTGCCATATAGATTTTTTTTTTCAATATTTATGTTGAGAATCACTGAAACAGAAGTGAAACACTTCCAATTGAGTTGGACTCTTCTACTAAATATCTCTCTAGTGTTTCAGCCAGCAGTGAAATTACAGAACATTTAGTTTGGCCAACTTAATAGTTCTTAGTTGTCTTCTTTTTCTTTCCTTTCCTTTCTTTTTTTTTTTTGGTTCCTCTCAGTTTTGCAGAGGGAGCCTTGAGATCTATTTTAACCTAATTATTTTTGACAGGCCAACTGTACGCAACAGGATGAAATTATAAGCTTTTCAGTTAATTGTTGTGATTATCTACATAGCATAATATGCTTGCCTGTCACATTAAGGAAATGCCTGCTGTGGGGGTGCAGCTGGTAGTTTAGGTATGAAGGGTATGTCTTAAGATTTCATTAAACAACATCAAACCATGGATGCTTTAGGGAATAAAATAGAAGATCAGCACCTGGGTAACTGGTCAATAAATTCAGGTTTTCTTCAGATTAAAGACTAGACACTCTCTCAGTCTGACTTTTTTGTATCTTAGGGACCAAAAAGAGAACAGTGAACTAGGGATTTGGTGGTGTATTAAAAGTCATTTTCCAAGAGAATACCAGGAGGACCCAACTGTCTAGGTTAGGTTAGGGCTGGGGATGAAGAGCACAGGAGAAGTTCATGAAGGTATTTGATAGAACATAGTAGGAAAAGGAACCAAAGTTATACTTAAGGATGTATCCTCAGTAACTTCTTACTAATGTCAGGACTAAAGTGGTCTTGCAGTGAATGAGAGTAAAAGCACAAAGGGAGAATGGGAGCTGCAGAAGAGAAGAATGACAAGAAAAAACATAACTTGAAGAAGGGACATTTTGGGACATTGTTTCTATCTTACCAATTTTATCAGAGGACTCCTTTGTCTTTTATTCTGGTCCAGATACACTTCTAGGATGAAGTATAATGAGGATATTCATTAATTTTTTTTTCATGGAGGGTTAATAAGGTCCATGTTACAATTTCAATTTTTGTTAGCTAAGGACAAGGAGATGTTGGGCTCTTGATTGTATATAAGTCCTGGACCAGGAAAATCTGACATCTAAAGACTCTCTTCATGTTTGCTGTAAGAATGAGAGGCTTCTTTTTATGGGTCCACCCTTGAAACTATAACCTTATTCTAATTGACTTCAATATTATTCATAACTCAAAGGTAATTAAAGTGTGTTCAAGATTTTAGAGAGGGCACCAAAAGTCAAATCCTTACTCAGGGCTCCCTGATATATTGCCTCCATGGTGTCAGACCTCAGAAAATGTCAGTATAATATCTCTTGGGCTTTGTAACCCAATAACCTTGTCTAGCTTTTTTAAGAGAGATGGTAAGTTTTGCCTTTCTCCCTTATAAAACATAGACATTGGACTCTGGTAGCTCTTCTTCCTTTGGTACAGAACAGAAGAGGAAGTTGCCAAATACCTCATATTTGAAGATTCTTATATACTGTACAGATAAGAGTGGGCTTATTTTGTATCAAACATGGTGGGTACATTGTACATCTTTGCAGAGAGAAATGATTAATCCACTTATATAATATGTACTTATTGTTAGCTATTCCTTTCAGTTTACCTGTGTTTTAGGCCCAAGTTCATATAGCAAGAAATCAGGCTGAGGTTGTGAGTTTCGTGTAAAAATTTAATAAAAAGAAACCTCAATTAAATAGGTCAGGACACCAGAAGGCGGAGCACCCTGAGACAATAGCAGAGTCCAACAGGAAGAAGAAAGACTCCTCTTCTTCCCTGGCAAGGACTCAGCCAATAAAAAACCATGGACTCTGTTTACTAGAGCCCTTCCACTTCCTTTTCACCTCCGTAAAAGAGTTCTCATTCCCTTGCCCTTTGGGAACTTGCACATGGCTCACCATGGTTTTAGACCCCAAATTGCAATTCTTTGCTGATGCCAAATAGACCCATCTTTGTTGGCAAAACATCTGACAGTTTATTTGTCTCAGGTCAACACTAGTATATGTTCATTTAATTCATTAGTCCATTTGGGTATGTTGATAATAAAGTTCAATAGGACAATTAAGCTAAATTTAGTCCTAGCAAACTGCTTCAAAAAAATGTCAGCTTGGTTATAAGGGGTCCTGCATGTTAAAGTGAGATGAAATCAGAAGGGTAGTTATAATCATTGAGCATATGGACTATTGAGCCAGGTAGGCTGAGCTTGTATCCGAACCATTTGCTACCTGGGTGACTATAGTGTAAGACCTGGTGGGTTTGTTTGTTTGTTTGTATTGTGAGTGCCTGATTTGAGCTTTGATTGTAGAAGCATCCACTTCAAAGAGGCATCTGCTTCAGAGAAAGATGGTTATCTGGAATAAACACACTGCCAGCCACATGACTAGATAAAGAGCCAGGCTAACCTCACCCTCCGTTATACCCCCCCAACACACAGACACTTTGTTTTAGAGATCTTGGCTGATTTTGATAACTGATCGTTCGGGCAACTTTCCTTTTTTTTTTTTTTTCTTCCTGTGTGGTAAATTCCTGTTCTTGTGTTTTAAATTCACCAGTGAAGAGTGAGTCTTTGAATCCTTCAGTCCCCATCCCCAACTCTAATAAAATCAGCACCCCAGGCCTGTGCATTCTCTTTTTCTCTCTGTATCTCTGACCTTGCTTGATGGCCCCAGGTGTGCTGTGTGCTTTCCAGGACCTATGACTAATAAACTTTAAAAAATTTTTTTCAAAGTTTCCTGATGGTTATTGATGAAGGGCCCCTTGCAGTCATCATAAGAACCACAAGGGCTGGTCCAGACACAACACAGGTTATTGATAGAGTGAAACCAACACAAACCAGTGACCTTGGGCAAATTGTAATATTTAACCTCTTTGCAACTCCATTTCCTCATCATTGAGATTAGGGCCATCATAGTGCTTAAACACAGGAGTGTTTGAAAGTTCAGTGAGGCAATAGAAGTAAAATGCTTAGAAAAGTGCCTGGTCCGTATTAAGGGTTCAGTAATCCTTAGATTACTGATATAGTAGCCTCATTTTTTATTCTGTAAAACTCTGTTTTGTCCTTGAAAAGAAAAATTAGACATTTCCTTCTTCTTAGGCTTTAGACTGGGCTTCAGATCAAGAAAATTGGATTAAATAGTTAATAGTAATTTTGAGGTTGGGAGAAGGAATGAATGATTATGAATTTGTCACCTTGATACTCTTTGAGGACTGTGCCTGTGTTGGATGGTTTTTGTTGTTCCTCAGCTCCATACTTGTCATTTTATAGACTCTTCTCTGTCACTGGAGCCAGAAGACTGCTTATTACATTTCAGATTCTTTTTCCTGACAGATTTCTGTTATGTTCTGCCAATGGGCAGTACTAGAAGGAGATTGGAAGGTAGGGCAAGGAGAAAAGGAGTCTCCAATCAGTGATGGCAGTTGGTATGGCAGTAGCATCAGTATCTTAGCTTCAAACCACAGTGCTCTATGTGAGGTTGGTCTTTTCAGATTTTCAACACAGAAATAAATTGCAGGAGAAAGTGAGTCAGACTCTCTGGCAATCCTACTTTGTGGAAGCCACTGGGTACAGCATTTATCACAACATTTTGAAGCCGCTGGCATTAAAGAATGAGAGGCCACTTTTGACGTGTTTTGGAAGACAACACCTTGTATGGTTAGGCTGTTTTCCAACGGGGTGCAATATATGTTTTGACCCGGTGATAAATATGTCATGCTGTTTTCTTCTCAACGAGAATACAAAAGTCTAGATGTTAAGAGTGGAAGCAAGAATGACCTATGTCACTAATGCACCTAATAAAACACTCACACATGTTTGCTTCCCTTTCCCACAACTTTGGACTTTTCTGGACTAAGAGTTTTAGTTCACAGGAGAAAATCTTATAAGAATCACAGTATTGAAGGAGGAGCTTCAAGATAGCAGAAGAGCACGGAGATCACCTCCCTCCCCACAAATACATCAGAAATATGTCTACACATGGAACAACTCCTACAGAACACATACTGAATGCTGGCAGAAGACCTCAGACCTCCGAAAAGGTAAGAAACTCCCCACGTACCTTGGTAGGGAAAAAGGAAAAAGAATAAACAGAGACAAAAGAATAGGGATGGTAGCTGCACCAGTGGGAGGGAGCTGTGAAGGAGGAAAAGTTTCCACACACTAGGAAGCCCCTTCGTGGGCGGAGACTGCGGGTGGCGGAGGGGGGAGGATTCGGAGCCACAGAGGAGAGCACAGCCACAGGAGTGCAGAGGGCAAAGTGGAGAGATTCCCTCACAAAGGATCGGTGCTGACAAGCACTCACCAGCCCGAGAGGCTTGTCTGCTCACCCGCCAGGGCAGGCGGAGCTGGGAGCTGAGGCTTGGGCTTTGGTCAGATCGCAAGGAGAGGACTGGCATCGTGAACACAGGCTGAAGGGGTTTAGTGCACCACGGCTAGCCGGGAGGGAGTCCGGGAAAAGTCTGGAGCTGCCGAAGAGGCAAGAGACTTTTTCTTACCTCTTTGTTTCCTGGTGTGTTAGGAGAGGGGATTCAGAGCACTGCTTAAAGGAGCTCCAGAGATGGGTGCAAGCCGTGGCTACCAGCTCAGACCCCAGAGATGGGTATGAGATGCTAAGGCTGCTGCTGCTGTCACCAAGAAGCCTGTGTGTGAGCACAGGTCATTCTCCACACCTCCCCTCCCGGGAGCCAGTGCAGTGCACCACTGCCAGGGTCCCGTGATCTAGGGACAACTTCCCCAGGATAATGCATGGTGCCTCAGGCTGGTAGAACGTCATGCTGGCCTCTGCCGCCGCAGGCTCGCCCTGCATCAGTACCACTCCATCCCCCCGGCCTGAATGAGCCAGAGCCCCCGAATCAGCTTCGACTTTAACCCCATCCTTTCTGAACAAAGAACAGACGCCCTCAGGTGACGTACACGCAGAGGCGTGTCCAAATCCAAAACTGAACCACAGGAGCTGCGCAAAGAAGAGAAAGGGAAATCTCTCCCCCGCAGCCTCAGGAGCAGTGGATTAAATCTCCACAGTCAACTTGATGAACCCTGAGTCTGGGGAATACCTGAATAGACAACGAATCATCCCAAAATTGAGGCTGTGGACTTTGGGAGTAACTGTAGACTTGGGGTTTGCTTTCTGTATCTAATTTGTTTCTGGTTTTATGTTTATCTTAGTTTAGTATTTAGAGTTTATTATCATTGGTAGATTTGTTTATTGATTTGGATGCTCTCTTCCTCCATTTATTTTTTTTATATATATAGATATATAAATATTTTTCCTTTTTTCTCTTTCTGTGAGTGTGTATGTGTATGCTTCTGTGTGTGATTTTGTCTGTATAGCTTTGCTTTTACCATTTGTCTCAGGGTTCTGTCTGTTTTTTGTTTGTTTTATTACTTAAATTTTTTTTCTTAATAATTATTTTTTATTTTAATAATTTTATTTTATTTTACTTTATTTTATTTCATTTAATCTTCTTCTATCTTTCTTTCTTTTTTTTGTCCCTTTTATTCTGAGGCATGTGGAGAATAGGCTCTTGGTGCTCTAGCCAGGTGTTAGGGCTGTGCCACTAAGTGGAAGAGCCAAGTTCAGGTCACTGGTCCACAAGAGACCTCCAAGATCCAAGTAATATCAAAGAGCAAAAATCTCCCAGAGATCTCCATCTCAATGCCAAGACCCAGCTCCACTCAATGACCAGCAAGCTACAGTGCAGGACACCCTATGCCAAGCAACTAGCAAGACAGGAACACAACACCACCCATTAGCAGAGAGGCTGCCTAAAATCATAATAAGTCCACAGACACCCCAAAACACACCACCAGACGTGGACCTGCCCAACAAAAAGACAAGTTCTAGCCTTATCCACCAGAACACAGGCACTAGTGCCCTCCACCAGGAAGCCTACACAACCCAACCCACAGAACCAACTTTAGCCACTGGGACAGACACCAAAAACAACGGGAACTAGGAACCAGCAGCCTGCAAAAAGGAAACCCCAAACACAGTAAGATAAGCAAAATGAGAAGACAGAAAAACACACAGCAGATAAAGGAGCAAGGTAAAAACCCACCAGACCTAACAAATGAAGAGGAAATAGGCAGTCTACCTGAACAAGAATTCAGAATAATGATAGTAAAGAAGATCCAAAATCTTGGAAATAGAACAGACAAAATGCAAGAAACTGTTAACAAGGACCTAGAAGAACTAAGCAAGCAACGATGAACAATGATGAAAAGATGAAACAAGCAACGATGAACAACACAATAAAGATGAACAACACAATAAAGATGAACAACACAATAAATGAAACTAAAAATTCTCTGGAAGGGATAAATAGCAGAATAACTGAGGGAGAAAAATGGATAAGTGACCTGGAAGGTAAAATATTGGAAATAACTACTAAAGAGCAGAATAAAGAATGAAAAGAATTGAGGACAATCTCAGAGACCTCTGGGACAACATTTAACGTGCCAACATTCAAATTATAAGGGTCCCGGAAGAAGAAGAGGAAAAAAAAGGGACTGAGATAATATTTGAAGAGATTATAGTTGAAAAGTTCCCTAGTACAGGAAAGGAAATAGTTAATCAAGTCCAGGAAGCACAGAGAGTCCCATACAGGAAAAATCGAAGGAGAAACCTGCCAAGACATATATAAATCAAACTGTCAAAAATTAAATACAGGGCTTCCCTGGTGGCGCAGTGGTTGAGAGTCCACCTGCCAATGCAGGGGACACGGGTTTGTGCCCCAGTCTGGGAAGATCCCACATGCCACGGAGCAGCTGCGCCTGTGAGGCATGGCCGCTGGGCCTGTGTGTCTGGAGCCTGTGCTCTGCAATGGGAGAGGCCACAACAGTGAGAGGCCAGTGTACTGCAAAAAAACACCCCAAAAATTAAATACAAAGAACAAATATTAAAAGCAGCAAGGGAAAAACAAGAAAAAACACATAAGGGAATCCTTATACGGTTAAGCTGATCTTTCAGTAGAAACTCTGCAAACCAGAAGGGAGTGGCAGGACATATTTAAAGTGATGAGGGAGAAAAAACTACAGCCAAGATTACTCTGACAGCAAGGATCTCTTTCAGATTTGATGGAGAAATTAAAATCTTTACAGACAAGCAAAAGCTAAGGGAATTCAGCACCACCAAACCAGCTTTACAACAAATGCTAAAGGAACTACTCTAGGCAGGAAACACAAGAGAAGGAAAAGAGCTACAATAATAAACCAAAAAAAATTAACAAAATGGTAATAGGAATGTACATATCTATAATTACTTTAAATGTAAATGGATTATATTCTCCAACCAAAAGACATAGATTGGAGAATGGATCCATAAACAAGACCCGTATATATGTTGTCTACAAGAGACCTACTTCAGACCTAGGGACACATACAGACTGAAAGTGAGGGGATGGAAATAGATATTCCATTCAAATGGAAGCCAAAGGAAAGTTGGAGTAGCAGTTCTCATATCAGACAAAATCGAGTTTAAAATAAAGACTATTAGAAGAGACAAAGAAGGACACTACATAATGATCAAGGGATCAATCCAAGAAGAAGATGTAACAATTGTAAATATTTATACACCCAACATAGGAGCATCTCAATATATAAGGCAAATGCTAGCAGCCATAAAAGGTGAAATCAACAGTAACACCATCATAGTAAGGGACTTTAACACTCCACTTTCACCAATGGACAGATCATCCAAAATGAAAATAAATAAGGAAACACAAGCTTTAAATGATACATTAAACAAGATGGACTTAATTGATATTTATAGGACATTCCATCCAAAAACAACAGAATACACTTTCTTCTCAAGTGCTTATGGAACATTCTCCAGGATAGATCATATCTTGGGTCACAAATCAAGCCTCGGTAAATTTAAGAAAATTAAAATTGTATCAAGTATCTTTTCTGACCACAGCACTGTGAGAATAGATATCAATAACAGGACAAAATCTGTAAGAAATGCAAACACATGGAGGCTAAACAACACACTACTTAATAACCAAGAGATCACTGAAGAAATCAAAGGGAAAATCAAAAAATACCTAGAAACAAATGAAAATGGAGACATGATGACCCCAAACCTGTGGATGCAGCAAAAGCAGTTCTAAGAGGGAAGTTAATAGCAATACAATCCTGTTAAGAAACAAGAAACATCTCAAATAAACAACCTAACCTTTCACCTAAAGCAATTAGAGAAAGAAGAACAAAAAAACCCCAAAGTTAGCAGAAGGAAAGAAATCATAAAGATCAGATCAGAAATAAATGGAAAAGAAATGAAGGAAATGATAACAAAGATCAATAAAACTAAAAGCTGGCTCTTTGAGAAGATAAACAAAATTGACAAACCATTAGCCAGATTCATCAAGAAAAACAGGGAGAAGACTCAAATTAATAGAATTAGAAAGGAGAAGTAACAACTGCAACTGCAGAAATAAAAAGGATCATGAGAGATTACTACAAACAACACTATGCCAATTAAATGGACAACTTGGAAGAAATGGACAAATTCTTAGAAAGTGCACAACCTTCCGAGACTGAACCAGGAAGAAATAGAAAATATGAACAGATGAATCACAAGCTCTGAAATTGAAACTGTGATTAAAAATCTTCCAACAGGAGGGAGGGGGAAGATGGCAGAAGAGTAAGACCCAGAGATCTCCTTCCTCCCTACAGATACATCAGAAATACATCTACACGTGGAACAACTCCTACAGAACACCTAGTAAATGCTGGTGGAAAACCTCAGACCTACCAAAAAGCAAGAAATTCCCCACGTATCTTGGTAGGGCAAAAGAAAAAAGAATAAGCAGAGACGAAAGAATAGGGACAGGACCTGCACCAGTGGGAGAGAGCCATGAAGGAGGAAAGGTTTCCACACACTAGAAGCCCCTTCCGGGGTGGAAGCTGTGGGTTCCTGAGGTGGGGGAGCTTCGGTGCCGCGGAGGAGAGCACAGCAACAGTGGTGCAGAAGGCAAAGCGGAGAGATTCCCACACAGAAGATCGGTGCCGACCGGCACTCACCAGCCCGAGAGGCTTGTCTGCTCACCCGTCCGAGTGGACGGGGCTGGCAGCTGAGGCTTGGGTTTTCAGAGCGCAGGGAAAGGACTGGGGTTGTTGGCATGAACACAGCCTGCAGGGGGTTAGTGCACCACAGATAGCCGGGAGGGCGTCCAGGGAAAAGTCTGGACCTGCCGAAGAGGCAAGATACTTTTTCTTCACTGTTTGTTTCCTGGTGCACGAGGACACGGGATTCAGAGTGCTGCTTAAAGGAGCTCCAGAGATGGGTGTGAGCCACGGCTAACAGCGCAGACCCCAGAGAGGGGCATGAGATGCTAAGGCTGCTGCTGCCACCACCAGGAAGCCTGCGTGTGAGCACAGGTCACTCTCCACACCTCCCTTCTGGGGATCCTGTGCAGCCTACCACTGCCAGGGTCCCAGGATCCAGGGACAACTTCCACGGGAGAATGCACAGCGAGCATCATGCTGGTACAATGTCACGGCAGCCTCTGCTGCCACAGGCTCGCCCCGCACTCCGTACCTCTCCCTTCCCCCGGCCTGAGTGAGCCAGAGCCCCCAAATCAGCTGCTCTTTTAACCACGTCCTGTTTGAGTGAAGAACAGAAGCCCTCCAGCGACCTACATGCAGAGGCAGGGCCAAATCCAAAGCTGAGCCCCGGGAGCTGTGTTAACAAAGAAGAGAAAGGGAAATCTCTCCCAGCAGCCTCAGGAGCAGTGGATTAAATTTCCACAATCAACGTGATGTACCCTGCATCTGTGGAATACCTGAATAAACAACGAGTCATCCAAAATTGAGGAGGTGGACTTTGAGAGCAAGATTTATTATTTTTTCGACTTTTCCTCTTTTTGTGAGTGTGTATGTGTATGCGTCTGTGTGAGATATTGTCTGTATAGCTTTACTTTCACCATTTTTCCTAGCGTTCTATCCGTCCATTTTTTTTTCTTTTTAAAAAGAATTTTTCTTAATAATTATTTTTTTTATTTTAATACCTTTATTTTATTTAACCTTACGTTATTTTCTTTTCTTTATCCTCTTTCTTTCTTTCCTTCTTTCTTTCTACATTTTCTCCCTTTTATTCTGAGCTGTGTGTATGAAACGCTCTTCGTGCTGCAGCCAGGAGTCAGTGCTGTGTCTCTGAGGTGGGAGAGCTAACTTCAGGACACTGGACCACAAGAGACCTCCCAGCTCCACATAATATCAAATGGCAAAAATCTCCCAGAAATCTTCATCTCAATGCTAAGACCCAGCTTAACTCAACGATGAGCAAGCTACAGTGCTGGAAACCCTATGCCAAACAACTAGAAAGACAGGAACACAACACCACCCATTAGCAGAAAGGCTGCCTAAAATCATAAGTCCACAGACACCCCAGAACACACCACCACACGTGGACCTGCTCACTAGAGAGACAAGATACAGCCTCATCCATCAGAACACAGGCACTAGTCCCCTCCACCAGGAAGCCTACACAACCAACTGAACCAACTTTACCACTGGGGACAGACATCAAAAACAATGGGAACTACGAACCTGAAGCCTGCAAAAAGGAGACCCCAAACACACTAAGATAAGCAAAATGAGAAGACAGAAAAACACACAGCAGATGAAGTAGCAAAATAAAAACCCACCAGACCTAAAAAATGAATAGGAAATAGGCAGTCTACCTGAAAAAGAATTCAGAATGATAGTAAAGATGATCCAAAGTCTTAGAAATAGAAGAGAGAAAATGCAAGAACCATTTAACAAGGATCTAGAAGAACTAAAGATGAAACAAGCAATGATGAACAACACAATAAATGAAATTAAAAATACTCTAGAAGGGATCAATAGCAGAATAACTGAGGCAGAAGAACGGATAAGTGAACTGGAAGATAAAGTAGTGGAAATAACTACTGCAGAGCAGAATAAAGAAAAAAGATTGAAAAGAACTGAGGACAGTCTCAGAGACCTCTGGGAAAACATTAAATGCACCAACATTCGAATTATAAGGGTTCCAGAAGAAGAAGAGAAAAAGAAATGGGCTGAGAAAATATTTGAAGAGATTATAGTTGAAAACTTCCCTAACATGAGAAAGGAAATAGTTAATCAAGTCCAGAAAGCACAGAGAGTCCCATACAGGATAAATCTAAGGAGAAACATGCCAAGACCCATATTAATCAAACTGTCAAAAATTAAATACAAAGAAAACATATCAAAAGCAGCAAATAACACACAAGGGAATCCCCATAAGGTTAACAGCTGATCTTTCAGCAGAAACTCTGGAAGCCAGAAGGGACTGGCAGGACATATGTAAAGTGATGAAGGAAAAAAACCTACAGCCAAGATTACTCTACCCAGCAAGGATCTCATTCAGATTTGATGGAGCAATTTAAACCTTTACAGAGAAGCAAAATCCGTGAGAGTTCGGCTCCACCAAACCAGCTTTACAACAAATGCTAAAGGATCTTCTCTAGGCAAGAAACACAAGGGAAGGAAAAGCCCTACAATAACAAACCCAAAACAATTAAGAAAATGAGAATAGGAACATACATATTGATAATTACCTTAAATGTAAATGGACTAAATGCTCCCTCCAAAAGACACAGACTGGCTGAATGGATACAAAAACAAGACCCATATATATGCTGTCTACAAGAGACCCACTTCAGACCTAGAGACACATACAGACTGAAAGTGAGGGGATGGAAATAGATATTCCATTCAAATGGAAGCCAAAGGAAAGCTGGAGTAGCAGTTCTCATATCAGACAAAATCGAGTTTAAAATAAAGACTATTAGAAGAGACAAAGAAGGACACTACATAATGATCAAGGGATCAATCCAAGAAGAAGATATAACAATTGTAAATATTTATGCACCCAACATAGGAGCACCTCAATACATAAGGAAAATACTAACAGCCATAAAAGGGGATATCAACAGTTACACATTCATAGTAGGGGACTTTAACACCCCACTTTCATCTGATTTGGACAGTTCATCCAAAATGAAAATAAATAAGGAAACACAAACTATAAATGATATATTAAACAAGATGGACTTAATTGATATTTATAGGACATTCCATCCAAAAACAACAGAATACACTTTCTTCTCAAGTGCTTATGGAACATTCTCCAGGATAGATCATATCTTGGGTCACAAATCAAGCCTTGGTTAACTTAAAAAAATTGAAATTTTATCAAGTATCTTTTCCGACCACAATGCTATGAGACTAGATATCAATTACAGGAAAAGATCTGTACAAAATACAAACACATAGAAGGTAAACAATACACTTAATAACGAAGAGATCACTGAAGAAATCAAAGAGGAACTCAAAAAATACCTAGAAACAAATGACAATGGAGATACGACAACCCAAAACCTATGGGATTCAGCAAAAGCAGGTCTAAGAGGGAAGTTTATAACAATACAATCCTACGTTAAGAAACAGGAAACATCTCAAATAAACAACCGAACTTTGCACCTAATGTAATTAGAGAAAGAAGAACAAAAAAAAAACCCAATGTTAGCAGAAGGTAAGAAATCATAAAGTTCAGATCAGAAATAAATGAAAAAGAAATGAAGGAAAGAATAGCAAAGATCAATAAAACTAAAAGCTGGTTCTGTGAGAACAAAACTGATAAACCATTAGCCAGACTCATAAAGAAAAAAATGAAGACTCAAATCAATAGAATTAGAAATGAAAAAAGTGAAGTAACAACTGACACTGCAGAAATACAAAAGATCATGAGAGATTACTATAAGCAGCTCTATGCCAATAAAATGGACAACCTGGAAGAAATGGACAAATTCTTAGAAATGCACAAGCTGCAAAGACTGAATCAGGAAGAAATAGAAAATATGAACAGACCAATCACAAGCACTGAAATTGAAACTGTGATTAAAAATCTTCCAACAGGGCTTCCCTTGAGGCGAAGTGTTTGAGAATCTGCCTGCCAATGCAGGGGACACGGGTTCGAGCCCTGGTCTGGGAAGATCCCACATGCCACGGAGCAACTAGTCCCATGAGCCATAACTACTGAGCCTGCACATCTGGAGCCTGTACTCTGAAACAAGAGAGGCCACAAGAGTGAGAGGCCTGTGCACCACGATGAAGAGTGGCCCCCACTTGCCACAACTGTAGAAAGCCCTCACACAGAAACAAAGACCCAACACAGCCATAAATACAGAAAAAAATCTTCCAACAAACAAAAGCCTCTGACCAGATGGCTTCACAGGCAAATTCTATCAAACATTTAGAAAAGAGCTAACACCTATCTTTCTCAAACTCTTCCAAAATATAGCAGAGGGAGGAACACTCCCAAATTCATTATATGAGGCTACCATCACACTGATACCAAAATCAGACAGGGAGGTCACAAAGAAAGAAAATTACAGGCCAATATCGGTGATGAACATAGATGCAAAAATCCTTAACAAAATACTAGCAAACAGAATCCAACAGCACATTAAGAGGATCATACTCCATGATCAAATGGGGTTTATTCCACGAGTGCAAGGATTCTTCAATATACTTAAATCAATCAATGTGATAAACCATATTAACAAATTGAAGGAGAAAAACCATATGGTCGTCTCAATAGATGCAGAGAAAGCTTTTGACAAAATTCAACACCCATTTATGATAAAAACCCTCCAGAAAGTAGGCATAGAGGGAACTTTCCTCAACATAATAAAGACCATATATGACAAACCTACAGCCAACATCGTCCTCAATGGTGAAAAACTGAAAACATTTCCACTAAGATCAGGAACAAGACAAGGTTTCCCACTCTCACCACTCTTATTCAACATAGTTTTGGAAGTTTTAGCCACAGCAATCAGAGAAGAAAAGGAAATAAGAGGAATTCAAATCGGAAAAGAAGTAAAGCTGTCACTGTTTGCAGATGACGTGATATTATACATAGAGAATCCTAAACATGCTGCAGAAAACTAGAGCTAATCAATGAATCTGGTAAAATAGCAGGATACAAAATTAATGCACAGAAATCTCTGGCATTCCTATACACTAATGATAAAAATCTGAAAGTGAAATCAAGAAAACACTCCCATTTACCATTGCAACAAAAAGAATAAAACATCTAGGAATAAACTTACCTAAGGAGACAAAAGACCTGTATACAGAAAATTATAAGACACTGATGAAAGAAATTAAAGATGCTATAAATAGATGGAGAGATATACCATGTTGTTGGATTGGAAGAATCAACATTGTGAAAATGACTCTACTACCCAGAGCAATATACCTATTCAATGCAGTCCCTATCAAACTACCACTGGCATTTTTCATAGAACTAGAACAAAAAATTTCACAATTTGTATGAAAACACAAAAGACCCCAAATAGCCAAAGCAATCTTGAGAACAAAAAACGGAGCAGGAGGAAGCCGGCTCCCTGACTTTGGACTATACTACAAAGCTACAGTAATAAAGACAGTATGGTACTGGCACAAAAGCATAAAGATAGATCAATGGAACAGGACAGAAAGCCCAGAGATAAATCTATGCACATATGGTTACCTTATCTTTCATAAAGGAGGCAGGAGTGTACAGTGGAGAAAGGACAGCCTCTTCAATAAGTGGTGTTGGGAAAACTGGACAGGTCATTTAAAAGTATGAGATTAGATCACTCCCTAACATCATACACAAAAATAAACTCAAAATGGATTAAATACCTAAATGTAAGGCCAGAAACTATCAAGCTCTTAGAGGAAAACATAGGCTGGACACTCTATGACATAAATCACAGCAAGATCCTTTTTGACCCACCTCCTAGATAAATGGAAATAAAAACAAAAGTAAACAAATCAGACCTAATTAATCTTTAAACCTTTTGCACAGCAAAGGAAACCATACACAAGACCAAAAGACAACCCTCAGAATGGGAAAACATATTTGCAAATGAAGCAACTGACAAAGGATTAACCTCCAAAATTTACAAGCAGCTCATGTAGATGAATATTAAAAAAAAAACAAACAACCCAATCCAAAAATGGGCAGAAGACCTAAATAAACATTTCTCCAAAGAAGACATACAGATTGCCAACAGACACATGAAAGAATGCTCAACATCAGTAATCATTACAGAAATGCACATCAAAACGACAATGAGATATCATCTCACACCCGTCAGAATGGCCATCATTAAAAAATCTAGAAACAATAAATGCTGGAGAGGATGTGGAGAAAAGGGAACCCTCTTGCACTGTTGGTGGGAATGTAAATTGATACAGCCACTATGGAGAACATTATGTAAGTCCTTAGAAATCTAAAAATTGAACTACCATACGACCCAGCAAACTCACTACTGGGCATATACCCTGAGAAAACCATAATTCAAAGAGTCATGTACCAAAATGTTCATTGCAGCTCTATTTACAATAGCCAGTACATGGAAGCAACTTAAGTGTCCATCAATATATGAATGGATAAAAAAGATGTGGCACATATATACAATGGAATATTACTCAGCCGTAAAAAGAAATGAAATTGAGTTATTTGTTGTGAGGTGGATGGAGCTAGAGACTGTCATACAGAGTAAAGTAAGTCAGAAGGAGAAATATCGGACCTAATTAAATATCAAATGTAAGTCAGAAGGAGAAAAACAAGTTAGAAGGAGAAAAACAAATACCGTATGCTAACATATATATATATGGAATCTAAAAACAAACAAATAAACAAAAATTGGTCATGAAGAACCTAGGGGCAAGACGGGAATAAATATGCAGACCTACTAGAGAATCGACTTGATGATATGGGAAGGGAAAGGGTAAGCTGGGACAAGTGAGAGAGTGGCATGGCCATATATACACTACCAAACATAAAATAGATATCTAGTGGGAAGCAGCTGCATAACGGAGGGATATCATCCCGGTGCTTTGTGACCACCTAGATGTGTGGGATAGGGAGGGTGGGAGGGAGGGAGATGCAAGAGGGAAGAGATATGGGGACATAGGTATATGTATAACTGATTCATTTGTTATAAAGCAGAAACTAACACACCATTGTAAAGCAATTATACTCCAATAAAGTTGTTTAAAAAAACAAAAAGAGACAAAAAACTTCCTAGAAGTTAAAAAAAATGAATCACTGTATTTTTTTCAATAAAGTCAAAGTTGAGACTGCTGCCTGGTTATTTTGACCTCCTCATCTAACCAAGAGGATAAGATTGCTATACAGGCTGTGCCTTGTTTATTCTGATTATGAGGTAGAAATAAAATTTTGCTAATAGAGGCTGGAGGAACTATGAAATTCAGGGCATTATCTGGGGTGCCTCTTAGTTCTTCCATATACAGTATTAAACATTAATGGAAGATTATAGAAATCCAGTAAAAGGAGGGCCAATAAGTAAACAGAACCTTCACAAATAAATGTTTAGGTCAAACAGTGGGTAAAGAATATCAGCCTGCGGAGGTATTGGCTGGGGCAAAGAGAACATGACATAGGTCATTGATTAAGGAAGTTATAAATATCAAATGTAAGAAGTGTTGCAATTGCCTCTTTAAGTAATGGTGTAGCTAAGTGGGCTTATAGCTAGATTAGAAAGGGAAGTAATATTATCCAGGCACTTATTTGAGTGAGTGGGGAAATAAATGAGTGTGTACTCAAATTTATGAAAGTTAACTGCTTTTCGTTGTGTTGAAACCCGGTACGGTGAAGGTTGCTGTGTGGAAGGTGAAATAGAGAAAGATCAGTGGGCATGAAAACGCATTGCTAGGAGTGAACTGTGCCAAGTGGTGGCTAGACACCACTCTCTCAGCTTCGTGCTAACCCTTCTGTACTCTTCCCTTGCCGATGAGGGTGGAAGGCTAGACTGTGTGTCTCCAGATTCCCTTGCCAGTTGACTTCCTGTCAAGTTCAACCAATGGCAGATATTGGAGTGAGGCTGGAAATTAAGAGGAAGGGAGAGGCATTTTCTTGTAGTTTCTGGTGGTGCTTTATAACCTGGCAGTGGTGCCATTGGCAGAAAAAAATGGAGATGTTAGCAATGGTTACTAGCGGGCTGTTTGCATTGGTTCCAGATAAGGTAACTCACATCCAACTATGGCAATTTCAATGGGACAGAGATCATGGGTTCAGGGTGGTAGCAGACCCCTGTTTCTTCAGCTCTCTGGGAGGTAGCAGCCTCCTGCTACACTTGCCTTCTTCTTTTATTCCTCCAGATCTTCCATCTCCTTGTAACAAAATTTTTGCATTAAGTTCACTTTTTAAAAGTACCTGGAATTTTCCTTATTGGATATGGATTGACATAGACTCACATAGCCTCATACTGCTTTCAGCTTTCCCTCCTTGTCTTGTTAGGAGTGTTTAAGACTACTACAGAACAAGGTCAAAGTGATAGAGTGGAGAGGTATGGCACACATTTAGTCCCACCCAGCTCATTTTTTGGTTTCTTTCTAATCATTTCTAGGTCTCTATCCCTTATTGCCTTATTACTTCTGCAGCCTGCTAAACAAAAACAAGCACCATCTATTTGAGAGATGGATCGTTAATTCAAAGTACTCATAATCAGTACTATGGGGTTTCTGAAATCATCTTTTAAATGTTCTCTATATCTCTGGTTTAGAAGATGGAATTATTGCATTCTGCTTTTCTAGAAGCTTTCCCACATTGGCTTTTCAGAAATAAGTTTGCCAGAATACACAGAATAACTAGGCATACACAGAATGCCTAGTTAAATTTGAATTTCAGATACATATTGCATGGAACATACTTATAATTAAAAATATTATTATTTATATAAAATTCAAATTTAAATGGATGTCTTGTATATATATATACATATATGTATACATAAGTGGGTATGTGTATATGTATACACATATGTACCTTATACATATATATGTGTCTGTATATGATTTTCTTTTATTTTGCTGAATCTGACAACTCTAGTTTAAGAAGTTGAGGAAAGAGTTTCTCTAAGAACTTCTTGTACTATAACAGTATTATATGAGGCTTTACAGGTACAGGTCTAAGAACAGTTTAAATGTGTATAATCTTCCAAAGATTAAAGGTATTAAAGATAATAGACATGAAATTCCATGTTCCTTTCCTAGGTTTCTTCAGTCCAATGTGAAGTGGATGGCACGTAACACATTAGGCCAATGGTTCTCAAAGTGTGGTCCCTGCCTAGCAACATCAGCATAACCTGGGAATTTGTTTAAAATAAAGATGTTCAAGCCTTACTCAGACCTTCTGCATCAGAAACGTGTTTTAACAAACCATCCAGGAAACTCTAATGAAATCTGGAATTTGAGAACCACAGCCCTACTGTAACCAAATATAGAGCACCTGTAATGTTACTTCCTATTTCTCTACCCATGTTGGAAGTTTTCATTTATGACTGTAGTATTTCCCACTATATCTGTGTCTAGTTCTGTAATATGCTTTATTATAGCTCTTTAGGCAGACACTACTAATTTATTTCCCAATACATTATTAGTCTCAGAGCATACTTCCAACATTTCATCCCTAACTTTGGAATCTCAATAAAACTTACTTTCTCTAGAATATTGCTTTGTATTCTGAAGTATCCTTCCTTACAACCTACAATTTCTTCAGTTATACATTTTCTTCAGAGATGGATCAAAAAGGCCTAGGTTGATAGTGAATTAAAAGAACCTCATGTGTTAATGCTGGTTCTTGGTACCATAAATTTACACGTGAAAGCATTGAAATTCATTAGCCAAGGGGTCTCTATAATGGTAAAATTTAAGTCATTTTGTAGAAGGTAAGTTAAATAAATTATTTTGGTTAGGAAAGATTTAACAGTGGCCTGCAAATCACATTGAAACAAATAACAGTTTATCATGTCTATGCATAAATTATACTTTTGGTCTGTTGTCTTGGGGAAATCTGAGACATAAAATACTTGTGGCAAATCAATTTGGGTTGATTTGGAGATTCTGATAGACACTGTTTGAATTCACTGAGAAGGAATCTCATTTTCCCACAGGTAAACAATTCTTGAAATAAAGTCATTATAAATTAAAATGTGGCTATTTACCATCAATACTCACCTCCTTAATTAGGTGTTGACTGGATCAGTTGCAAGACAACATTGGGTCAGGTCAACATTAGAAAAAGAGTGATGAAGGGTTGCTTGGCTACAGACCAGTTCTAATGAATAAAATTAAAGTGATTCCTCTTACTGCAGAAGCAGAATTCATGTTTCCAGGACAGATGCCTTGACCAAGAGTCAGGAATGCTCGGCAAAGCATGGACTTAAGAATTGGTCTCAAAACATGTGGACAACTGATCAATCTCATTATTAATAAAAATATTCTCAGTAAAACAATAATGAGATAGCATTTTTTTTATTTGCAATTTTTAAAAAAATAAATGAAGAAGTTTGGACCATCAAAGATGTAATGAAATCTAAATTCTCAGATTCTTCTTAAAGGAATATTACCACAACTTTTATAAAGGTTAATTTTATTATATACATCAAAAGTCTTTCAAATGTTCCCATTGACTCAGTAATTCAATGTACTGTAATTTGTCTTAAATAAATAACTAGAGTGTTAGGTACAAGGAGTTTGTTTAGACATTTTACAAATAGTGAAAATTTAAGAATAGCTATCTTGAATGTCTAACAGTAAGAGAATGGTGAAATAACTTATGGTGCTTATAAGTCAGAATTATTATATGGCTGTTAAATAATTTTTGTAAGATTCTTATGATACAATGAGAGATAGAAAAGCAGGATAGAATATTGTACATATAAAAGTCTCAATTTTGTGTATATATATATATATATACACATATATTTATAATAAAATAGAGGAGAAAAACACATATCAAAATGCTGATAATCACTTTCTTCAAAAACAAGACTTAGTATCATGTTCCTAAATATATATTCCCTCTGTAGTTTCTAATATTTATAAATTAGTAATTTATTACATTTAAAGTCAGAAACAAAGCCATATACTATTTTATTAAAAAAATATTGAAATTTCCCTCAGGAGCCTCTTGATTAGGCCCAATAATTTATTTGTTCATTATTTTATAAAACTATATATATTGAGTGCCCACAATGTGCAAAGCACAAAAATACACGTGCACCACAAATTATCTCAGGTAGTGATAAGTAAAATATTATGAGAAGTAAATGTTGGGTATAAGAAATAAAGTAATAGAAACTGATGGGGTCGGATGCTATGCTTTTGTGGTGAGAGAAAGCCTTTATTAGGAAACTTGAAGGAAATGAGGAGTCAGCTTTACAGCTATATGGGGGAAGAACATTCTAAGCAGAGAGAACAAGTACAAAGGTCCTTGGGTTGAGAGTGGCCTTGGCATATTCAAGGTGTACAAATAGGTCAACATGACTAGAAAGAACTGAACAAGGTAAAAATTAGGAAAAAGGTAAAAAGTAAAGCTGAAGCTGGAATATATAGGACCTTGTAGACCATGAAAACATTGTATTCTCCTCTGAGTGACAATGGGACACCCTTAGAAAATTCTGAGTAGAGGACTGACATTATCTGACTGGTTTCAAAAGGATTAACTAACTACAGAGTGAATAAATCGGCTGCAGAAGAGGCCAAGGTAGAAGAAAGAAGACCAGTTAGGAGGCTTTTGATATAATTCATGTAAAGGATAATGATAATTTTAACTAGGGTAGCAATGGAGGAAGTGAGACATGGTCTGATTCTGGATGTAGTTGAAAATACAGCCAGCTGGAGTTTCTGATGGATTTGATATAAAGAACAAAAGAGAGGAGTCAGGATCATGCCAATATTTTGGTCTGACCCACTTGAAGAACGAAGCTGCCTTTACTGATAGAGAATACTCTTGGAGGAACAGATTGGTAGATGGAGAGGGGTGGACAGAGACTCAAGAATCTTGTTTTTAATGTTTTTAGTTTAAGGTTCCTATTAGACATGCCAGTAGGGATATACAGTAGAAGACAACTGAATGCAAACATCTGAGGCATAAGGAAGAGGATATGACTGGTGGTATATGTTTGACCACTGTAATTTTACAAAGTATTTAAAGGGATGAGACTGGATAATCTAAACTAAGGTGTTGAGTAAAGATGTAGGACATGTCTGAAGAGTGAGTCCTATGGCTTTCTAATGTTAGAAGTTAGTCAGGTAAATAGGAATCCTCAAAGAAGACAGATGTGAAACAGTTATCTAGGGTAGAGATTTTTAGATTTTAATGTACATATGAACCACCTAATTCTTCTTGTTAGAATGCAAATTCTGACATTTTGAGTATGGGCACATCTTGTGATTCTGCATTTATAACATCGAGTTCCCAGGCATTGCCTATTCTGCTACTCATACATTGAGTAGCAAGGACCTAGGAGAGATGTCAGAGTAAATTGACTAGGGGAATAGTCTTGTATCTCTGGGAAGTTCTAAAGATCCACATAAAATTTGTGATCATGAATTTAAAGTGAGATTAGTCATCAAGGTTTTGTGTTTTTCTAAGGCCACTTAGCTATTTGGATCAGGTGTGACGTAGGTAGAGATCAGGATTGAACCTGGGTTGCATTTTCCTAAATGAGTCTAGCAAGGAGGGGGAAAGGGACAAAAGAGCTGACAGAGTATGCAAGGGAATGATTATAATGATGGACTATGAAATATAAGAACAAAAGAGAAATAAATGAAGACATAGGGACTGAGTGATCAACAGTGAAAATTTGGTAGGGTCAGTGGATTGGAGGTTCCAGTGGTTGGGAGAATGTTAGGGTTGGGAGACAAGAAGGACTGAGGTGGAAAGATTGAAAGTGTTAATGGGAGTATGACATGCTTGTGGTTAAAGAGGGATTGGAGTTATAGTAATTTCACAGTCTAGGCTATAACCATAGGGATAAATATTAGAGGTGGAATGATAATAAAGTCAGCTGAGTAGTAGATATTAAAAAGCTAAGTATTGGGAAAAATGAGGACAAGACAGAGATGGACCATGTGCTAAAACTTCAGGGAATTAGGCAATGACCTTGAGATCTGCAGCTGAGTGCCATAAGGAGGGATAGCAGATGGTGGAGTATGAGAGTTCTAGTGAAGTTCAGAAACAGTTTCCATTCCCTCTTTCAAGTTGCTTGGTAGAAATACGCTCAAGAAGTTATGCCTGTTCATATGAGTCATTTTGGTCCACTAATGTGAGCATGAAATGTCACCTCTGGAAGGCAATCTTCAAGAGCTAGTAAATGAGTCTCTGTGTCTCCTTAACTCTGTCACCATGTGTGACCAGATATAGGTTCTACCCACCTGGCCTCTAAATGACAGTGACATAAAGTTTTCCAGTAACCAGAGATGGATGCATTTGGTGAATGAGAAATAAACCTTTGTTGATTTAAGCCAGTAAGATACTGAGTTGGTTGTTAGTGAATCATAATTAAGACCATCTTAATTAATATACTTAAGTAGTATGAATTTCAAAGAAACTTGAAATTTTCAGAGAGGAGGAGGATAGCCTGGAATGGTCATGAAGAGCAGGGAGGATAGCATTTCCCTTTCTAGGCTTAAAGTTACCAGCTGTGTGGAAGAGAAAAGGGAGGAATCTATGATTTAAGAAGGTGGGGAAACAGATTTTGAGAATTTAGGGAACTTTGCTAAGGTATGGGTATTTGAAGGTAGTTGTTAAAGTGGGTCAGATTAGGGGATATGAGGAATATTTAGACAAAGGATAAGGGATGTCCTGGGAGTTTTACAGTAATCAACAATATAGGGTGGAGATCAGTAAACTTTTCCTCTTAAGAGCCAGCTGGTAAATATTTTTGACTTTGTAGGTCAAGAGGCAAAGTTAAGGATATTATGTAGTTGCTTAACTAATCATTTAAAATGCAACCATTAAGATATGTAAGAAATATTCTTAGCTCCCAGGACGTACTAAACCAGGAGGAAAGTTATAACTTGCTGATTCCTGGTATAGATCATTATGGGATTAGGTCCTTCATTGGTTTTCAGGAATGGGAACATAATCAGTATATGATTATTGCTAAAGCTACTCCCACTATGGCTGTTTCTGCTGCTGTACCTATAATCTCCACTCCTACCTCTATTAAGTCTCAGCAGCATGACCGAAATAAACAACACTAGGATTACAAGATTCCTTTAATATCATCATTCCCAGAACTGCCACCATTACCTACGATTTGAGAGCTTGCTTTTTTCCTGTACTTGCTAAGTACTGTAGAGTCATTAGCTCATTTATGGTTTACCATAATTCTATGAAGCTGGCAGTATTATTTCTATTGAAGAGTTGAGGAAAGTTTGACTTAGAAAAATTAAAGTCGGCTGGTATTTAAGCATCATGGGTACCAATGCAAATGCCATTCCCTTTTCCACATAATGTCATACCTAAAAGTCATATGGTCTTATTTTTAATGCTTTCCCCCCTTTTCTAGAAGTTACTTATGCTTTAATTTCCTCTGTTCAGAAATGTTGTGGTGAGAAAGGCAAGCTACATAATTGGCTTTAAATGTTATGAGTCCTTGTGACTATTGGTGCATTGAAGTGTTCTGCCCTTTTTCTGACCTATGTTATGGTCTCTCCCAGATTGGTTGGCACTGGGCCTGAAATGACTGCCTTTATGTTAGTTTGATCTTTTGAAGTGAGTACTTGAGGTTTTAAATATTTAAAATCAATGGACAGTTTGAGAAACAGAGGACTGATCAAATGAGAGGTATGTGACCTCAATTTCTTCAATATATTTGAAGTCGACTTTGTTTTCCTATAGGAAGATAAAAAGATATTGAAACTAAAATAGAAAGGTATACTTTTGCTGTAGCCAGATAATGTGTTTGAGCTGCTTGACCTGTTTTGGAGAAAAGAAAGGCCTGAATAATATGATGAGATCTACAGAAGAGGAATATTCAAACAGATAAGAAACAGTAGGACAACCTCTGCTAACAGTGTGCTATGTATATATTTCATATGCAGTTAAAAAACAAAACAAAACAAAACAATGGAATAATACAGTTCGTATTCTTATAATTTACTTATCCCCTTAAACATTATTTTCTGGGCATCTTTTGATTTGTGAGCATCTCTATTAAAAGTCTGAGACTTTTAATTTTTTTTTATACAATGTTACATGATATGAATGTAATATACCTATTTCTATCGATATATATATATATATATATATTCTTTTTTGATATGTAGTTACTTAAAAATTTTTAATTATGCATATGATAAGATGTATTTGCAACCATCTATGGTTATTTCTTTAGAACAATTTCCTACAGATTGAATTTCTGATTAGATCTTCAAAGTCAATAATTTCTTCAAGACCTATGTAGGAACTTTCCTTGAAGTTTAAAGGAAGTAATGCAAAAATACATCATTTATCTGGCTTAGTTGGGTGGGGGTCTGGGGGGTATTAGGGTGGGGTCAGAATGAGGTGTAGTAATAGTTAAATTTCCCAGGTAACAGAAAATTAATTTTCTAAGTTCTGACATTTTGTAAAACACTCACTGGTTTTGAGTCATCAGTATAATAAACATCCAGCTTCTTTCAATTATTCTAATTGTTCTTTACATTCTGTGTATAGCACATTGTATACACACACATCTGATACCTCAATAAATTATAGGGTGACAGTTAGCGTGTATGGCAAGAGGGGAATTTACCTCTGTGGATGCTTGGATTTGCTATATTTTGCACTGAAATAATTCCATAAAATGATAACAATGCTAATTAATGACATATATTTCTAGACTCTCTCCACTCTTACTGCTGCATTTTCTTATATCCATTAGAGGTTTAGACACATAAACAAATCATCATCTTTTAAAATTAAGTGGCTTTATGTGACAGGTATAAGTAATTTTGGTGAAATATGTGAGTGGGATGTGTAGGTTTTTTTAAAGTAACTGATGAAATAGAAAAGTTATATGTAAACTGAGTTTTAAAAAAATGTTTTTAAAAACTGTTTTAATCTGTAAAATGTAACATATTTTAAATGTGCTAAAGAAAGTGGCTCTTTACAAAAGATTATTTGATAATCCTTTGTGAAGTGATCATTAGATGTTTTCTCAGATCATTCCAATTCCAACATTCTTTGGAATTAAGAAGTTCCAGATGCAGGGGACTCTGGCATTTCACAGATACTGCTCTAGTAAGTGACATTTCTGTACACCTTGTGATCCTATCCTAGAGAGACACAAGGGAGAATCATTACATTTTCATTATGGGTATTTCCAGGCTGATGGGATTTAATAAATCATGAGATTTGAAAGATGGACAAGTTAGTAAGGTAATGAACATTTTTTGGAAAAGCTTTTGCTTTTTTTTTTTTTTTTTTGCTTTTTTGGAAAAGATTGCTTTCCAGGAGTAAAAGAGTAAAAGTGAAGAGAAATCAAAAACATTGATCAAGAAGTCTGACATTGATTAGTTTGTCCTTCTACCAATTTGGCTCAAATTCCTGACGTTTAATGGAAGATATTGTATAAGTCGTTAAATACTAGAGCCAGAAGTGGTCTTAGAAACCATTTAGTTCGATTCTCCCATTTTATAGATGATGATGCTGAGGTCCAGGAATTTCCTGAAGGACACTGGTGAGCTGTGACAGACCTGGAATTAGATTCTAGAGCTCCTGTTTGTCAATCCAGAGCTCTTCCTACATGTTGGCTTTATTGTGGACACACAGTCAGCTGTGCAAACACTAGGTTTTGCTTTCACTGAAGGGCTGTGTCGGATTGATCTCTCTTGATGCTGTTTGAGTGGATAAGCTTTATTAATGGCCTCTTCTCTCTAAAGCCAGGTTTTACTCTGTGAAGGAAAAGACTGCATTACTTATCCCCTCCCATCTGCAATCCCCATTTTCTTTTTAATTTCTCTGTAAGCCAACTTTTGTTGGGGGCATTTAATTTTCAGGCCCTGTCTGTGATTGAATCTATATGTCTTCCCTTCCACCACTTTTGCTTTTGTCTGCTCCTACACATTCTCTTTATCTTCATTGTCATTAGATATTTCATTTGCTGGACTCTTTTCTCATTTGTAACCTATCACTCGATTTTATTATTTTCTTTCAGTCTCAGGCTTATTTTGAGTAATGTGTTTTTCTCATACTATTTCTCCCAGGGAAATAAAGAGGAAATACAAGAGAGAGGAAGGAAACATCCTTTTTGTAAAGAATGAAAAGCCAATCTCAGTTTGGCTGGCACTGTGTCTTCCTTTTTTTTCATCTTCTTTATTTTGTAAATCATTTTAGGGTAAATGAAGAGTAATCTCTTAAATTGGGGATTAAACTTGAAATCTCAGACATTTCCCATTTACTAAAGGCCTCCCTAATATACCGTCTACCCACTTAAAAATACTACACAAGAGACTCATCAAAATAAATCAAGAAATAAAATAAGAGGAATTTTTACTAATTAATTTACCACCTTTTATTGCCAATACCTCATTAAACTTATGACCATAATGTCAAGCTTATTAAATAACACATTAATTGATATATTCAGAGTAGAGCTATTTTTAAAAGAAATCATATTGAGAGATTGGCTGATTGTCTTGATATTTTGTTGTTCAAGATGTGTGTGGAAATAATTTCTGAACCACACAAGGAGAGTAGTTCCATTGCTTTATAATGGCATCTCGTTTTCTGACTCTCAGCCCCCATCATGATCTGATTGACCTTGACATGAGGGTGACCTCCAAATCATCTTGGAATAGTTGTAAAAATCAAACATATATGCACCAATGAGAACAAAGTTTTGCAGTCAGTGATATCAGTGATGGTCTGTAATGAAATTTGTTGTAGGTAATTATTAATGAGTTCTAAAGACACATATGTACCTGTGCATATGCTTCACCGTGGCAAACATCTGTGGGACCATGTCTTCAGGAAGCAAATGTAAACCATCAGCTTAAGTGCACTTCTGAGAATGGCATAAAATAGATGAAAATCTTCACTTATACTTTATTTGTCTTTTGAATGGAATAATGGCAGCTTATTTATTTCTATTTCTAAAGTTGCTTTTTGTAATGATTTTCAAAGTTCCAAACACATAGAATTTATTCATAATTTTCATGCTGCCTCAAAAAATATTACCACCTTATTTTCAAACTCAATGTCAAAATAAATAGGTGGTCTCAGAATCCGTCTCTCCTTTTTTCTCTTCATTCCATCCATCATCTCCTTATCCCTTCATCCATTCCTTCCACCTCTTGGGCTGTCTAGGTGCTTCTATATTAAGTCCATGTTTTAACCCTACAGACGTACTAATTCAGATTTAATTTACTCAATTCAGTTGCTTAAACCATACAACTTATAATAATCCTTGAATCCTCTCCTTTTCTCGTATCTCATGTCCAACCATCAGTAAATTGTGCGGTTCTACCTTCTGCAGGTTTTTCCACTGCAATCACAGTGATACACACTATCATTATTTCTCACTTGGATTATCACAGTAGTCTCCTAAATCGTTTCCCTGCCTCTACACTTACCCACTATTGTTAGTATAGACCCCAAATGAAACTTTTAGGTTGTGAGTCAGATCATGCCATGGCTTTTCTCCAGACCTGCCAGAGACTTCCCACATCACTCAGAGGAAAATTTCTTGCAATGGCGTACAGGTCCTTATGTGATGTCTTCCCACTATTTCTCTAATCTTATCTTCCCACCACTCTTGCTCTCTCTGGTTTCTCTGTTTTTTCTTGGACACATCAAACACGGCCCTGTCTTAGATCCTTTCCACATGTTATTTCTCTGCCTGGGATGATCTTATTCCAAATATATGCATGGCTGGAGGGACCATTTTCCTTAGGCGTTTCTCAATAATCACGTTATCAATGAAGCCTGCATTGAGGTGACCACCTCCTTAAAATAGTATCAATCTCTGCTACACTGCCTGTTCCTGCTTACTGTGCTTTACTCCTCCACCATATAACATGTATTATCTGAATCTATTTATTCATATACTGTCTGTCTCTCTCATGCCTCCTAGAATGTAAATTCCACTAGAGCAAGGATTTTTGTTCGGCACATAGACAGGGCGTAATAAATATTTATTGAAAGAATAACTAAATGCATAAAAGGAAAGATGTTAGTAAAGTGCTTAAAAACATATTTTGGTGTAAATATATGTAGGATCAAGTGGCTATGTAATCATGGGAAAATCATTCCTCAGCAAGAGGGTACAGTAATATCGATTTCATAGACCAGTTGTATGAATTAAATCATTCATTAGGTAAAGAGTTTGTCAAAGTATCTACCAGTAGCAAATGCTCACATAGAGTGATGCTACTCCTGCATCTCTTACTGCCCTTTGAATTTGCATCTTTACTTCAAGAATATCAGAGCACTGAACTCTCCTCTCAGGGGAGATGAACACACTGCCACCTACCCTCTTCCCTTCTCCAACGACATCTTAATGACATAACCACCTGTCATCTGAGCTCCCAAGTAGTATTTTGTTATTACAAAACTGTTGTCAGATATTTTATCTCTGTAATGCACATCTCACTTTACTAAGCCAGTGATTATAATCAATGAAGATACAACCTCTGACCTTGTTGGCTGTTTTTGTCAATGAAATCAAATCAGGGAACAGTAAAACTAAAAGAAAATAAATCTTTAAAATCCGTTTGAAGTCAACATCTGCAAGGAGAAACTTGAGTTTCTGGAATGAAGATACTTACTATCACTGCCAGATGCATAACTGCTTCTATTCTGCATCTTTCTTTCTGAAGGAAACACACAGAACCATCTTCAGTTCATATATTCCTGCAATTAGAGAGTTAAAGTTCTGTTAGCTAAAATTAAAAACTTTCAACCCTCTCTCAACCTTTGCGGTCATGATATGTTTGTAGAGAGCAGTGGAGATTGGGCTTGGTAATTAGAAGTGGTGCCGACATCTAAAGAGAAGAGTAAAGAAAAGGCAGAAACGTAATTGTTACCTAATAACCAAATCTTTGAATTGATTTACATTTCCTAAATATATTTTCCAGCTCAAATACACTTTACTACACTGCTGGACCCCCCATGTCAAAATAGGTCAGTATGATTGTTTGGGAAGGATATTGACAAACAATATTGACAGACACAACTACCCTAGAAAGAGCCAGTGCTTATTAAGTGCTAGCTCTGGATTAGGCAGAGTTTGATAAATGTTACATCAATAAAGTCTCACAGCAACCCAATGAGTTAGATGTTCTGTTATTTGTCATATTCTGCGGGTGCAAAAAAAACAAAAAACAAAAAACAAGGCATAACAGGATAGTCTAACTAAGAAGGGGCAGAGTCTGGATTTCATACTGAACTTGCCTGCATAATAAGGCCTGGGCTTTTGCTCTAATGCCTTCCAACAGGAACCTGAACCACTTTGTAAAACACATCTGATAGTAGATGGATTCACAATTTATTGGTGGCACAAAGAGGGTCAGTTGTTCAGAACCATTTCTTCTCAGCCATGTGCAAAGACTTTCTTGATCCCTCCTGTCAGTCAGCTCTGGTTTTGCCTTTGGATTAGTGGCTACCTCCTTAAGACCTTCCTGGTATGAACAGGTATGTTCTTCAATATCAATGTCTCTTTTATTTTCTGTGATAAAAATAATCTTAACCTCTTAGTGGATTCCAACAGTAAACATTTATTTTATTCTTAGGATGTGCATGTGATTTGGTTGACTGAGACAGGACTTGGTTGAGCCCAGCTGGACTTTAGACTTCTGGCTGAGTTCAGGTCTGTGTCTTCACTATCCGGAACATATCCTTCTCATGGTGGATCTTAGGAGTGTAAGAGAGAGAGCAGCGACATGGGATGCTTATACATCCTCAGTCCAGAACTGGCCCACTGTCACTTCTACTCACATGGCCAAAGCTAATTGCCATCAGTGGCATGGGTATATATTCTCCACCATAGTGGAGGCACTGCAATGTTGAAGGCATGATATATTATTCTAACACAAGGAGGGAATAAAGAATTGAGAATAATGTGGAAACAGTTTCTGAAAACCAAGCATTAATTCCAAAGCTCACACTCTTATGGCATGGCTTTATCTATCTAAAATGTAGGTGACAGCATTTATCTCATGGAGATCTAATGAATATAAAATGAGACAATGTAGATATAAACTGCAGGGAATAATATCTGGCATAATAGACAATCAATGCTAGCTTTTATTATTGCTTTTCATGTTTACTTTTATCATTTTTACATTATTAGCCTTTCATGTCCTTTTGATTCGTGTGACTAAACAGATTCTTGATCACTTGTTTTACTCAATAAAAATCATTAAATAAATATTTGTTAAACTGCTACTCTGGGTTTGCCTTGCCCATTAGCAACTAAATCTCTCTGATTTTCATCTGCTTGCTTGCCTAGTTTCTGAGCACCTGCATATTCAGATTCCTGGTAGCATATGATTTCTTCTCTAACTTTCTATGGTTAGTTTAATTTCTTACTGTGGCTTTGCCTGAATGTATGTGAGTGGCTTTTGATGGCATGTGATTAATTTTGATTTCTATTAAATCTGGGAATATTGATTATTCATAACTTTCTGATTCTCATAATCAAATTTTCCATTTCTCAATCGTTTAAACCTCTTTCCATTGCATTGCAAGCCAAAGAAAACCCAAGGCAAACTGGCTTAAGCAAAAGGTGAGCTTACCTGAAAATTCCTGGGGTAAAGACAGGTCTCAGGACAGTTTACTGCAGAATTCAGTTTCTCTTTCTTCCTCTTCCTGACTTTTATCTTGCTGACCTGGCTCTATTCTCATTTGGATTAAATTTCCGCCCTTTGAAGCAAGACAGCCTCAGCGGGACTGTATTAATACTAGCGGTTAAGTTGCCCTTCCCTAGAAGTTTCCGCTCAAATTTCATTGCATATTTTTAGTTCTACTGGGAAACAAGTCTATCTCTGAACTGATAAACATGGATTGGAAAAATATTCCTATTGGCTTAAGGCTAAGTCACATGCCCCACTCCAGGAATTGAGGACTGATTCAGTCTTACCTGTGCTCATGGGCTAAAAGTGGGGGAAGGGTGGTTCTCAAAAATTAGCATTGGGAGACAGCAACAACAAATAAACAAAAAAAGTTTACTATAGCTCTGTTTTTAGTTTCTCTATCATTTCTAAAGCATTCAATCTAAACAGTACTCACTAAAGTAAAACTTCAGCAAATACCAAGTAAATTCATCTGTATAGACAGAGGTGGGTATTATGGCCCATCTACTCCAATCCCCAACAATAAATCTTGTTGGATGACTGAGATAGCCTACAGTCATTTATTCCACTGCACAGAAAATTTAGATTTTGTCTTTGGGGGTTTATGGACCCTAGTGTTAAATGAACAGTCTTTAATTTCTACAGAGATTTAAAATCTGGCAAATAACTTATTTTTGACTGACTGTGCTAACAACAGGACAGGTTGTAGAACATTGTAATTATTCCATGTCTGTTTTTCAGAGAGTTACTTGACCTTCAGCTTTTAGTAGTTTATGGAAAATATCTTCCTCATTCCCTTGATCCCTTACACTCCAATGAGCTATTTATATATTATGTTGACTTTTCAGTATCTATTGCTGATCATGATGATACTGACGTTAAAATATGTATGTCATATTACATGTTACTGAGCACTTTGTCAGCTACTTTTTATTTAAATCTTGTAAAAATTCTGGGAGGCAAGTGTTATCAATTAGAAATTGAGGTCATGTTAGACCTGTAAAAAGCCATACAAGGACTAAAAGGTTTAGGTTATCTGACTTCATTTCAATATTCTTTCCACTGGCATGACTCTGTAGCTTTAAAAAACTCATCCCTCCCAGGGGCCTTAAGGAGAAGAAATAGAGGCTTATAGACATTTTGCAGAATCACGATTAGTGGAATAGGAAACATCCTCCCAAAAAATCCCCAACAAAACAAGTTTTGTCTTTGACGTGGGTTTTATTTGAACCAGTTCTATCTTCAAATGAGAAAGAATAAATAAAACTGCCTATCTCACAAAAGGAAGGACACAGATGTACTTATATTTCAGAAGTTTGAAAGGGTTATGTGGAGGTTCTAAATCAGTTATTTCACATTCTCTGCTTTTTATATTCACCGTTAATGTACTGTTAGATTCTACCTTAGGAATTTTGTCATACATTAAAAATCATAGGCTCTGTAATTATTATATAACTCATCCTGAAAAACTACAATGCTAGATAATATATTATTATAACCATATATTATCTAGTCTTGCTTGACTAGTCCAGAACCAGTAAATTATTTTCAATACCATTAAAAGGTACATACTTCCAGTTAAATAAGTACTAGGAATATAATGTACAACATGATGACTGTAGTTAACACTGAAGATAATATGGTATATTTGAAAGTTGCAAAGAGAGTAAATCCCCAATGTTCTGAATGCAAGGAAAAAAATTTTATTGTAACTATAAGAGAAGATGAATATTAACTAAACTGATGTGGTAATCTTTCCTCAATATATGTTTGTTAAGTCATTATGCTGTACACCTTAAACTTATACAAAACTGTAAGTCAATTATATCTCAATAAAAGTGAAAAAATATGTAAGTGATAAGTAAGTAAGTAAGGGAGATGAAGAGGTCTTGTATCAGAACACAGAGAGACAC